>NW_026525384.1:0-340266 GCF_943734705.1 Anopheles coustani
GGCTAAACTTTTCTCGAAAAAAGTAACCTTTTTTCGCCATTTTTTTCGACTCCTGGGGCTAAATTTTTCAAGAAAAACGTTACTTTTTGTAGCCATTTTTTTCGACTCCTGGGGCTAAATTTTTCTCGATAAAAGTTATTTTTTTCTCCAATTTTTTCGACTCCTGGGGCTTAATTTTTCTCGAAAAAAGTTACTTTTTTTCGCCATTTTTTTCGACTCCTGAGGCTAAATTTTTCTCGAAAAAAAATTTTTGTTTTTCTCCAATTTTTTCGACTCCTGGGGCTAAATTTTTCTCGAAAAAAGTTTTTTTTTTCGTCAATTTTTTCGACTCCTGGGGCTAAATTTTTTAAGAAAAAAGTTACTTTTTTTCGCCATTTTTTTCGACTCCTGAGGCTAAATTTTTCAAGAAAACAGTTAATTTTTTTTGCCATTTTTTTCGACCTGGGGCTAAATTTTTCAAGAAAAAAGTTACTTTTTTTCGCCATTTTTTTCGACTCCTGGGGCTAAATTTTTCAAGAAAAAAGATGCTTCTTTTCGCCAATTTTTTCGACTCCTGAGGCTAAATTTTTCTCGAAAAAAGTTACTTTTTTTCGCACATTTTTTCGACTCCTGAGGCTAAATTTTTCAAGAAAAAAGTTACTTTTTTCCACCATTTTTTTCGACTCCTGAGGCTAAATTAGTCACGAAAAAAAGTTACTTTTTTTCGCCATTTTTTTTCGACTCCTGAGGCTAAATTTTTCAAAGAAAAAAGTTATTTTTTTTCGCCATTTTTTTCGACTCCTGGGGCTAAATTTTTCTCGAAAAAAGTTCCTTTTTTTCGCCATTTTTTTCGACTCCTTAGGCTAAATTTTTCAAGAAAAAAGTTACTTTTTTTCGACTCCTGAGGCTAAATTTTTCAAGAAAAAAGTTACTTTTTTTCGCCAATTTTTTCGACTCCTGAGGCTAAATTTTTCAAGAAAACAGTTACTTTTTTTCGCCATTTTTTTCGACTCCTGGGGCTAAATATTTCAAGACAAAAGTTACTTTTTTCGCCATTTTTTTCAACTCCTGGGGCCAAATTTTTCTCAAAAAAAGTTACTTTTTTTCGCCATTTTTTTCGACTCCTGGGGCTAAATTTTTCTCAAAATTAGTTACTTTTTTTCGCCATTTTTTTCGACTCCTGAGGCTAAATTTTTCAAGTAAAAAGTTACTTTTTTTCGCCAATTTTTTCGACTCCTGGGGCTTAATTTTTCAAGAAAAAAGTTAATTTTTTTCGCCATTTTTTTCGACTCCTGAGGCTAAATTTTTCAAGAAAAAAGTTACTTTGTTTCTCCATTTTTTTCGACTCCTGGGGCTAATTTTTTTTTGAAAAAAGTTACTTTTTTTCGCCATTTTTTTCGACTCCTGGGGCTAAATTTTTCTCAAAAAAAGTTACTTTTTTTCGCCATTTTTTTCGACTCCTGAGGCGAAATTTTTCTCGAAAAAAGTTACTTTTTTTCGCCAATTTTTTCGACTCCTGGGGCTAAATTTTTCAAGAAAAAAGTAATTTTTTTCGCCAATTTTTTCGACTCCTGAGGCTAACTTTTCGACCAGTCAACGGGCCCTGGAACCGGGACCTGTAAACGGGCCGTGTTACCGGGCCCTGTAACCGGGTCCAGTCAACGGGCCCTGTAAACGGCCCTGTCACCGGGACCTGTCAACGGGCCCTGTAACTGGGACCTGTAAACGGGCACTGTAACCTGGCCCTGTAAACGGGCCTTGTAACTGGGCCGTGTAACCGGGCCGTTTTACCTAGTTTTTCAAGAAAAAAGTTATTTTTTTTCGCCAATTTTTTCGACTCCTGGGGCTAAATTTTTCAAGAAAAAAGTTACTTTTTTTCGCCATTCTTTTCGACTCCTGAGGCTAAATTTTTCTCGAAAAAAGTTATTTTTTTTCGCCAATTTTTTCGACTTCTAGGGCTAAATTTTTCAAGAAAAAAGCTAGTTTTTTTCGCCATTTTATCGACTCCTGGGGCTAAATATTTCAAGAAAAATGTTACTGTTTTTCGCCAATTTTTTCGACTCCTGGCGCTAAATTTTTCAAGAAAAACGTTACTTTTTTTCGCCAATTTTTTCGACTCCTGGGGATAAATTTTTCAAGAAAAACATTACTTTTTTTCGCCATTTTTTTCGACTCCTGGGGCTTAATTTTTCTCAAAAAAATTTACTTTTTTTCACCATTTTTTTCGACTCCTGGGGCTAAATTTTTCTCGAAAAAAGTTATTTTTTTTCGCCATTTTTTTCGACTCCTGAGGCTAAATTTTTCACGAAAAAAGTTATTTTTTTTCGCCATTTTTTCGACTCCTGGTGCTAAAGTTTTCTCGAAAAAAGTTACTTTTTTTCGCCATTTTTTTCGACTCCTGAGGCTAAATTTTTCAAGAAAAAAGTTACTTTTTTTCACCAATTTTTTCGACTCCTGAGGCTAAATTTTTCTCGAAAAAAGTTATTTTTTTTTCGCCAATTTTTTCGACTCCTGAGGCTTAATTTTTCAAGAAAAAAGATACTTTTTTTCGACAATTTTTTCGACTCCTGGGGCTAAATTTTTCAAGAAAAACGTTACTTTTTTTCGCCAATTTTTTCGACTCCTGCGGCTAAATTTTTCACGAAAAACGTTACTTTTTTTCGCCATTTTTTTCGACTCCTGAGCCTAAATTTTTCAAGAAAAAAGTTACTTTTTTTCGCCAATTTTTTCGACTCCTGGGGCTAAATTTTTCTCGAAAAAAGTTGCTTTTTTACGCCATTTTTTTCGACTCCTGGGGCTAAATTTTTCTCGAAAAAAGTTACTTTTTTTCGCCATTTTTTCGACTCCTGGGGCTAAATTTTTCCGGAAAAAAGTTACTTTTTTTCACCATTTTTTTCGACTCCTGAGGCTAAATTTTTCAAGAAAAAAGTTACTTTTTTTCGCCAATTTTTTCGACTCCGGGGGCTAAATTTTTCTCGAAAAAAGTTACTTTTTTTCGCCATTTTTTTCGACTCCTGGGGCTTAATTTTTCACGAAAAACGTTACTTTTTTTCGCCATTTTTTTCGACTCCTGAGGCTTATTTTTTCAAGAAAAAAGTTATTTTTTTTCGCCATTTTTTTCGACTCCTGAGGCTTAATTTTTCAAGAAAAAATTTACTTTTTTTCGCCAATTTTTTCGACTCCTGGTGCTAAATCCACTCTAAAATTACAGTTAGCCGTAACGATGGAATTAGATAGCAATAGCGAGAAGTGAGCGAGCGATGGGAGGGCGAAAATGAGATGCACTGTGCTGACGCGTCAGGTTCCCCTTTACAGCGTAGAAATTTCCCCTTAACCGCTATGCTGTTGTTAAGGGAAACCAAATACCGTATGCGTGATAATGTTTGCACCACCGTGTACCCCATTTACCGTATGCGTAATAATGTTTGCACCATCGTACTGAAATAGTTTCCGTTTTCTCTGAGCATACAAAAGGAAATGAAACGTTTTCGTGATTTTGGGGATAATTTCGAATCGAACATTGCTTTTACTCTTGGGAAAGGTGGCAACGAGATGAAAATAATCAACGAAGAATAAAATTAATAATAAAACTACTTCCATAAGGTTGGGCCCAGTAAACGGGACTTTAACCGGGCCATGTAAACGGGCCGTGTTACCGGGCCCTGCAAACGGGCCATGTAAACGGGACGTGTTACCGGGCCCTGTAAACGGGCTGTGTTACCGGGCCCTGCAAACGGGCCGTGTTACCGGGCCCTGTAACCGGGCCATGTAAACGGGACGTGTTACCGGGCCCTGTAAACGGGCTGTGTTACCGGGCCCTGTAAACGGGCCGTGTTACCGCCGTTTACCGGGCCCTGCAAACGGGCCGTGTTACCGGGCCCTGCAAACGGGCCGTGTTACCGGGCCATGTAACCGGGCCATGTAAACGGGCCCTGTAAACGAGCCCTGGTACCGGGCCCTGTAAACGGGTTCTGCAAGTGGGCCGTGTAACCGGGCCGTTTTACCTAGTCGCCCTCTTAAATTACAGTTAGACGTGACGTTGGCATTAGATAGCAATACCGTGGAAAGCGAGCGAAGGGAGGGTGAAAGTGAGATGCAAACAATTTCTACGCGTAGAAATTTCCCCTACCGCGTAGGAATTTCCCCTAAGCGTAGGAATTTCCCCTAAGCGTCGGAATTTCCCCTTAACGCTGTGCTGTCGCTAAGGATACTATGGATGCAGGATGGAGGGGAAACATTTTTTTTTTGTAATCGATGGTTACATTGATTATCGATGGTTACTTGGCTGGAAAATAAAACAAAGCAAAGCGGAAATCTACACAGTTTCATTCAAAGTTTGTAATAGGAAGGAAATGAAATGTTTTCGTGATTTTGGGTACAATTTCGAATCGAACATTGCATTTACTCTTCGGAAAGGTTGTGCTTCACGTGATGAAAATGACCGACGTAGAATAAAATCAACAATAAAACTACATCCATAAGCTTTGGCCCTGAAGCCGGGACCTGTAAATTGGCTGTATTACCGGGCCATGTAAACGGGCCATGTTACCGGGCCCTGTAAATTGGTCGTGTTACCGGGGCCTGTAACCGGGCCGTGTTACCGGGCCCTATAACCGGGCCATGTAAACGGGCCGTGTTACCGCCGTTTACCGGGCCCTATAAACGGGCCGTGTTACCAGGCCATGTAAACGGGTCCTGTAAACATGCTCTGTAACCGGGACCTGTAAATTGGTCGTGTTACCGGGCCCTGTTACCGGGCCATATAAACGGGCCATGTTACCGGGCCCTGTAAACGGGTCCTGTCAACGGGCTCTGTAACCGGGACCTGCAAATTGGTCATGTTACCGGGCCCTGTAAACGGGCCGTGTTACCGGGCCCTATAACCGGGCCATGTAAACGGGCCGTGTTACCGTCGTTTACCGGGCCCTGTAAACGGGCCGTGTTACCGGGCCCTGTTACCGGGTCCAGTCAACGGGTCCTATAAACGGGTCCTGTAAACGGGCCCTGTAACCGGGACCTGTCAATGAGCCCTGTAACTGGGACCTGTAACCGGGTCCTGTTATCGGGTCTTGTAACTGGATCGTGTAACCGGGCCGTTTTACCTAGTCCACTCTTAAATTACAGTTAGACGTAACGATGGCATTAGATAGCAATAGCGTGGAGGGCGAGCGAAGGGAGGGTGAAAGTGAGATGCAAACAATTTCTACACACACTACAGCGTCGAAATTTCCCCTAAGCGTCGGAATTTCCCCTTAACGCTGTGCTGTCGCTAAGGATACTACGGATGCAGGATGGAGGGGAAACATGTTTTTTTGGTAATCGATGGTTACATTGATTATCGATGGTTACTTGGCTGGAAAATAAAACAAAGCAAAGCGGAAATCTGCTTCACAGTTTCATTTAAAGTTTGTAATAGGAAGGAAATGAAACGTTTTCATGATTTTGGGGATTATTTCGAATCGAACATTGCATTTACTCTTCGGAAAGGTTGTGCTTCACGTGATGAAAATGAGCGACGTAGAATAAAATCAACAATAAAACTACATTCATAAGCTTTGGCCCTGAAGCCGGGACCTATAAATTGGCTGTATTACCGGGCCATGTAAACGGGCCGTGTTACCGCCGTTTGCCGGGCCCTGTAAACGGGCCGTGTTACCGGGCCCTATAAACGGGCCGTGTTACCAGGCCGTGGTAAACGGGTCCTGTAAACATGCTCTGTAACCGGGACCTGTAAATTGGTCGTGTTACCGGGCCCTGTAACCGGGTCCAGTCAACGGGCCCTGTAAACGGCCCCGTCACCGGGACCTGTCAACGGGCCCTGTAACTGGGACCTGTAAACGGGCACTGTAACCTGGCCCTGTAAACGGGCCCTGTAACTGGGCCGTGTAACCGGGCCGTTTTACCTAGGTTTTCAAGAAAAAAGTTATTTTTTTTCGCCAATTTTTTCGACTCCTGGGGCTAAATTTTTCAAGAAAAAAGTTACTTTTTTTCGCCATTCTTTTCGACTCCTGAGGCTAAATTTTTCTCGAAAAAAGTAATTTTTTTTCGCCAATTTTTTCGACTCCTGGGGCTAAATTTTTCAAGAAAAAAGCTAGTTTTTTTCGCCATTTTTTTCGACTCCTGGAGCTAAATTTTTCAAGAAAAATGTTACTGTTTTTCGCCAATTTTTTCGACTCCTGGCGCTAAATTTTTCAAGAAAAACGTTACTTTTTTTCGCCAATTTTTTCGACTCCTGGGGCTAAATTTTTCAAGAAAAACGTTACTTTTTTTCGCCATTTTTTTCGACTCCTGGGGCTAAATTTTTCTCGAAAAAATTTACTTTTTTTCGCCATTTTTTTCGACTCCTGGGGCTTAATTTTTCTCGAAAAAAGTTATTTTTTTTCGCCATTTTTTTCGACTCCTGAGGCTAAATTTTTCTCGAAAAAAGTTATTTTTTTTCGCCATTTTTTTCGACTCCTGGTGCTAAAGTTTTCTCGAAAAAAGTTACTTTTTTTCGCCATTTTTTTCGACTCCTGAGGCTAAATTTTTCTCGAAAAAAGTTACTGTTTTTCGCCATTTTTTTCGACTCCTGAGGCTAAATTTTTCAAGAAAAAAGTTACTTTTTTTCACCAATTTTTTCGACTCCTGAGGCTAAATTTTTCTCGAAAAAAGTTATTTTTTTTCGCCAATTTTTTCGACTCCTGAGGCTTAATTTTTCAAGAAAAAAGATATTTTTTTTCGACAATTTTTTCGACTCCTGGGGCTAAATTTTTCAAGAAAAACGTTACTTTTTTTCGCCAATTTTTTCGACTCCTGCGGCTAAATTTTTCACGAAAAACGTTACTTTTTTTCGCCATTTTTTTCGACTCCTGAGGCTAAATTTTTCAAGAAAAAAGTTACTTTTTTTCGCCAATTTTTTCGACTTCTGGGGCTAAATTTTTCTCGAAAAAAGTTGCTTTTTTACGCCATTTTTTTCGACTCCTGGGGCTAAATTTTTCTCGAAAAAAGTTACTTTTTTTCGCCATTTTTTCGACTCCTTATGCTAAATTTTTCTCGAAAAAAGTTATTTTTTTTCGCCAATTTTTTCGACTCCTGGGGCTAAATTTTTCAAGAAAAAAGTTTCTTTTTTCACCATTTTTTTCGACTCCTGAGGCTAAATTTTTCAAGAAAAACGTTACTTTTTTTCGCCATTTTTTTCGACTCCTGAGGCTAAATTTTTCTCGAAAAAAGTTACTTTTTTTCGCCATTTTTTTCGACCAATGAGGCTAAATTTTTCAAGAAAAAAGTTACTTTTTTTCGCCAATTTTGTCGACTCCTGAGGCTAAATTTTTCTCGAAAAAAGTTATTTTTTTTCGCCAATTTTGTCGACTCCTGAGGCTAAATTTTTCAAGACAAAAGATACTTTTTTTCGACAATTTTTTCGACTCCTGGGGCTTAATTTTTCAAGAAAAACGTTACTTTTTTTCGCCAATTTTTTCGACTCCTGGGGCTAAATTTTTCTCGAAAAACGTTACTTTTTTTCGCCATTTTTTTCTACTCCTGGGGCTTAATTTTTCACGAAAAAAAGCTACTTTATTTCGCCATTTTTTTCGACTCCAGGGGCTAAATTTTTCTCGAAAAAAGTTACTTTTTTTCGCCATTCTTTTCGACTCCTGAGGCTAAATTTTTTTCGACAAAAGTTATTTTTTTTCGCCAATTTTTTCGACTCCTGAGGCTTAATTTTTCTCGAAAAAAGTTACTTTTATTCGACATTTTTTTCGACTCCTGCGGCTAAATTTTTCAAGAAAAAAGTTACTTTTTTTCGCCAATTTTTTCGACTCCTGGGGCTAAATTTTTCAAGAAAAACGTTACTTTTTTTCGTCAATTTTTTCGACTCCTGAGGCTAAATTTTTCAAGAAAAAAGATACTTTTTTTCGCCAATTTTTTCGACGCCTGGGGCTAAATTTTTCAAGAAAAACGTTACTTTTTTTCGCCAATTTTTTCGACTCCTGGGGCTAAATTTTTCTCGAAAAAAGTTACTTTTTTTCGCCATTTTTTTCGACTCCTGAGGCTAAATTTTTTTCGAAAAACGTTACTTTTTTTCGCCATTTTTTTCGACTCCTGGGGCTTAATTTTTCTCGACAAAAGTTACTTTTTTTCGCCATTTTTTTCGACTCCTGGGGCTTAATTTTTCTCGAAAAAAGTTACTTGTTTTCGCCATTTTTTTCGAATCCTGAGGCTAAATTTTTCAAGAAAAAAGTTACTTTTTTTCGCCATTTTTTTCGACTCCTGGGGCTAAATTTTTCTCGAAAAAAGTTACTTTTTTTCGCCAATTTTTTCGACTCCTGAGGAAGTTCCTCTCCGAGACTCGTTGCGATCGGACGCACTTTTACCAAAACAGAGTGTTAAAAAAAAGTGCAAAAGCAAGCCACATCATGGCTGCTTCGAGAAGCACCCTGCGGGTGGATTTCTCGAAGCTCCCCAAAAGGCCGTCCTTGATGGAGGCCACAACCCTCGCCATGACCAAGCTGGGTCTAAGCAGCTCTTCAATCGTTTCAATCCGGACGAAGCCGGCATCCCACTTCCTTCACATCCGAGTGAAGGACCAGAGCCTTGCTCTAAGAACCGTCGAGGAGAACGACGGCAAGCATTCTCTCGAATGCGACGGGAAGAAATTCCCGATCCCGATCGTAATGGTCGACAATTCCGTGGTCATCAAAATCCACGACCTGTTCGAGGACATCACGGACAGATGCATTACGGATTTCTTTGCTCGCTACGGAGAAGTCCGGTCAATCCGAGCCGGAGTATGGGCGAAGCCATACCCGTGTGCCGGAATCCCTGACGGATACCGCTACGTCACAGCGGTCTTGTCTAAGCCGGTGCCGTCATACGTCTCGATTGGAGGGGAAGAGACGCTGATAACATACCGGGGACAGCAGCAAACGTGTCGAACATGCCGTCTTGCTGCACACCATGGGATGACCTGCACCCAAGGCAGGAAACTGGTGGCTCAGAAGACGAGCGTCAACGAGAGGCTGTCGTATGCCTCAGCGGTGCAGAATGGCACCGAAAACCCTGCTCCAGCAACAGTCCCCCGGGCGAGCACACAAACCGTCCGTGCACCGACCGACCCGGTGAGCACACCGACCGTTCCGGCAAGCACAATGCTCATCCCATCGAGCACACCGATCATCCCGGCGCCCGCATCGACCGTCCCGGAGAGCGCACCGGCCGTCCCCGCACCGACAGTCCCGACGAGCACATCGACCGTCGCGGCGAGCACATCGACCGTCGCGGCGAGCGCACCGGCCGGTGCTTCGAGCCTGACAATAGGCGCACCAGCAACGATCATCCCGATGCAGGCCACTAGCGTTGCGGCTAGTACACGGACCGTCCCGGCAGTAGCATCTTTCATCCGGGCAAGTGCGTTGACCGTACCGGCAGCATCGACCAGCACCAAGATGGACAACGCCGGACTTCAGGTGGACGCCGATGCCTCATCGACGTTCAAAGCCCCTCGTGTCCCTTCACCTTCCGCTACACCTTCATCCCTTTCCTGGCAAACAGTGGCAGGTAAGAGAAAGACGGACGAACAGACGGACAGCGACGTGTCGTGCAAGTCTGGGGAGGAACCGATCAAGCGTAAGCCAGGTCGTCCTCCCAAAAAGACCACGGCAGCGAAACCGACTGGGGTAATGGAAGTGGACGCACAGTAGTTTGGTGGAAATGGATGAGTTGATGACATCAGTGACGATCGCATCGATAAACATCAATGCGATATCCAATTCCACCAAACTAGATGCACTACGAACTTTCATACGCACTCTTGACACAGACATAATCTTCCTAAAAGAAGTTTCTGTCAAAGACTTAGTGCTCCCTGGGTACAATGTTGTAACAAACATTGACCACACAAGGAGAGGTACAGCGATCGCCTTGCGGGTGAACCTAAAATTTTCTCACGTCGAGCGTAGCTTGGACTCACGACTAATCTGCGTCCGGCTTGAGAATTCTTCCACGCTATGCAACATTTACGCTCCTTCGGGAAGTCAAAACAGAGCTGAGCGGGAACTCTTTTTCAACCGCTCGTTGACGTACTACCTGCGGAATGCACCGGGACCGGTCATCCTTGCAGGGGATTTCAACTGCGTGCTGAAGTCCAAGGACGCCACGGGTATGGGGAATACGAGTCTCACTTTGCAAAACTTTGTTGACAGTATGCAGTTGTGTGACAGCTGGGAGGCTCTCAGGCAACTTTGTAGAGTTCTCTCACATCACACGTGGTTCGGGCTCTCGCATCGATCGCTGCTACGTCTCTAAGGACATGAAGGATCAACTGCGTGCAACAGACATGCACGTATTGTCTTTCTCGGACCATAAGGCGCTCACGGTGCGCATCTGCCTTCCAAACATACCTCGCATGCGGCAAAATGGATACTGGCAACTTCGGCCACATATCTTGACAGCCGAAAACATGGAGGAGTTTAGATGTAAGTGGAACTATTGGACAAAACAGCGAAGGAGCTTTGGCTCCTGGATGGAATGGTGGATTCATTTCGCCAAACCAAAAATAAAATCGTTCTTCCGATGGAAAACGAATGAAAAATACTCCATGTTCCGCTTGCAGCATAACATTCTCTATGCGAAGTTAGAGTCCTCATACGGTCGGTATCTTTCCAATCCGATCGAGTTGGTCAATATCAACCGTATAAAAGGAGAAATGCTACTCCTTCAGAGGCGTTTCTCCGAGGACTTCACAAGGATTAACGAAACAAGGGTGTGTGGGGAAAACCTCTCCACCTTTCAGCTTGAGAAACGAAGGCGGGAGCGCACCGTGATCACCAGACTTACGTGTGACAACAACGTTGTTTTGGACTCTCCAAAACAACTGGCAGACTATATACATACGTACTACAGGGAGTTATACACCGACGAGACAACAAACGTTGACGATACTTTTGCCTGTCATCGTGTAATCCCCGAAGATTGCGAAATCAACAACGATTGCATGGATGAGATCACCTACGGTGATGTCCTTCATGCAATTGAAAAATCGAAACCTCGAAAGTCTCCTGGGCCGGATGGAATTCCGATTGAATTTTATCAGCGAACGTTTGGGATAATTTGGAGAGAAATCATATTGATTCTCAACGATGCTCTCAACGGTCGTTTCCCGGCGGCCTTTGTCGATGGGGTCATAGTGCTTGCGAGGAAAAGGGGAGATGGGTGCACACTATCTTCGTACCGTCCGATCTCTCTGCTTAACACTGACTACAATCTGCTTTCCAGAATTCTGAAGCAGCGGCTCGAGAAGATTATTGCTAGGTGGCAAATCATTTCACCGTCGCAGAAGTGTAGCAATAAACCCTGCAATATCTTCCAAGCTGTGCTCTCTGTTAAGGAGAGAATATTCGAACTCAAACGGAAGAAGAAGTGTGCAAAACTCGTCTCATTCGATCTCTCGCAGGCGTTTGACCGTGTTGACAGGGGCTTCCTGTTTAGAACGATGGATGCATTAGGGTTTAATCCCGCACTAGTGCGGCTTTTGAAGAAAATTGGTGAGCAATCTTCGTCCCGTGTCATTGTAAATGGATCCCTATCACCTGCCTTTCCCATCCAACGTTCCGTGCGACAAGGAGATCCCTTGTCAATGCACCTGTTCATCCTCTACCTTCACCCCCTCATCAAGAGACTCGAAGATATATGCTGCGATCAGGACGACCTGATCAACGCGTATGCTGACGACGTCTCCGTGGTGAGTACTTCCCCTTCCACAATCGAGCGGGTGAGAGCAGCAATTGAGGCCTTTGGAGTCACTTCTGAAGCGAGGTTAAACGTCCTTAAAACCACGGCTCTGGACATCGGAATGGTGACAACCGAGAACAGAATCAACCTGCCATGGCTGCACACCGTAGAACGGCTCCGTTTACTTGGAATTCTGTTCTCTAACAGTATCCGGGAAACAGCGGGCCACAATTGGGATACTGTTATCAATCACTTTCGTCAGTTGGTATGGCTGCACAGGGTGAGAGATCTAAACCTGCTGCAAAAGGTAACGCTGCTCAACTCATTCTTGCTCCCTAAGCTATGGTTTGTTGCGTCAGTCTGTGGCCCTCGCGCAATGGACATAGCCAAGGTGACAAGTTTGATCGGATCTCTCCTCTGGAACGGATCTGGGGGTATACGTGTCTCGCTCCAGCAGCTGGCCCTGCCACGAGACCGTGGGGGCTTAAACCTCCACATCCCAGCCGTGATGACAGCAGCCCTACTTACAAACCGCTATGTTGTAGAACATCAAAGCCTCCCATTTGGAGCCCAACACATCTTGTGTGCGGGAAACCCCCCAGATATTTCACCCATAACAACTACGTATCCGTGCCTTCGCAGTGTTATCCAGCAACTGGCGTACACTCCATCGGCAGTAAAAAAAACAGCTATCCACCAAGGCCCTCCGCAGGTTGCAAGTGAACAGACTACCCCCAGCCAAGATTCAGTCCCATCCGAAGGCAACCTGGAAAAAGGTGTGGAACAACATCCACCGAAGCAAACTAACAGCGGAGCAAAGATCCACCTTATATTTGCTTGCGAATGGCAAGATCCCACACGGAGAGCTGCTTATGCGTATGGGACGCACGTCTTCGGCTTCCTGCATGTTCTGTGTTGAGTGTGACACCCTGGAACACATGTTCACCTCCTGCACTCGCGTTATTGCCGCCTGGGACCTGCTGCAGCAGTGCATCAGGAATGAAGCTCCAGGGTGTCAGTCGTCCTTCGAGTGTCTCCGATTCCCAGTGCTTGGGAATATAAGCATTGCGCAGCGGAAGGTTGTCCTTCGTTTGTTTGCAAACTACATCATCCACATCATTGGAAACAATGATGCTGCGATCGATGTAAATGTCCTTAAGTGTGCACTGTATTTGTGATTATAGAGTATAAGAAAGTTTTGTTTGTACACCTTATCTATTTATAAAATAAATAGTTTATGTTTTACAAAAAAAAACTCCTGGGGCTAAATTTTTCTCGAAAAAAGCTATTTTCTTGTCGCCAACTTTTTCGACTCCTGGGGCTAAATTTTCCTCGAAAAAAGTTTTTTTTTCGACATTTGTTTCGACTCCTGGGGCTAAATTTTTCTCGAAAAAAGTTGTTTTTTTCTCGATGAAAATTATTTTTTTTCGCCAATTTTTTCGACTCCTGGGGCTTAATTTTTCTCGAAAAAAGTTTTTTTTTTTCGCCATCTTTTTCGACTCCTGGGGCTAAATTTTTCTCGAAAAAAGTTACTTTTTTTCGCCAATTTTTTCTACTCCTGGGGCAAAATTTTTCTCGGAAAAAGTTACTTTTTTTCGCCAATTTTTTCGACTCCTGGGGTTACATTTTTCTCGAAAAATTTTTTTTTTTGTCGCCAAATTTTTCGACTCCTGGGACTTAATTTTTCTCGAAAAAAGTTACTTTTTTTCGCCAATTTTGTCGACTCCTGGGGCTAAATTTTTCTCGATAAAAGTTATTTTTTTTGCCATTTTTTTCTTCTCCTGGGGCTAAATTTTTCTCAAAAAAGTTATTTTTTTCGTCAATTTTTTCGACTACTGGGGCTAAATTTTCCCGAAAAAAGTTACTTTTTTTCGCCATTTTTTTCTACTCCTGGGGCTAAATTTTTCTCGAAAAAAGTTAATTTTTTTCGCAATTTTTTTCGACTCCTGGGGCTAAATTTTTCTCGATAAAAATTATTTTTTTCGCCAATTTTTTCGACTCCTGGGGCTAAATTTTTCTCGAAAAAAGTTTTTTTTTCGCCATTTTTTTCGACTCCTGGGGCTAAAAAGGTTATTTTTTTTTCGCCAATTTTTCTGCTCCTGGGGCTCAATTTTTCTCGAAAAAAGTTATTTTTTATCGCAATTTTTTTCGACTAATGGGGCAAAATTTTTCGCGAAAAAAGTTTTTTTTTTCGCCATTTTTGTCGACTCCTGGGGCAAAATTTTTCTCGAAAAAAGGTTATGTTTTTTCGCCAATTTTTTCTACTCCTGGTACTAAATTTTTCTCGAAAAAAGTTACTTTTTTTCGCCAATTTTTTCTACTCCTTGATCTAAATTTTTCTCTAATAAAGTTACTTTTTTTCGCCAATTTTTTCGACTCCTTGGGCTAAATTTTTCTCGAAAAAAGCTATTTTTTTGTCGCCAATTTTTTCGACTCCTGGGACTAAATTTTTCTCGAAAAAAGGTTATTTTTTTTCGCCAATTTTTTCTTCTCCTGGTACTAAATTTTTCTCGAAAAAAGTTACTTTTTTTCGCCATTTTTTTCGACTCCTGGGGCTAAATTTTTCTCGAAAAAAGTTTTTTTTTCGCCAATTTTTTCGATTAGTGGGGCTAAATTTTTCTCGAAAAAAGCTATTTTTTTGCCGCCAATTTTTTCGACTCCTGGGGCTTAATTTTTCTCGAAAACAATTATTTTGTTTCGCCAATTTGTTTCACCAGTGAGAGTTTAAATAGTCATGCAGTTCAAACCAGTCGAGCAGAACGTTGGATGAGTGAGAAATGAGCATGAGCGAGACGACCCGGGCTCTCTCACACCTGCCCAGCGCTGGCTCACGCTCACCACTGCGACCACCGTTTGAGGTTTAGCCCAAAGCTACACCGGAACATCAAAAAACGTTTCCGCTGCTGAACATTTCCATACAAAACTACATCGGAACATCAAAAAACGTTTCCGCTGCAGAACATTTCCATACGAAACTACATCGGAACATCCGAAAACGTTTCCGCTGCAGAACATTTCCATATGAAACTACATCGGAACATCCGAAAACGTTTCCGCTGCAGAACATTTCCATACAAAACTATACCGGAACATCAAAAAACGTTTCCGCTGCAGAACATTTCCATACAAAACTACACCGGAACATCAAAAAACGTTTCCGCTGCAGAACATTTCCAAACAAAACTATACCGGAACATCAAAAAACGTTTCCGCTGCAGAACATTTCCATACAAAACTATACCGGAACATCAAAAAACGTTTCCGCTGCAGAACATTTCCATACGAAACTACATCTGAACATCAAAAAACGTTTCCGCTGCAGAACATTTCCATACAAAACTACACCAGAACATCAAAAAACGTTTCCGCTGCAAAACATTTCCATACAAAACTATACCGGAACATCAAAAAACGTTTCCGCTGCAGAACATTTCCATACAAAACTACACCAGAACATCAAAAAACGTTTCCGCTGCAGAACATTTCCATACGAAACTATACCGGAACATCAAAAAACGTTTCCGCTGCAGAACATTTCCATACAAAATTATACCGGAACATCAAAAAACGTTTCCGCTGCAGAACATTTCCATACCAAACTACACCAGAACATCAAAAAACGTTTCCGCTGCAGAACATTTCCATATGAAACTACATCGGAACATCAAAAAACGGTTCCGCTGCAGAACATTTCCATACGAAACTACATCGGAACATCAAAAAACGTTTCCGCTTCAGAACATTTCCATACAAAACTATACCGGAACATCAAAAAACGTTTCCGCTGCAGAACATTTCCATACGAAACTACACCAGAACATCAAAAAAAGTTTCCGCCGCAGAACATTTCCTTACAAAACTATACCGGAATATCAAAAAACGTTTCCGCTGCAGAACATTTCCATACAAAATTATACCGGAACATCAAAAACGTTTCCGCTGCAGAACATTTCCATACCAAACTACACCAGAACATCAAAAAACGTTTCCGCTGCAGAACATTTCCATATGAAACTACATCGGAACATCAAAAAACGGTTCCGCTGCAGAACATTTCCATACGAAACTACATCGGAACATCAAAAAACGGTTCCGCTGCAGAACATTTTCATACAAAACTATACCGGAACATCAAAAAACGTTTCCGCTGCAGAATATTTCCATACAAAACTACACCAGAACATCAAAAAAAGTTTCCGCCGCAGAACATTTCCTTACAAAACTATACCGGAATATCAAAAAACGTTTCCGCTGCTGAACATTTCCATACAAAACTACATCGGAACATCAAAAACGTTTCCGCTGCAGAACATTTCCATACAAAACTACATCAAAACATCAAAAAACGTTTCCGCTGCAGATCATTTCCATACAAAACTACACCGGAACATCAAAAAACGTTTCCGCTGCAGAGCATTTCCATACAAAACTACACCGGAACATCAAAAAACGTTTCCGCTGCAGAACATTTCCATACAAAACTATACCGGAACATCAAAAAACGTTTCCGCTGCAGAACATTTCCATATGAAACTACATCGGAACATCCGAAAACGTTTCCGCTGCAGAACATTTCCATACAAAAGTACACCGGAACATCAAAAAACGTTTCCGCTGCAGAACATTTCCATACAAAACTACACCGGAACATCAAAAAACGTTTCCGCTGCAGAACATTTCCATATGAAACTACATCGGAACATCCGAAAACGTTTCCGCTGCAGAACATTTCCATACAAAAGTACACCGGAACATCAAAAAACGTTTCCGCTGCAGAACATTTCCATACAAAACTACACCGGAACATCAAAAAACGTTTCCGCTGCAGAACATTTCCATATGAAACTACATCGGAACATCCGAAAACGTTTCCGCTGCAGAACATTTCCATACAAAACTATACCGGAACATCAAAAAAAGTTTCCGCTGCAGAACATTTCCATACAAAACTATACCGGAACATCAAAAAACGTTTCCGCTGCAGAACATTTCCATACAAAACTACACCATACAAAACTCCATACAAAACTACACCAGAACATCAAAAAACGTTTCCGCTGCCGAACATTTCCATACAAAACTATACCGGAACATCAAAAAACGTTTCCGCTGCAGAACATTTCCATACAAAATTATACCGGAACATCAAAAACCTTTTCTGCTGCAGAACATCCTTATACTTAAAATAGTTTTGAGCGTTACTTAGCGTTTTTTTTCGTTTGACGCGTTTTTTCGACCATGCGTTTTTCGACCGTCGCGCCCGCCACAGCTAAAACCAAACATGCGATGGAAACACTCTCTCTCTCTCTAAATCGTTTTCAGCAGAAGATCAAGAGCAAAATCACTACAGCATAACACAAAACCTCTGTGTCTTGAACGATAAAGTTTTCATTTTCACTTAAGCACAAGTTTTAATGTATTTTAGAAAAAACTTTTGTAAACAAAACCTTCACACACACGAATGAACAAGTTAGAACTGCATTGACAGCTTGCTTTGATTTCCTTTGTAAAGGTAGGGTAATGTTAGCCAGTTTCATGAAAATGATATTTTTTCAAGACACTGACAGGGCCAAGGTATGTACATCGTTGCAAGGTAATCTAATTTTTAAATCAACATGTTTTGTTATCAAAACAGGTAATGAATGATTTTATTGAATCCTTTTTAGTGTTGAAAAAAACTTTTGCGCTTTTTTTGTTCATTGATCATATGGTGATCCTTTTATCATCGAAAAATAATAGATACGTCAGCTGTCTCAACCTTGGTTATGTGATGCAAATATCAATTTCAGGCAAGGCCCAAGGTTTCAAGGTAACTTTATTATAAAATCAATAGTTTTTTTGATCAATGTGTTTTAAAAATGTCAGGATTTTTAGTTTAGCAAACTATAAACTGAAGAAGCGTGGTTTTCATATTTTGATTTGAAGAACATACAATGATGCTTTTAGTTTCTTTCTTTTAGAACATACAATGATGCTTTTAGTAGTAGTTCTTCTTTTGATCCGCGCAAGGTACAAGGAGCATTCAAAAATTTAAGGAGACTTTATGATAAAATCAGTAATTTAGTTATCCATTGGTGGGCCCAAGGTGTGTATAGAGTTGTAAGGTATCTTTGTAAATGTTCATGTAAATATAATGGGCATGTGAAACTGATCTTGTGCAAACCCAAGGTGTACACAGCATATCAAATAGAGATAATGGAATATCATCATGGGTTTTCAATAAAAAAATGGAATTGCAAGGTGATTTAATTTATTTGTCATAATTTTGACATCTTGATGCAACAGTTTTGATACCTTTGAGGAGGGCTGGAGACAAGGTGTATATATTAGAAAGTGAAGTCGTCCAGAGTAAAATGACATTTCATGACTTGACGTAACACTGCTGTTGGTATTGTGGTGAGTTTTTAGTGAGTATTGGACAAGGTTTGAGGTTATGACATATCAATACTCAAATATGGCACACCTGCCACAGCGACGTAATGTCACCTTCCATATATATATACCTTGGGCTTGAAAGCCAAAAAAAAGTGAAATAGAGACATGACAGAGAAGAAGGAGCAAGAGGGAGAGGAAGTCAGTTAGACTGGGGAAGCAGGAATGAAAGAGAAATAGAGAAAAACAGAGAGAGAGAGAGAGAGAGAGAGAGAGAGAGAGAGAGAGAAGGATGGGAAGCGAGTGAGATAGAGAGAGGGAGAGAGGGAGAGGCGTGAGAGAGAGAGAGAATGAGGAGTGAGGGGTGGGGGCGTGAGAGGGGCAGCATAAGAGGGGGAACGGGAACAACCGTGCGCTGGCAGACTTTGGTAGCAACGTGGTCAGTTAATTGGAACGAACAAGGCGGGATAAGGGAGATACATCCTTCCGAGAAACACAGAAGGTGGGGGATAACATGCGTCACAGTGTTCCGGGTTTCGAGCTGATACTGCGGGACTTCGACCTGGACCAGGAAGAGGTCCAGAAAGATTCGCATCTAATTTTTAATTCCACAATTCGAATTTGTATTTTAACCCGCTTTCCACCATTTGACACAAATGACCTTCTACAGAAAGAACTAGAAAAAGTAACGCGGACGACATGAAACCTTACATGGGGCGGAAGGGGACCCAGGAGTTACCGACGGGCCAGGTACCTGGCCTCCAAAAAACTAGTTTCCATACAAAACTACACCAGAACATCAAAAAACGTTTCCGCTGCAGAACATTTCCATACAAAACTACACCGGAACATCAAAAAACGTTTCCGCTGCAGAACATTTCCATACAAAACTATACCGGAACATCAGAAAACGTTTCCGCTGTAGAACATTTCCATACAAAACTATACCGGAACATCAAAAAACGTTTCCGCTGCAGAACATTTCCATACAAAACTACATCGGAACATCAAAAAACGTTTCCGCTGCAGAACATTTCCATACGAAACTACATCGGAACATCCGAAAACGTTTCCGCTGCAGAACATTTCCATATGAAACTACATCGGAACATCCGAAAACGTTTCCGCTGCAGAACATTTCCATACAAAACTACACCGGAACATCAAAAAACGTTTCCGCTGTAGAACATTTCCATACAAAACTATACCGGAACATCAAAAAACGTTTCCGCTGCAGAACATTTCCATACAAAACTATACCGGAACATCAAAAAACGTTTCCGCTGCAGAACATTTCCATACGAAACTACATCGGAACATCAAAAAACGTTTCCGCTGCAGAACATTTCCATACAAAACTATACCGGAACATCAAAAAACGTTTCCGCTGCAGAACATTTCCATACAAAACTACACCGGAACATCAAAAAACGTTTCCGCTGCAGAACATTTCCATACAAAACTATACCGGAACATCAAAAAACGTTTCCGCTGCAGAACATTTCCATACAAAACTACACCAGAACATCAAAAAACGTTTCCGCTGCTGAACATTTCCATACGAAACTACACCATACAAAACTCCATACAAAACTACACCGGAACATCAAAAAACGTTTCCGCTGCAGAACATTTCCATACAAAGCTACACCGGAACATCAAAAAACGTTTCCGCTGCAGAACATTTCCATATAAAACAACATCGGAACATCCGAAAACGTTTCCGCTGCAGAACATTTCCATACAAAACTATACCGGAACATCCGAAAACGTTTCCGCTGCAGAACATTTCCATACAAAAGTACACCGGAACATCAAAACACGTTTCCGCTGCAGAACATTTCCATACAAAACTACACCGGAACATCAAAAAACGTTTCCGCTGCAGAACATTTCCATATGAAACTACATCGAAACATCCGAAAACGTTTCCGCTGCAGAACATTTCCTTATGAAACTACTTCGGAACATCTGAAAACGTTTCAGCTGCAGTACATTTTCACATGAAACTACATCGGAACATCCGAAAACGTTTCCGCTGCAGAACAATCCATATGAAACTACATCGCTTCATCCGAAAACGTTTCCGCTGCAGAACATTTCCTTATGAAACTACATCGGAACGTCTGAAAACGTTTCCGCTGCAGAACATTTCCTTATGAAACTACATCGGAACATCTGAAAACGTTTCTGCTGCAGTACATTTCCACATGAAACTACATCGGAACATCCGAAAACGTTTCCGCTGCAGAACATTTCCATATGAAACTACATCGGAACATCTGAAATTTCCGCTGCAGAACATTTCCATATGAAGCTACATCGGAACATCAAAAAACGTTTCCACTGCAGAACATTTCCTTATGAAACTATATCGGAACATCTGAAAACGTTTCCGCAGGAGAGCATTTCCATATGAAACTACATCGAAACATCTGAAAACGTTTCCGATCTAGTACATTTCCATACGAAACTACATCGGAACATCCGAAAACGTTTCCGCTGCAGAACATTTCCTTATGAAACTTCATCGGAACATCTGAAAAAGTTTCCGCTGCAGAACATTTCCATACGAAGCTACATCGGAACATCTGAAAACGTTTCCGCTGCAGAACATTTCCATACGAAACTACATCGGAACATCCAAAAACGTTTCCGCTGCAGAACATTTCCTTATGAAACTACATCGGAACATCTGAACACGTTTCAGCTGCAGAACATTTCCACATGAAACTACATCGGAACAACTGAAAACGTTTCCACTGCAGAACATTTCCACATGAAACTACATCGGAACATCCGAAAACGTTTCCGCTGCAGAACATGTCCATATGAAACTACATCGGAACATCCGAAAACGTTTCCGCTGCAGAACATTTCCATATGAAACTACATCGGAACCTCCAAAAACGTTTCCGCTGCAGAACATTTCTATATGAAACTACATCGGAACATCCGAAAACGTTTCCGCTGCGGAACATTTCCGTACGAAACTACATTGGAACTTCTGAAAACGTTTCCGCTGCAGTACATTTCTATATGAAACTACATCGGAACATCTGGAAACGTTTCCGCTGGAGAACATTTCCATATGAAACTACATCGAAACATCCAAAAACGTTTCCGCTGCAGAACATTTCCTTATGAAACTACATCGGAACATCTGGACACGTTTCCGCTGCAGAACATTTCCATACAAAACTATACCGGAACATCAAAAAACGTTTCCGCTGCAGAACATTTCCATACAAAACTACACCGGAACATCAAAAAACGTTTCCGCTGCAGAACATTTCCATATGAAACTACATCGGAACATCCGAAAACGTTTCCGCTGCAGAACATTTCCATACAAAACTATACCGGAACATCAAAAAACGTTTCCGCTGCAGAACATTTCCATACAAAACTACACCGGAACATCAAAAAACGTTTCCGCTGCAGAACATTTCCATATGAAACTACATCGGAACATCCGAAAACGTTTCCGCTGCAGAACATTTCCATACAAAACTATACCGGAACATCAAAAAACGTTTCCGCTGCAGAACATTTCCATACAAAACTACACCGGAACATCAAAAAACGTTTCCGCTGCAGGACATTTCCATACAAAACTACACCGGAACATCAAAAAACGTTTCCGCTGCAGAACATTTCCATATGAAACTACATCGGAACATCCGAAAACGTTTCCGCTGCAGAACATTTCCATACAAAACTACACCGGAACATCAAAAAACGTTTCCGCTGCAGAACATTTCCATACAAAACTACACCGGAACATCAAAAAACGTTTCCGCTGCAGAACATTTCCATACAAAACTACATCGGAACATCCGAAAACGTTTCCGCTGCAGAACATTTCCATACAAAACTATACCGGAACATCAAAAAACGTTTCCGCTGCAGAACATTTCCATACAAAACTACACCGGAACATCAAAAAACGTTTCCGCTGCAGAACATTTCCATATGAAACTACATCGGAACATCCGAAAACGTTTCCGCTGCAGAACATTTCCATACAAAACTATACCGGAACATCAAAAAACGTTTCCGCTGCAGAACATTTCCATACAAAACTACACCGGAACATCAAAAAACGTTTCCGCTGCAGAACATTTCCATATGAAACTACACCGGAACATCAAAAAACGTTTCCGCTGCAGAACATTTCCATACAAAACTACACCGGAACATCAAAAAACGTTTCCGCTGCAGAACATTTCCATACAAAACTACACCGGAACATCAAAAAACGTTTCCGCTGCAGAACATTTCCATATAAAACTACATCGGAACATCCGAAAACGTTTCCGCTGCAGAACATTTCCATACAAAACTATACCGGAACATCAAAAAACGTTTCCGCTGCAGAACATTTCCATACGAAACTATACCAGAACATCAAAAAACGTTTCCGCTGCAGAACATTTCCATATGAAACTACATCGGAACATCCGAAAACGTTTCCGCTGCAGAACATTTCCATACAAAACTATACCGGAACATCAAAAAACGTTTCCGCTGCAGAACATTTCCATACAAAACTATACCGGAACATCAAAAAACGTTTCCGCTGCAGAACATTTCCATACAAAACTATACCGGAACATCAAAAAACGTTTCCGCTGCAGAACATTTCCATATGAAACTACATCGGAACATCCGAAAACGTTTCCGCTGCAGAACATTTCCATACAAAACTACACCGGAACATCAAAAAACGTTTCCGCTGCAGAACATTTCCATACAAAACTACACCGGAACATCAAAAAACGTTTCCGCTGCAGAACATTTCCATTTAAAACTACATCGGAACATCCGAAAACGTTTCCGCTGCAGAACATTTCCATACAAAACTATACCGGAACATCAAAAAACGTTTCCGCTGCAGAACATTTCCATACAAAACTACACCGGAACATCAAAAAACGTTTCCGCTGCAGAACATTTCCATATGAAACTACATCGGAACATCCGAAAACGTTTCCGCTGCAGAGTATTTCCATACAAAACTATACCGGAACATCAAAAAACGTTTCCGCTGCAGAACATTTCCATACAAAACTACACCGGAACATCAAAAAACGTTTCCGCTGCAGAACATTTCCATATGAAACTACATCGGAACATCCGAAAACGTTTCCGCTGCAGAACATTTCCATACAAAACTATACCGGAACATCAAAAAACGTTTCCGCTGCAGAACATTTCCATACAAAACTACACCGGAACATCAAAAAACGTTTCCGCTGCAGGATATTTCCATACAAAACTACACCGGAACATCAAAAAACGTTTCCGCTGCAGAACATTTCCATACAAAACTATACCGGAACATCAAAAAACGTTTCCGCTGCAGAACATTTCCATACAAAACTATACCGGAACATCAAAAAACGTTTCCGCTGCAGAACATTTCCATACAAAACTACACCGGAACATCAAAAAACGTTTCCGCTGCAGAACATTTCCATATGAAACTACATCGGAACATCCGAAAACGTTTCCGCTGCAGAACATTTCCATACAAAACTATACCGGAACATCAAAAAACGTTTCCGCTGCAGAACATTTCCATACAAAACTATACCAGAACATCAAAAAACGTTTCCGCTGCAGAACATTTCCATATGAAACTACATCGGAACATCAAAAAACGTTTCCGCTGCAGAACATTTCCATACAAAACTACACCGGAACATCAAAAAACGTTTCCGCTGCAGAACATTTCCATACAAAACTACACTGGAACATCAAAAAACGTTTCCGCTGCAGAACATTTCCATATAAAACTACATCGGAACATCCGAAAACGTTTCCGCTGCAGAACATTTCCATACAAAACTATACCGGAACATCAAAAAACGTTTCCGCTGCAGAACATTTCCATACAAAACTACACCGGAACATCAAAAAACGTTTCCGCTGCAGAACATTTCCATATGAAACTACATCGGAACATCCGAAAACGTTTCCGCTGCAGAACATTTCCATACAAAACTATACCGGAACATCAAAAAACGTTTCCGCTGCAGAACATTTCCATACAAAACTACACCGGAACATCAAAAAACGTTTCCGCTGCAGGACATTTCCATACAAAACTACACCGGAACATCAAAAAACGTTTCCGCTGCAGAACATTTCCATACAAAACTATACCGGAACATCAAAAAACGTTTCCGCTGCAGAACATTTCCATACAAAACTATACCGGAACATCAAAAAACGTTTCCGCTGCAGAACATTTCCATATGAAACTACATCGGAACATCCGAAAACGTTTCCGCTGCAGAACATTTCCATACAAAACTACACCAGAACATCAAAAAACGTTTCCGCTGCAGAACATTTCCATATAAAACTACATCGGAACATCCGAAAACGTTTCCGCTGCAGAACATTTCCATACAAAACTACACCGGAACATCAAAAAACGTTTCCGCTGCAGAACATTTCCATACAAAACTACACCGGAACATCAAAAAACGTTTCCGCTGCAGAACATTTCCATATAAAACTACATCGGAACATCCGAAAACGTTTCCGCTGCAGAACATTTCCATACAAAACTATACCGGAACATCAAAAAACGTTTCCGCTGCAGAACATTTCCATACAAAACTACACCGGAACATCAAAAAACGTTTCCGCTGCAGAACATTTCCATACAAAACTACACCGGAACATCAAAAAACGTTTCCGCTGCAGGACATTTCCATACAAAACTACACCGGAACATCAAAAAACGTTTCCGCTGCAGAACATTTCCATATGAAACTACATCGGAACATCCGAAAACGTTTCCGCTGCAGAACATTTCCATACAAAACTATACCGGAACATCAAAAAACGTTTCCGCTGCAGAACATTTCCATACAAAACTATACCGGAACATCAAAAAACGTTTCCGCTGCAGGACATTTCCATACAAAACTACACCGGAACATCAAAAAACGTTTCCGCTGCAGAACATTTCCATACAAAACTATACCGGAACATCAAAAAACGTTTCCGCTGCAGAACATTTCCATACAAAACTATACCGGAACATCAAAAAACGTTTCCGCTGCAGAACATTTCCATATGAAACTACATCGGAACATCTGGACACGTTTCCGCTGCTGAACATTTCCATACAAAACTATACCAGAACATCAAAAAACGTTTCCGCTGCAGAACATTTCCATATGAAACTACATCGGAACATCCGAAAACGTTTCCGCTGCAGAACATTTCCATACAAAACTACACCGGAACATCAAAAAACGTTTCCGCTGCAGAACATTTCCATACAAAACTACACCGGAACATCAAAAAACGTTTCCGCTGCAGAACATTTCCATATAAAACTACACCAGAACATCAAAAAACGTTTCCGCTGCAGAACATTTCCATATGAAACTACATCGGAACATCCGAAAACGTTTCCGCTGCAGAACATTTCCATACAAAACTACACCGGAACATCAAAAAACGTTTCCGCTGCAGAACATTTCCATACAAAACTACATCGGAACATCAAAAAACGTTTCCGCTGCAGAACATTTCCATATAAAACTACATCGGAACATCCGAAAACGTTTCCGCTGCAGAACATTTCCATACAAAACTATACCGGAACATCAAAAAACGTTTCCGCTGCAGAACATTTCCATACAAAACTACACCGGAACATCAAAAAACGTTTCCGCTGCAGAACATTTCCATACAAAACTACACCGGAACATCAAAAAACGTTTCCGCTGCAGGACATTTCCATACAAAACTACACCGGAACATCAAAAAACGTTTCCGCTGCAGAACATTTCCATATGAAACTATATCGGAACATCAAAAAACGCTTCCGCTGCAGAACATTTCCATACAAAACTATACCGGAACATCAAAAAACGTTTCCGCTGCAGAACATTTCCATACAAAACTATACCGGAACATCAAAAAACGTTTCCGCTGCAGGACATTTCCATACAAAACTACACCGGAACATCAAAAAACGTTTCCGCTGCAGAACATTTCCATACAAAACTATACCGGAACATCAAAAAACGTTTCCGCTGCAGAACATTTCCATACAAAACTATACCGGAACATCAAAAAACGTTTCCGCTGCAGAACATTTCCATATGAAACTACATCGGAACATCTGGACACGTTTCCGCTGCTGAACATTTCCATACAAAACTATACCAGAACATCAAAAAACGTTTCCGCTGCAGAACATTTCCATATGAAACTACATCGGAACATCCGAAAACGTTTCCGCTGCAGAACATTTCCATACAAAACTACACCGGAACATCAAAAAACGTTTCCGCTGCAGAACATTTCCATACAAAACTATACCGGAACATCAAAAAACGTTTCCGCTGCAGAACATTTCCATATGAAACTACATCGGAACATCCGAAAACGTTTCCGCTGCAGAACATTTCCATACAAAACTATACCGGAACATCAAAAAACGTTTCCGCTGCAGAACATTTCCGTACAAAACTACACCGGAACATCAAAAAACGTTTCCGCTGCAGGACATTTCCATACAAAACTACACCGGAACATCAAAAAACGTTTCCGCTGCAGAACATTTCCATACAAAACTATACCGGAACATCAAAAAACGTTTCCGCTGCAGAACATTTCCATACAAAACTATACCGGAACATCAAAAAACGTTTCCGCTGCAGAACATTTCCATACAAAACTACACCGGAACATCAAAAAACGTTTCCGCTGCAGAACATTTCCATATGAAACTACATCGGAACATCCGAAAACGTTTCCGCTGCAGAACATTTCCATACAAAACTATACCGGAACATCAAAAAACGTTTCCGCTGCAGAACATTTCCATACAAAACTATACCGGAACATAAAAAACCTTTCCGCTGCAGAACATTTCCATACGAAACTACATCGGAACATCAAAAAACGTTTCCGCTGCAGGACATTTCCATACAAAACTATACCGGAACATCAAAAAACGTTTCCGCTGCAGAACATTTCCATACAAAACTATACCGGAACATCAAAAAACGTTTCCGCTGCAGAACATTTCCATATGAAACTACATCGGAACATCTGGACACGTTTCCGCTGCTGAACATTTCCATACAAAACTATACCAGAACATCAAAAAACGTTTCCGCTGCAGAACATTTCCATATGAAACTACATCGGAACATCCGAAAACGTTTCCGCTGCAGAACATTTCCATACAAAACTACACCGGAACATCAAAAAACGTTTCCGCTGCAGAACATTTCCATACAAAACTACACCGGAACATCAAAAAACGTTTCCGCTGCAGAACATTTCCATATAAAACTACACCAGAACATCAAAAAACGTTTCCGCTGCAGAACATTTCCATATGAAACTACATCGGAACATCCGAAAACGTTTCCGCTGCAGAACATTTCCATACAAAACTACACCGGAACATCAAAAAACGTTTCCGCTGCAGAACATTTCCATACAAAACTACACCGGAACATCAAAAAACGTTTCCGCTGCAGAACATTTCCATATAAAACTACATCGGAACATCCGAAAACGTTTCCGCTGCAGAACATTTCCATACAAAACTATACCGGAACATCAAAAAACGTTTCCGCTGCAGAACATTTCCATACAAAACTACACCGGAACATCAAAAAACGTTTCCGCTGCAGGACATTTCCATACAAAACTACACCGGAACATCAAAAAACGTTTCCGCTGCAGAACATTTCCATATGAAACTACATCGGAACATCAAAAAACGCTTCCGCTGCAGAACATTTCCATACAAAACTATACCGGAACATCAAAAAACGTTTCCGCTGCAGAACATTTCCATACAAAACTATACCGGAACATCAAAAAACGTTTCCGCTGCAGGACATTTCCATACAAAACTACACCGGAACATCAAAAAACGTTTCCGCTGCAGAACATTTCCATATGAAACTACATCGGAACATCTGGACACGTTTCCGCTGCTGAACATTTCCATACAAAACTATACCAGAACATCAAAAAACGTTTCCGCTGCAGAACATTTCCATATGAAACTACATCGGAACATCCGAAAACGTTTCCGCTGCAGAACATTTCCATACAAAACTACACCGGAACATCAAAAAACGTTTCCGCTGCAGAACATTTCCATACAAAACTACACCGGAACATCAAAAACCGTTTCCGCTGCAGAACATTTCCATATAAAACTACACCAGAACATCAAAAAACGTTTCCGCTGCAGAACATTTCCATATGAAACTACATCGGAACTTCCGAAAACGTTTCCGCTGCAGAACATTTCCATACAAAACTACACCGGAACATCAAAAAACGTTTCCGCTGCAGAACATTTCCATACAAAACTACACCGGAACATCAAAAAACGTTTCCGCTGCAGAACATTTCCATATAAAACTACATCGGAACATCCGAAAACGTTTCCGCTGCAGAACATTTCCATACAAAACTATACCGGAACATCAAAAAACGTTTCCGCTGCAGAACATTTCCATACAAAACTACACCGGAACATCAAAAAACGTTTCCGCTGCAGGACATTTCCATACAAAACTACACCGGAACATCAAAAAACGTTTCCGCTGCAGAACATTTCCATATGAAACTACATCGGAACATCAAAAAACGTTTCCGCTGCAGAACATTTCCATACAAAACTACACCGGAACATCAAAAAACGTTTCCGCTGCAGGACATTTCCATACAAAACTATACCGGAACATCAAAAAACGTTTCCGCTGCAGAACATTTCCATACAAAACTATACCGGAACATCAAAAAACGTTTCCGCTGCAGAACATTTCCATACAAAACTATACCGGAACATCAAAAAACGTTTCCGCTGCAGAACATTTCCATATGAAACTACATCGGAACATCTGGACACGTTTCCGCTGCTGAACATTTCCATACAAAACTATACCAGAACATCAAAAAACGTTTCCGCTGCAGAACATTTCCATATGAAACTACATCGGAACATCCGAAAACGTTTCCGCTGCAGAACATTTCCATACAAAACTACACCGGAACATCAAAAAACGTTTCCGCTGCAGAACATTTCCATACAAAACTACACCGGAACATCAAAAAACGTTTCCGCTGCAGAACATTTCCATATAAAACTACATCGGAACATCCGAAAACGTTTCCGCTGCAGAACATTTCCATACAAAACTATACCGGAACATCAAAAAACGTTTCCGCTGCAGAACATTTCCATACAAAACTACATCGGAACATCAAAAAACGTTTCCGCTGCAGAACATTTCCATATGAAACTACATCGGAACATCCGAAAACGTTTCCGCTGCAGAACATTTCCATACAAAACTATACCGGAACATCAAAAAACGTTTCCGCTGCAGAACATTTCCATACAAAACTACACCGGAACATCAAAAAACGTTTCCGCTGCAGGACATTTCCATACAAAACTACACCGGAACATCAAAAAACGTTTCCGCTGCAGAACATTTCCATACAAAACTATACCGGAACATCAAAAAACGTTTCCGCTGCAGAACATTTCCATACAAAACTATACCGGAACATCAAAAAACGTTTCCGCTGCAGAACATTTCCATACAAAACTACACCGGAACATCAAAAAACGTTTCCGCTGCAGAACATTTCCATATGAAACTACATCGGAACATCCGAAAACGTTTCCGCTGCAGAACATTTCCATACAAAACTATACCGGAACATCAAAAAACGTTTCCGCTGCAGAACATTTCCATACAAAACTATACCGGAACATAAAAAACCTTTCCGCTGCAGAACATTTCCATACGAAACTACATCGGAACATCAAAAAACGTTTCCGCTGCAGAACATTTCCATACAAAACTACACCAGAACATCAAAAAACGTTTCCGCTGCAGAACATTTCCATACAAAACTATACCGGAACATCAAAAAACGTTTCCGCTGCAGAACATTTCCATACGAAACTACATCGGAACATCAAAAAACGTTTCCGCTGCAGAACATTTCCATACAAAACTATACCGGAACATCAAAAAACGTTTCCGCTGCAGAACATTTCCATACAAAACTATACCGGAACATCAAAACACGTTTCCGCTGCAGAACATTTCCATACAAAACTACACCGGAACATCAAAAAACGTTTCCGCTGCAGAACATTTCCATACAAAACTACACCGGAACATCAAAAAACGTTTCCGCTGCAGGACATTTCCATACAAAACTATACCGGAACATCAAAAAACGTTTCCGCTGCAGAACATTTCCATACAAAACTACACCGGAACATCAAAAAACGTTTCCGCTGCAGAACATTTCCATATGAAACTACATCGGAACATCCGAAAACGTTTCCGCTGCAGAACATTTCCATACAAAACTATACCGGAACATCAAAAAACGTTTCCGCTGCAGAACATTTCCATACAAAACTACACCGGAACATCAAAAAACGTTTCCGCTGCAGGACATTTCCATACAAAACTACACCGGAACATCAAAAAACGTTTCCGCTGCAGAACATTTCCATACAAAACTATACCGGAACATCAAAAAACGTTTCCGCTGCAGAACATTTCCATACAAAACTATACCGGAACATCAAAAAACGTTTCCGCTGCAGAACATTTCCATATGAAACTACATCGGAACATCCGAAAACGTTTCCGCTGCAGAACATTTCCATACAAAACTACACCAGAACATCAAAAAACGTTTCCGCTGCAGAACATTTCCATATGAAACTACATCGGAACATCCGAAAACGTTTCCGCTGCAGAACATTTCCATACAAAACTACACCGGAACATCAAAAAACGTTTCCGCTGCAGAACATTTCCATACAAAACTACACCGGAACATCAAAAAACGTTTCCGCTGCAGAACATTTCCATATAAAACTACATCGGAACATCCGAAAACGTTTCCGCTGCAGAACATTTCCATACAAAACTATACCGGAACATCAAAAAACGTTTCCGCTGCAGAACATTTCCATACAAAACTACACCGGAACATCAAAAAACGTTTCCGCTGCAGAACATTTCCATACAAAACTACACCGGAACATCAAAAAACGTTTCCGCTGCAGGACATTTCCATACAAAACTACACCGGAACATCAAAAAACGCTTCCGCTGCAGAACATTTCCATACAAAACTATACCGGAACATCAAAAAACGTTTCCGCTGCAGAACATTTCCATACAAAACTATACCGGAACATCAAAAAACGTTTCCGCTGCAGGACATTTCCATACAAAACTACACCGGAACATCAAAAAACGTTTCCGCTGCAGAACATTTCCATACAAAACTACACCGGAACATCAAAAAACGTTTCCGCTGCAGAACATTTCCATACAAAACTACACCGGAACATCAAAAAACGTTTCCGCTGCAGAACATTTCCATATAAAACTACATCGGAACATCCGAAAACGTTTCCGCTGCAGAACATTTCCATACAAAACTATACCGGAACATCAAAAAACGTTTCCGCTGCAGAACATTTCCATACAAAACTACATCGGAACATCAAAAAACGTTTCCGCTGCAGAACATTTCCATATGAAACTACATCGGAACATCCGAAAACGTTTCCGCTGCAGAACATTTCCATACAAAACTATACCGGAACATCAAAAAACGTTTCCGCTGCAGAACATTTCCATACAAAACTACACCGGAACATCAAAAAACGTTTCCGCTGCAGGACATTTCCATACAAAACTACACCGGAACATCAAAAAACGTTTCCGCTGCAGAACATTTCCATACAAAACTATACCGGAACATCAAAAAACGTTTCCGCTGCAGAACATTTCCATACAAAACTATACCGGAACATCAAAAAATGTTTCCGCTGCAGAACATTTCCATACAAAACTACACCGGAACATCAAAAAACGTTTCCGCTGCAGAACATTTCCATATGAAACTACATCGGAACATCCGAAAACGTTTCCGCTGCAGAACATTTCCATACAAAACTATACCGGAACATCAAAAAACGTTTCCGCTGCAGAACATTTCCATACAAAACTATACCGGAACATAAAAAACCTTTCCGCTGCAGAACATTTCCATACGAAACTACATCGGAACATCAAAAAACGTTTCCGCTGCAGAACATTTCCATACAAAACTACACCAGAACATCAAAAAACGTTTCCGCTGCAGAACATTTCCATACAAAACTATACCGGAACATCAAAAAACGTTTCCGCTGCAGAACATTTCCATACGAAACTACATCGGAACATCAAAAAACGTTTCCGCTGCAGAACATTTCCATACAAAACTATACCGGAACATCAAAAAACGTTTCCGCTGCAGAACATTTCCATACAAAACTATACCAGAACATCAAAACACGTTTCCGCTGCAGAACATTTCCATACAAAACTACACCAGAACACCAAAAAACGTTTCCGCTGCAGAACATTTCCATACAAAACTATACCGGAACATCAAAAAACGTTTCCGCTGCAGAACATTTCCATACAAAACTATACCGGAACATCAAAAAACGTTTCCGCTGCAGAACATTTCCATACGAAACTACATCGGAACATCAAAAAACGTTTCCGCTGCAGAACATTTCCATACGAAACTACATCGGAACATCCGAAAACGTTTCCGCTGCAGAACATTTCCATACAAAACTATACCGGAACATCAAAAAACGTTTCCGCTGCAGAACATTTCCATACAAAACTACACCGGAACATCAAAAAACGTTTCCGCTGTAGAACATTTCCATACAAAACTACACCGGAACATCAAAAAACGTTTTCGCTGCAGAACATTTCCATACAAAACTATACCGGAACATCAAAAAACGTTTCCGCTGCAGAACATTTCCATACAAAACTATACCGGAACATCAAAAAACGTTTCCGCTGCTGAACATTTCCATACGAAACTACATCGGAACATCCGAAAACGTTTCCGCTGCAGAACATTTCCATACAAAACTATACCGGAACATCAAAAAACGTTTCCGCTGCAGAACATTTCCATACGAAACTACATCGGAACATCAAAAAACGTTTCCGCTGCAGAACATTTCCATACGAAACTACATCGGAACATCAAAAAACGTTTCCGCTGCAGAACATTTCCATACAAAACTATACCGGAACATCAAAAAACGTTTTCGCTGCAGAACATTTCCATACAAAACTACACCAGAACATCAAAAAACGTTTCCGCTGCAGAACATTTCCATACGAAACTACATCGGAACATCAAAAAACGTTTCCGCTGCAGAACATTTCCATACAAAACTATACCGGAACATCAAAAAACGTTTCCGCTGCAGAACATTTCCATACGAAACTACATCGGAACATCAAAAAACGTTTCCGCTGCAGAACATTTCCATACGAAACTACACCAGAACATCAAAAAACGGTTCCGCTGCAGAACATTTCCATACAAAACTATACCGGAACATCAAAAAACGTTTCCGCTGCAGAACATTTCCATACAAAACTACACCGGAACATCAAAAAACGGTTCCGCTGCAGAACATTTCCATACAAAACTACACCAGAACATCAAAAAACATTTCCGCTGCAGAACATTTCCATACAAAACTACACCAGAACATCAAAAAACGTTTCCGCTGCAGAACATTTCCATACGAAACTACATCGGAACATCAAAAAACGTTTCCGCTGCAGAACATTTCCATACAAAACTATACCGGAACATCAAAAAACGTTTTCGCTGCAGAACATTTCCATACAAAACTATACCGGAACATCAAAAAACGTTTCCGCTGCAGAACATTTCCATACAAAACTACACCGGAACATCAAAAAACGTTTCCGCTGCAGAACATTTCCATACAAAACTACACCGGAACATCAAAAAACGTTTTCGCTGCAGAACATTTCCATACAAAACTATACCGGAACATCAAAAAACGTTTCCGCTGCAGAACATTTCCATACAAAACTACACCAGAACATCAAAAAACGTTTCCGCTGCAGAACATTTCCATACAAAACTACACCAGAACATCAAAAAACGTTTCCGCTGCAGAACATTTCCATACGAAACTACATCAGAACATCAAAAAACGTTTCCGCTGCAGAACATTTCCATACAAAACTATACCGGAACATCAAAAAACGTTTCCGCTGCAGAACATTTCCATACAAAACTATACCGGAACATCAAAAAACGTTTCCGCTGCAGAACATTTCCATACAAAACTATACCGGAACATCAAAAAACGTTTCCGCTGCAGAACATTTCCATACAAAACTACACCGGAACATCAAAAAACGTTTCCGCTGCTGAACATTTCCATACAAAACTATACCAGAACATCAAAAAACGTTTCCGCTGCAGAACATTTCCATACAAAACTATACCGGAACATCAAAAAACGTTTTCGCTGCAGAACATTTCCATACAAAACTATACCGGAACATCAAAAAACGTTTTCGCTGCAGAACATTTCCATACAAAACTATACCGGAACATCAAAAAACGTTTCCGCTGCAGAACATTTCCATACAAAACTACACCGGAACATCAAAAAACGTTTCCGCTGCTGAACATTTCCATACAAAACTATACCGGAACATCAAAAAACGTTTCCGCTGCAGAACATTTCCATACAAAACTACACCGGAACATCAAAAAACGTTTCCGCTGCAGAACATTTCCATACAAAACTATACCGGAACATCAAAAAACGTTTCCGCTGCAGAACATTTCCATACAAAACTACACCAGAACATCAAAAAACGTTTCCGCTGCAGAACATTTCCATATGAAACTACACCAGAACATCAAAAAACGTTTTCGCTGCAGAACATTTCCATACAAAACTATACCGGAACATCAAAAAACGTTTCCGCTGCAGAACATTTCCATACAAAACTACATCGGAACATCAAAAAACGTTTCCGCTGCAGACATTTCCAGACGAAACTACATCGGAACATCAAAAATCGTTTCCGCTGCAGAACATTTCCATACAAAACTATACCGGAACATCAAAAAACGTTTCCGCTGCAGAACATTTCCATACAAAACTACACCAGAACATCAAAAAACGTTTCCGCTGCAGAACATTTCCATACAAAACTATACCGGAACATCAAAAAACGTTTCCGCTGCAGAACATTTCCATACGAAACTACATCGGAACATCAAAAAACGTTTCCGCTGCAGAACATTTCCATACAAAACTATACCGGAACATAAAAAACGTTTCCGCTGCAGAACATTTCCATACAAAACTACACCGGAACATCAAAAAACGTTTCCGCTGCAGAACATTTCCATACAAAACTACACCAGAACATCAAAAAACGTTTCCGCTGCAGAACATTTCCATACGAAACTATACCGGAACATCAAAAAACGTTTCCGCTGCAGAACATTTCCATACAAAACTACACCAGAACATCAAAAAACGTTTCCGCTGCAGAACATTTCCATACAAAACTATACCGGAACATCAAAAAACGTTTCCGCTGCAGAACATTTCCATACGAAACTACATCGGAACATCAAAAAACGTTTCCGCTGCAGAACATTTCCATACAAAACTATACCGGAACATCCGAAACCGTTTCCGCTGCAGAACATTTCCATACAAAAGTACATCGGAACATCAAAACACGTTTCCGCTGCAGAACATTTCCATACGAAACTACATCGGAACATCAAAAATCGTTTCCGCTGCAGAACATTTCCATACAAAACTATACCGGAACATCAAAAAACGTTTCCGCTGCAGAACATTTCCATACGAAACTATACCGGAACATCAAAAAACGTTTCCGCTGCAGAACATTTCCATACAAAACTATACCGGAACATCAAAAAACGTTTCCGCTGCAGAACATTTCCATACAAAACTATACCGGAACATCAAAAAACGTTTCCGCTGCAGAACATTTCCATACGAAACTATACCGGAACATCAAAAAACGTTTCCGCTGCAGAACATTTCCATACAAAACTATACCGGAACATCAAAAAACGTTTCCGCTGCAGAACATTTCCATACAAAACTACACCGGAACATCAAAAAACGTTTCCGCTGCAGAACATTTCCATACAAAACTATACCGGAACATCAAAAAACGTTTCCGCTGCAGAACATTTCCATACAAAACTATACCGGAACATCAAAAAACGTTTCCGCTGCAGAACATTTCCATACAAAACTATACCGGAACATCAAAAAACGTTTCCGCTGCAGAACATTTCCATACAAAACTATACCGGAACATCAAAAAACGTTTCCGCTGCAGAACATTTCCATACAAAACTATACCGGAACATCAAAAAACGTTTCCGCTGCAGAACATTTCCATACAAAACTATACCGGAACATCAAAAAACGTTTCCGCTGCAGAACATTTCCATACAAAACTATACTGGAACATCAAAAAACGTTTCCGCTGCAGAACATTTCCATACGAAACTATACCGGAACATCAAAAAACGTTTCCGCTGCAGAACATTTCCATACAAAACTACACCGGAACATCAAAAAACGTTTCCGCTGCAGAACATTTCCATACAAAACTACACCAGAACATCAAAAAACGTTTCCGCTGCTGAACATTTCCATACAAAACTATACCGGAACATCAAAAAACGTTTCCGCTGCAGAACATTTCCATACAAAACTACACCGGAACATCAAAAAACGTTTCCGCTGCAGAACATTTCCATATGAAACTATATCGGAACATCCGAAAACGTTTCCGCTGCAGAACATTTCCATACAAAACTATACCGGAACATCAAAAAACGTTTCCGCTGCAGAACATTTCCATACAAAACTATACCGGAACATCAAAAAACGTTTCCGCTGCAAAACATTTCCATACAAAACTACACCAGAACATCAAAAAACGTTTCCGCTGCAGAACATTTCCATACAAAAGTACACCGGAACATCAAAAAACGTTTCCGCTGCAGAACATTTCCATACAAAACTATACCGGAACATCAAAAAACGTTTCCGCTGCAGAACATTTCCATACAAAACTACACCAGAACATCAAAAAACGTTTCCGCTGCAGAACATTTCCATACAAAACTATACTGGAACATCAAAAAACGTTTCCGCTGCAGAACATTTCCATACAAAACTACACCAGAACAACAAAAAACGTTTCCGCTGCAGAACATTTCTATACAAAACTATACCGGAACATCAAAAAACGTTTCCGCTGCAGAACATTTCCATACAAAACTACACCAGAACATCAAAAAACGTTTCCGCTGCAGAACATTTCCATACAAAACTATACCGGAACATCAAAAAACGTTTCCGCTGCAGAACATTTCTATACAACACTATACCGGAACATCAAAAAACGTTTCCGCTGCAGAACATTTCCATACAAAACTATACCGGAACATCAAAAAACGTTTCCGCTGCAGAACATTTCCATACGAAACTACATCGGAACATCAAAAAACGTTTCCGCTGCAGAACATTTCCATACGAAACTACAACGGAACATCAAAAAACGGTTCCGCTGCAGAACATTTCCATACAAAACTATACCGGAACATCAAAAAACGTTTCCGCTGCAGAACATTTCCATACAAAACTACACCGGAACATCAAAAAACGTTTCCGCTGCAGAACATTTCCATACAAAACTATACCGGAACATCAAAAAACGTTTCCGCTGCAGAACATTTCCATATGAAACTACATCGGAACATCCGAAAACGTTTCCGCTGCAGAACATTTCCATACAAAACTATACCGGAACATCAAAAAACGTTTCCGCTGCTGAACATTTCCATACGAAACTACATCGGAACATCAAAAAACGTTTCCGCTGCAGAACATTTTCATACAAAACTATACCGGAACATCAAAAAACGTTTCCGCTGCAGAACATTTCCATACAAAACTACACCGGAACATCAAAAAACGTTTCCGCTGCAGAACATTTCCATACAAAACTACATCGGATCATCAAAAAACGGTTCCGCTGCAGAACATTTCCATACAAAACTATACCGGAACATCAAAAAACGTTTCCGCTGCTGAACATTTCCATACAAAACTATACCGGAACATCAAAAAACGTTTCCGCTGCAGAACATTTCCATACAAAACTGTACCGGAACATCAAAAAACGTTTCCGCTGCAGAACATTTCCATACGAAACTACATCGGAACATCAAAATACGTTTCCGCTGCAGAACATTTCCATACAAAACTACACCGGAACATCAAAAAACGTTTCCGCTGCAGAACATTTCCATACAAAACTATACCGGAACATCAAAAAACGTTTCCGCTGCAGAACATTTCCATACGAAACTACACCAGAACATCAAAAAACGTTTCCGCTGCAGAACATTTCTATACAAAACTATACCGGAACATCAAAAAACGTTTCCGCTGCAAAACATTTCCATACGAAACTACAACGGAACATCAAAAAACGGTTCCGCTGCAGAACATTTCCATACAAAACTATACCGGAACATCAAAAAACGTTTCCGCTGCAGAACATTTCCATACAAAACTACACCGGAACATCAAAAAACGTTTCCGCTGCAGAACATTTCCATATGAAACTACATCGGAACATCTGAAAACGTTTCCGCTGCAGAACATTTCCATACAAAACTATACCGGAACATCAAAAAACGTTTCCGCTGCAGAACATTTTCATACAAAACTATACCGGAACATCAAAAAACGTTTCCGCTGCAGAACATTTCCATACAAAACTACACCAGAACATCAAAAAACGTTTCCGCTGCTGAACATTTCCATACAAAACTATACCGGAACATCAAAAAACGTTTCCGCTGCAGAACATTTCCATACGAAACTACATCGGAAAATCAAAAAACGTTTCCGCTGCAGAACATTTCCATACAAAACTACACCGGAACATCAAAAAACGTTTCCGCTGCAGAACATTTCCATATGAAACTACATCGGAACATCTGAAAACGTTTCCGCTGCAGAACATTTCCATACAAAACTATACCGGAACATCAAAAAACGTTTCCGCTGCAGAACATTTCCATACAAAAGTATACCGGAACATCAAAAAACGTTTCCGCTGCAGAACATTTCCATACAAAACTACATCGGAACATCAAAAAACGTTTCCGCTGCAGAACATTTCCATACAAAACTATACCGGAACATCAAAAAACGTTTCCGCTGCAGAACATTACCTCACGAAACTACATCGGAACATCAAAAAACGTTTCCGCTGCAGAACATTTCCATACAAAACTACACCGGAACATCAAAAAACGTTTCCGCTGCAGAACATTTCCATATGAAACTATATCGGAACATCCGAAAACGTTTCCGCTGCAGAACATTTCCATACAAAACTATACCGGAACATCTAAAAACGTTTCCGCTGCAGAACATTTCCATATGAAACTACATCGGAACATCAAAAAAGTTTCCGCTGCAGAACATTTCCATACAAAACTACATCGGAACATCCGAAAACGTTTCCGCTGCAGAACATTTCCATACAAAACTACACCGGAACATCAAAAAACGTTTCCGCTGCAGAACATTTCCATATGAAACTATATCGGAACATCCGAAAACGTTTCCGCTGCAGAACATTTTCATACAAAACTACACCGGAACATCAAAAAACGTTTCCGCTGCAGAACATTTCCATACAAAACTACATCGGAACATCAAAAAACGTTTCCGCTGCAGAACATTTCCATACAAAACTATACCGGAACATCAAAAAACGTTTCCGCTGCAGAACATTACCTCACGAAACTACATCGGAACATCAAAAAACGTTTCCGCTGCAGAACATTTCCATACAAAACTACACCGGAACATCAAAAAACGTTTCCGCTGCAGAACATTTCCATATGAAACTATATCGGAACATCCGAAAACGTTTCCGCTGCAGAACATTTCCATACAAAACTATACCGGAACATCTAAAAACGTTTCCGCTGCAGAACATTTCCATATGAAACTACATCGGAACATCAAAAAAGTTTCCGCTGCAGAACATTTCCATACAAAACTACATCGGAACATCAAAAAACGTTTCCGCTGCAGAACATTTCCATACAAAACTATACCGGAACATCAAAAAACGTTTCCGCTGCAGAACATTTCCATACAAAACTATACCGGAACATCAAAAAACGTTTCCGCTGCAGAACATTTCCATACAAAACTACACCAGAACATCAAAAAACGTTTCCGCTGCTGAACATTTCCATACAAAACTACACCGGAACATCAAAAAACGTTTCCGCTGCAGAACATTTCCATATGAAACTACATCGGAACATCCGAAAACGTTTCCGCTGCAGAACATTTCCATACAAAAGTACATCGGAACATCAAAAAACGTTTCCGCTGCAGAACATTTCCATACGAAACTACATCGGAACATCAAAAAACGTTTCCGCTGCAGAACATTTCCATACAAAAGTACATCGGAACATCAAAAAACGTTTCCGCTGCAGAACATTTCCATACAAAAGTACACCGGAACATAAAAAAAGTTTCCGCTGCAGAACATTTCCATACAAAACTATACCGGAACATCAAAAAACGTTTCCGCTGCAGAACATTTCCATACGAAACTATACCGGAACATCAAAAAACGTTTCCGCTGCAGAACATTTTCATACAAAACTACACCGGAACATCAAAAAACGGTTCCGCTGCAGAACATTTCCATACAAAACTATACCGGAATATCAAAAAACGGTTCCACTGCAGAACATTTCCATACAAAACTATACCGGAACATCGAAAAACGTTTCCGCTGCAGAACATTTCCATACAAAACTATACCGGAACATCAAAAAACGTTTCCGCTGCAGAACATTTCCATACGAAACTACATCGGAACATCAAAAAACGTTTCCGCTGCAGAACATTTTCATACGAAACTATACCGGAACATCAAAAAACGTTTCCGCTGCAGAACATTTCCATACAAAACTATACCGGAACATCAAAAAACGTTTCCGCTGCAGAACATTTCCATACAAAACTACACCGGAACATCAAAAAACGTTTCCGCTGCAGAACATTTCCATATGAAACTACATCGGAACATCTGAAAACGTTTCCGCTGCAGAACATTTTCATACAAAAGTACACCGGAACATCAAAAAACGTTTCCGCTGCAGAACATTTCCATACAAAACTACACCGGAACATCAAAAAACGTTTCCGCTGCAGATCTTTTCCATACAAAACTATACCGGAACATCAAAAAACGTTTCCGCTGCAGAACATTTTCATACGAAACTATACCGGAACATCAAAAAACGTTTCCGCTGCAGAACATTTCCATACAAAACTATACCGGAACATCAAAAAACGTTTCCGCTGCAGAACATTTCCATACAAAACTACACCGGAACATCAAAAAACGTTTCCGTTGCAGAACATTTCCATACAAAACTATACCAGAACATCAAAAAACGTTTCCGCTGCAGAACATTTCCATACAAAACTACACCGGAACATCAAAAAACGTTTCCGCTGCTGAACATTTCCATACAAAACTATACCGGAACATCAAAAAACGTTTCCGCTGCAGAACATTTTCATACAAAAGTACACCAGAACATCAAAAAACGTTTCCGCTGCTGAACATTTCCATACAAAACTATACCGGAACATCAAAAAACGTTTCCGCTGCTGAACATTTCCATACAAAACTATACCGGAACATCAAAAAACGTTTCCGCTGCAGAACATTTCCATACAAAACTACACCAGAACAACAAAAAACGTTTCCGCTGCAGAACATTTCCATACAAAACTACACCGGAACATCAAAAAATGTTTCCGCTACAGAACATTTCCATATGAAACTACATCGGAACATCCGAAAACGTTTCCGCTGCAGAACATTTCCATACAAAAGTACATCGGAACATCAAAAAACGTTTCCGCTGCTGAACATTTCCATACAAAACTATACCGGAACATCAAAAAACGGTTCCGCTGCAGAACATTTCCATACAAAACTACACCAGAACATCAAAAAACGTTTCCGCTGCAGAACATTTCCATACGAAACTACAACGGAACATCAAAAAACGGTTCCGCTGCAGAACATTTCCATACAAAACTATACCGGAACATCAAAAAACGTTTCCGCTGCAGAACATTTCCATACGAAACTACATCGGAACATCAAAAAACGTTTCCGCTGCAAGAACATTTCCATACAAAACTATACCGGAACATCAAAAAACGGTTCCGCTGCAGAACATTTCCATACGAAACTACATCGGAACATCAAAAAACGTTTCCGCTGCAGAACATTTCCATACGAAACTACAACGGAACATCAAAAAACGGTTCCGTTTCAGAACATTTCCATACAAAACTATACCGGAACATCAAAAAACGTTTCCGCTGCAGAACATTTCCATACAAAACTACACCGGAACATCAAAAAACGTTTCCGCTGCAGAACATTTCCATATGAAACTATATCGGAACATCCGAAAACGTTTCCGCTGCAGAACATTTCCATACAAAACTATACCAGAACATCAAAAAACGTTTCCGCTGCAGAACATTTCCATACAAAACTACACCGGAACATCAAAAAACGTTTCCGCTGCTGAACATTTCCATACAAAACTATACCGGAACATCAAAAAACGTTTCCGCTGCAGAACATTACCACACGAAACTACACCAGAACATCAAAAAACGTTTCCGCTGCTGAACATTTCCATACAAAACTATACCGGAACATCAAAAAACGTTTCCGCTGCTGAACATTTCCATACAAAACTATACCGGAACATCAAAAAACGTTTCCGCTGCAGAACATTTCCATACAAAACTACACCAGAACAACAAAAAACGTTTCCGCTGCAGAACATTTCCATACAAAACTACACCGGAACATCAAAAAATGTTTCCGCTACAGAACATTTCCATATGAAACTACATCGGAACATCCGAAAACGTTTCCGCTGCAGAACATTTCCATACAAAAGTACATCGGAACATCAAAAAACGTTTCCGCTGCTGAACATTTCCATACAAAACTATACCGGAACATCAAAAAACGGTTCCGCTGCAGAACATTTCCATACAAAACTACACCAGAACATCAAAAAACGTTTCCGCTGCAGAACATTTCCATACGAAACTACAACGGAACATCAAAAAACGGTTCCGCTGCAGAACATTTCCATACAAAACTATACCGGAACATCAAAAAACGTTTCCGCTGCAGAACATTTCCATACAAAAGTACATCGGAACATCAAAAAACGTTTCCGCTGCAAGAACATTTCCATACAAAACTATACCGGAACATCAAAAAACGGTTCCGCTGCAGAACATTTCCATACGAAACTACATCGGAACATCAAAAAACGTTTCCGCTGCAGAACATTTCCATACGAAACTACAACGGAACATCAAAAAACGGTTCCGTTGCAGAACATTTCCATACAAAACTATACCGGAACATCAAAAAACGTTTCCGCTGCAGAACATTTCCATACAAAACTACACCGGAACATCAAAAAACGTTTCCGCTGCAGAACATTTCCATATGAAACTATATCGGAACATCCGAAAACGTTTCCGCTGCAGAACATTTCCATACAAAACTATACCAGAACATCAAAAAACGTTTCCGCTGCAGAACATTTCCATACAAAACTACACCGGAACATCAAAAAACGTTTCCGCTGCTGAACATTTCCATACAAAACTATACCGGAACATCAAAAAACGTTTCCGCTGCAGAACATTACCACACGAAACTACACCAGAACATCAAAAAACGTTTCCGCTGCTGAACATTTCCATACAAAACTATACCGGAACATCAAAAAACGTTTCCGCTGCTGAACATTTCCATACAAAACTATACCGGAACATCAAAAAACGTTTCCGCTGCAGAACATTTCCATACAAAACTACACCAGAACAACAAAAAACGTTTCCGCTGCAGAACATTTCCATACAAAACTACACCGGAACATCAAAAAATGTTTCCGCTGCAGAACATTTCCATATGAAACTACATCGGAACATCCGAAAACGTTTCCGCTGCAGAACATTTCCATACAAAAGTACATCGGAACATCAAAAAACGTTTCCGCTGCAAGAACATTTCCATACAAAACTATACCGGAACATCAAAAAACGGTTCCGCTGCAGAACATTTCCATACAAAACTACACCAGAACATCAAAAAACGTTTCCGCTGCTGAACATTTCCATACAAAACTATACCGGAACATCAAAAAACGTTTCCGCTGCAGAACATTTCCATACAAAACTATACTGGAACATCAAAAAACGTTTCCGCTGCAGAACATTTCCATACAAAACTATACCGGAACATCAAAAAACGTTTCCGCTGCTGAACATTTCCATACAAAACTACACCGGAACATCAAAAAACGTTTCCGCTGCAGAACATTTCCATACAAAACTATACCAGCACATCAAAAAACGTTTCCGCTGCAGAACATTTCCATACAAAACTACACCGGAACATCAAAAAACGTTTCCGCTGCTGAACATTTCCATACAAAACTATACCGGAACATCAAAAAACGTTTCCGCTGCAGAACATTACCACACGAAACTACACCAGAACATCAAAAAACGTTTCCGCTGCTGAACATTTCCATACAAAACTATACCGGAACATCAAAAAACGTTTCCGCTGCTGAACATTTCCATACAAAACTATACCGGAACATCAAAAAACGTTTCCGCTGCAGAACATTTCCATACAAAACTATACCGGAACATCAAAAAACGTTTCCGCTGCAGAACATTTCCATACAAAACTACACCGGAACATCAAAAAACGTTTCCGCTGCAGAACATTTCCATACAAAACTATACCGGAACATCAAAAAACGTTTCCGCTGCAGAACATTTCCATACAAAACTACACCAGAACAACAAAAAACGTTTCCGCTGCAGAACATTTCCATACAAAACTACACCGGAACATCAAAAAATGTTTCCGCTGCAGAACATTTCCATATGAAACTACATCGGAACATCCGAAAACGTTTCCGCTGCAGAACATTTCCATACAAAACTATACCGGAACATCAAAAAACGTTTCCGCTGCAAGAACATTTCCATACAAAACTATACCGGAACATCAAAAAACGTTTCCGCTGCAGAACATTTCCATACAAAACTACACCGGAACATCAAAAAACGGTTCCGCTGCAGAACATTTCCATACAAAACTACACCAGAACATCAAAAAACGTTTCCGCTGCAGAACATTTCCATATGAAACTACATCGGAACATCAAAAAACGTTTCCGCTGCAGAACATTTCCATACGAAACTACATCGGAACATCAAAATACGTTTCCGCTGCAGAACATTTCCATACAAAACTACACCGGAACATCAAAAAACGTTTCCGCTGCAGAACATTTCCATACAAAACTATACCGGAACATCAAAAAACGTTTCCGCTGCAGAATATTTCCATACAAAACTATACCGGAACATCAAAAAACGTTTCCGCTGCAGAACATTTCCATACAAAACTACACCGGAACATCAAAAAACGTTTCCGCTGCAGAACATTTCCATACAAAACTATACCGGAACATCAAAAAACGTTTCCGCTGCAGAACATTTCCATACAAAACTACACCAGAACAACAAAAAACGTTTCCGCTGCAGAACATTTCTATACAAAACTATACCGGAACATCAAAAAACGTTTCCGCTGCAGAACATTTCCATACGAAACTACATCGGAACATCAAAATACGTTTCCGCTGCAGAACATTTCCATACAAAACTACACCGGAACATCAAAAAACGTTTCCGCTGCAGAACATTTCCATACAAAACTATACCGGAACATCAAAAAACGTTTCCGCTGCAGAATATTTCCATACAAAACTATACCGGAACATCAAAAAACGTTTCCGCTGCAGAACATTTCCATACAAAACTACACCGGAACATCAAAAAACGTTTCCGCTGCAGAACATTTCCATACAAAACTATACCGGAACAACCGTTTCCGCTGCAGAACATTTCTATACAAAACTATACCGGAACATCAAAAAACGTTTCCGCTGCAGAACATTTCCATACAAAACTACACCAGAACATCAAAAAACGTTTCCGCTGCAGAACATTTCCATACAAAACTACACCAGAAGATCAAAAAACGTTTCCGCTGCAGAACATTTCCATACAAAACTACACCAGAACAACAAAAAACGTTTCCGCTGCAGAACATTTCCATACAAAACTACACCAGAACAACAAAAAACGTTTCCGCTGCAGAACATTTCTATACAAAACTATACCGGAACATCAAAAAACGTTTCCGCTGCAGAACATTTCCATACAAAACTACACCGGAGCATCAAAAAACGTTTCCGCTGCAGAACATTTCCATATGAAACTACATCGGAACATTCGAAAACGTTTCCGCTGCAGAACATTTCCATACAAAAGTACATCGGAACATCAAAAAACGTTTCCGCTGCAGAACATTTCCATACAAAACTATACCGGAACATCAAAAAACGTTTCCGCTGCAGAACATTTCCATACGAAACTACATCGGAACATCAAAAAACGTTTCCGCTGCAGAACATTTCCATATGAAACTGACGCAGAAAATGGTAGGTTCTTTCCAGGGGTTTGACTTTACAAAGAGTACACGTTGTTTCACCGTAGCGTTTATTCACACACAGAGCAAGAATTCCTGGCGCGCTCGCCATTTTATATAATCCGACATATGTCACAATGACAGCTAATGTCCCATGTAGCAAACTGCTAAAATAGAGGTGGTAACATTGTTGTTACCGCAACACTCCTCCTCAACGATTGTTGCCACCGCTCGACGAAAGTCCCATCATCTTACTGAATTTTAGTAGTTTGACTGCACCTAGCGGCTTAGTCAGAATGTCGGCTGCCATCTCCTCAGTGGGGCAGTATTCCAGCTTAAGTACGCCACGGTCACCTAGCTCCCTGACAAAATGTCCACGAGTTTCGATGTGTTTCGAGCGACGACTCGAACGTTCAGATCCTACGAACGCTATACAGCTTTGATTATCCTCCAGCATCCGGGTAGGGTTGTCCTGGGGATTGTCCATTTCGTCCAGTAAACTGCGAAGCCAAACAAGTTCCTGGCTCGCCTCGCTTAGAGCAACATACTCCGCCTCCATTGACGACAGAGTCACACATGTCTGCTTGCGGCTTGCCCATGAAATCGCTGCTCCTCCATAGCAAAACACGTATCCGGAAGTAGATTTTCTTGAAGTCGGATCACCAGCCCAATCGGCATCCGTGTAGCCAATTAGACCGTCGTCAGTTTTGTCGTACAATAAACTCCAATCACGCGTTGATTTCAGATATCGTAGGACGCGTTTAGCCGCCACGTAGTCCACTTGCGTTGGAGTTTCGACCTTTCGACCCAAAATTGCTGCACTCACAGCAACATCGGGTCGCGCGCATACAGCGATGTACAGGAGCACACCTACAAGGCTTCTGTATTTCGACCCATCAGGGAAAGGTTCGCTGTTGTCCTCGGTTTTTGCGTACCCAATATCCATAGGCGTTTTTGCTCCTTTCGCATCCCGGAGGCCAAATTTTTCCACCACATGGTCAATGTATCCACCAAGGCACAGGCTGTAGTTACCTTCTTGACACTTGATCTCCATACCTAGGAAATATTTCAGGTTGCCCATGTTGGTTATGTCGAATGTCTTCCGCAAGCTTTCGTATACTTCATCGATGTTTTTCTCATCCTTCGCACCGACCACGATGTCGTCAACGTATACTAGCAAATATACCTTATTTTCTGAGTCTCCTTTTATATAAAGACAAAGGTCAGCGCTGCTTTGCATGAAACCGATTTCTTTGAGAACACCATCCAATTTGTGGTTCCAGCAGCGTGCCGATTGTTTGAGTCCGTATATGCTTTTGTTTAGTCGGCAAACGTAGTGTTCTTTGCCCTTCTCCTCATAGCCTGGAGGCTGCTTCATAAACAAAATCTGATCGAGATCTCCGTTTAAATAAGCGGTCTTGACATCGAGGTGTGTCAGCTTCATTTTCCTCTGTGAAGCCATAGCAAGCAACACTCTAAGCGTTGTGTGGCTCGTCACTGGTGCGAACACCTCTTCATAATCTTGACCGAATTTTTGAGTATATCCCTGAGCAACCAGTCGTGCTTTATACTTTATGATGTCTCCGGCCGAGTTCCGCTTCAATTTGTATACCCAGCGGCAACCCACTACCTTCCGATCCTCAGGCAACTCAACTAAGTCCCATGTTTTATTGTCTACGTGCGACTTTAGTTCGTCCTGCATGGCAGCTATCCATTGCTCCTTCATCGGACATGTGATTGCTTCCTCCAAAGTCTTGGGTTCAATCTCCTCCTTAAGCATAACTCCATTAGCATATGCTTCCTCGATCAGACGAACCGGAGGGATCCCTTTCGTTGACCGGGTCGACCGTCTATCAGTCTCATTCAGTCCAGGTTCTGCAGCTTCGATTGCTTCATCGGCCATACAGAATTCCTCTCCATTCTCTTCCGCGTTGTTGTCCGGATGAACTTCAGGAATTTCTATTGATGGTGCCTCACGACCAGGATCGTCATCAGCATCTGCACATGTATCAACAGCAACCTCCTTTATTTCCCCCTTTTGCTGTTGTACTTGTGGGACTACTAATGGAATGAGGGGAATGTTGGCTTCAACCTTCTCTTGCGATTTGAACGGAAAATCTTTTTCGTTAAATCGAACATCACGTGCCACGAATACTTTCTTTGACACCTGATTCCATAGACGATATCCACACGGCGCATATCCAAGCATTACGCAACGTTGGCTGGTTGGATCTAATTTGCTCCGTTTCTGTTTCGGTATCCATGAGTAAGCCGCGCATCCAAAAACTCGCAGGTTTTCTACCTTTGGCCTCACACCATGCCACATTTCCGCAGGGGTCTTATTCTTCAGAGCTTCTGTTGGACTTCGATTTAACACGTAAACAGCATTCAGCACCGCTTCACCCCATAGTGATTGTGGTGCTCCAGATTGAATCAATATAGCTCGCATTTTCTCCGTTACTGTTCTGTTAAACCTCTCTGCTACCCCATTTTGTTGTGGTGTGTAGCCTACCGTTGACTCGACTTGAATTCCACGATTCTTGTAATAATTCAACTGTTCGTTGCTGAAGTATTCTCGTCCTAAATCGCAGCGTATTTTTTCGATTTTGGTACCGAATTTTGCTGTTGCCATAGCCTCATATTCCTTAAAGTGGTCGAACAACTGGTTTTTCGACTTCATGAGGTATACAACGGCAAAATGGGTGTAGTCATCCACAAAAGAGGCAAAATATTGGAATCCATCATGTGTCGCTGGTGTGATTTTCCCACAGATATCTGTGTGCACCCTTTCCAGTGGTCTTCTAGTGGCCGGTCGTGTACCATTGAATGGTGATCGAATCGCTGTTTCGTGTACTGTTAAAGCAGTATTCCCAGGAACTTCTATGGTAAGAAAATATAGGTTACTTCGCATTACTGCTTCGCCTATAATTTCGCCATCTTTGGTGAGGATTGCTCGATCCGGCTTGAACTTCACATTGACACCAACTTTCAAAAGGCAAGCAAGTGACAGTAAGTTGAAGCTAAGGTGCGGTACGAATAACACTTTGCTGAGCTTTAATGTTAATCGTCCACCTTTTGTAGTTACCTGTCCTCTTACAATGCCTTCAGTCGCGCTTTTCATGCTTGCAGTGCTTTTAGCGCTACTAATGATAACGGGATTTGGTAGCTTAACAAACGAAGAGAACAATGTTTCATCGTTTATCATGTGTCTACTGGCCCCTGAGTCAAGAACCCAGTCCAATTTTCTGCTGTCTCCATTGTTCCGCGCGCTATAGCTCGCCAAAGCTACCTCCCGATTATCTACCACTGCTGTTTGTGCATGAACGTGTCGCTCTTTTCTCGCTTTGGAACATTCTGCTTTCTTGTGCCCAACCGCACCGCACACAAAGCACTTTCCAGGAAATTTTGGTTTTCCATAAGTTTTCTTCGTTTTTGTCACCAGAACCATACTTTCACTTCCACTCATTGTGTCCGTATTTCTGCCCAAACGCTTTCGCTCCTCCGCTAGCAAACGGGCCTTTATAACGTCCAACCTTATTTGATTATCTTCAAGGTTTTCCATTGCGGTTGTTACCACATCGTAAGAACTTGGTAGCGAAATGAATAGCTGACTTACTTGGTCAAGCTCCGTTACTGTTGCCCCGGCTTCCTTCAATTGCCTAATGAGTTCGTCGAATTTTCTGAAGTGGTCAACCAGCGCCGTTCCTTCCTCCATACGCAACAATGCGAGTGTTCTACGGATATAGGTTTGTGACGCAAAACCCTTTTTAGAAAACGTGTTGGCCAGTGTTTCCCACATCGCCCTGGCAGTCTGTTTGTCCCTAACGTACTCCAGGTGGGTATCCGCGATGTACGCTACAATCAACGCCTTTGCTCTGTCGTCTTTTTCCACGAAATCACGTTTTACTTCAGCACTTGCCTTCTCCTCGGGTGGATCAGAGGTTAGAACCTCCTTCACACCATGGGCGGCGAGTTGGGTTTCCACTCGAAACTTCCATGTATCGAACCCTTCTCCTGAGAACTGCACAATACCAGCTTTTCTTGCACTGCTGGCCATTTCCGTGCTTTTTCTCTAACTTGCCGATTCTCACAATGCTTCTTGTTCTAATTTCGTGTTTCCCTGGGCTTACGCAGCACTGGGCCCATAACCTGACGCAGAAAATGGTAGGTTCTTTCCAGGGGTTTGACTTTACAAAGAGTACACGTTGTTTCACCGTAGCGTTTATTCACACACAGAGCAAGAATTCCTGGCGCGCTCGCCATTTTATATAATCCGACATATGTCACAATGACAGCTAATGTCCCATGTAGCAAACTGCTAAAATAGAGGTGGTAACATTGTTGTTACCGCAACAGAAACTACATCGGAACATCCGAAAACGTTTCCGCTGCAGAACATTTCCATACAAAAGTATACCGGAACATCAAAAAACGTTTCCGCTGCAGAACATTTCCATACAAAACTACACCGGAACATCAAAAAACGTTTCCGCTGCAGAACATTTCCATACAAAACTATACCGGCACATCAAAAAACGTTTCCGCTGCAGAACATTTCCATACAAAACTATACCGGAACATCAAAAAACGTTTCCGCTGCAGAACATTTCCATATGAAACTACATCGGAACATCCGAAAACGTTTCCGCTGCAGAACATTTCCATACAAAACTATACCGGAACATCAAAAAACGTTTCCGCTGCAGAACATTTCCATACGAAACTACAACGGAACATCAAAAAACGGTTCCGCTGCAGAACATTTCCATACAAAACTATACCGGAACATCAAAAAACGTTTCCGCTGCAGAACATTTTCATACAAAACTACACCGGAACATCAAAAACGTTTCCGCTGCAGAACATTTCCATACAAAACTACACCGGAACATCAAAAAACGTTTCCGCTGCAGAACATTTCCATATGAAACTACATCGGAACATCAAAAAACGTTTCCGCTGCAGAACATTTCCATACAAAACTATACCGGAACATCAAAAAACGTTTCCGCTGCAGAACATTTCCATACAAAACTATACCGGAACATCAAAAAACGTTTCCGCTGCAGAACATTTCCATACAAAACTACACCAGAACATCAAAAAACGTTTCCGCTGCTGAACATTTCCATACAAAACTATACCGGAACATCAAAAAACGTTTCCGCCGCAGAACTTTTCCATACGAAACTACATCGGAAAATCAAAAAACGGTTCCGCTGCAGAACATTTCCATACAAAACTATACCGGAACATCAAAAAACGTTGCCGCTGCAGAACATTACCTCACGAAACTACATCGGAACATCAAAAAACGTTTCCGCTGCAGAACATTTCCATACAAAACTACACCGGAACATCAAAAAACGTTTCCGCTGCAGAACATTTCCATATGAAACTATATCGGAACATCCGAAAACGTTTCCGCTGCAGAACATTTCCATACAAAAGTATACCGGAACATCAAAAAACCTTTCCGCTGCAGAACATTTTCATACAAAACTACACCAGAACATCAAAAAACGTTTCCGCTGCTGAACATTTCCATACAAAACTATACCGGAACATCAAAAAACGTTTCCGCTGCAGAACATTTCCATACAAAACTACACCGGAACATCAAAAAACGTTTCCGCTGCAGAACATTTCCATATGAAACTACATCGGAACATTCGAAAACGTTTCCGCTGCAGAACATTTCCATACAAAAGTACATCGGAACATCAAAAAACGTTTCCGCTGCAGAACATTTCCATACGAAACTACATCGGAACATCAAAAAACGTTTCCGCTGCAGAACATTTCCATACAAAACTATACCGGAACATCAAAAAACGTTTCCGCTGCAGAACATTTCCATACGAAACTACATCGGAACATCAAAAAACGTTTCCGCTGCAGAACATTTCCATATGAAACTACATCGGAACATCCGAAAACGTTTCCGCTGCAGAACATTTCCATACAAAAGTATACCGGAACATCAAAAAACGTTTCCGCTGCAGAACATTTCCATACAAAACTACACCGGAACATCAAAAAACGTTTCCGCTGCAGAACATTTCCATACAAAACTATACCGGCACATCAAAAAACGTTTCCGCTGCAGAACATTTCCATACAAAACTATACCGGAACATCAAAAAACGTTTCCGCTGCAGAACATTTCCATATGAAACTACATCGGAACATCCGAAAACGTTTCCGCTGCAGAACATTTCCATACAAAACTACACCGGAACATCAAAAAACGTTTCCGCTGCAGAACATTTCCATACAAAACTATACCAGAACATCAAAAAACGTTTCCGCTGCAGAACATTTCCATACAAAACTACACCGGAACATCAAAAAACGTTTCCGCTGCTGAACATTTCCATACAAAACTATACCGGAACATCAAAAAACGTTTCCGCTGCAGAACATTTCCATACGAAACTACATCGGAACATTAAAAAACGGTTCCGCTGCAGAACATTTCCATACAAAACTATACCGGAACATCAAAAAACGTTTCCGCTGCAGAACATTACCATACGAAACTACATCGGAACATCAAAAAACGTTTCCGCTGCAGAACATTTCCATATGAAACTACATCGGAACATTAAAAAACGGTTCCGCTGCAGAACATTTCCATACAAAACTATACCGGAACATCAAAAAACGTTTCCGCTGCAGAACATTTCCATACAAAACTACACCAGAACATCAAAAAACGTTTCCGCTGCAGAACATTTCCATACAAAACTACACCGGAACATCAAAAAACGTTTCCGCTGCAGAACATTTCCATACAAAACTATACCGGAATATCAAAAAACGTTTCCGCTGCAGAACATTTCCATACAAAACTATACCGGAACTTCAAAAAACGTTTCCGCTGCTGAACATTTCCATACAAAACTACACCGGAACATCAAAAAACGTTTCCGCTGCAGAACATTTCCATACGAAACTACATCGGAACATCAAAAAACGTTTCCGCTGCTGAACATTTCCATACGAAACTACATCGGAACATCAAAAAACGTTTCCGCTGCAGAATATTTTCATACGAAACTATACCGGAACATCAAAAAACGTTTCCGCTGCAGAACATTTCCATACAAAACTACACCGGAACATCAAAAAACGTTTCCGCTGCAGAACATTTCCATACAAAACTACACCAGAACATCAAAAAACGTTTCCGCTGCTGAACATTTCCATACAAAACTATACCGGAACATCAAAAAACGTTTCCGCTGCAGAACATTTCCATACAAAACTATACCGGAACATCAAAAAACGTTTCCGCTGCAGAACATTTCCATACAAAAGTACACCGGAACATAAAAAAAGTTCCCGCTGCAGAACATTTCCATACAAAACTATACCGGAACATCAAAAAACGTTTCCGCTGCAGAACATTTCCATACAAAACTATACCGGAACATCAAAAAGCGTTTCCGCTGCAGAACATGTCCATACAAAACTACACCGGAACATCAAAAAACGTTTCCGCTGCAGAACATTTCCATACGAAACTACATCGGAACATTAAAAAACGGTTCCGCTGCAGAACATTTCCATACGAAATTACATCGGAACATCACAAAACGGTTCCGCTGCAGAACATTTCCATACAAAAGTACACCGGAACATAAAAAAAGTTTCCGCTGCAGAACATTTCCATACAAAACTATACCGGAACATCAAAAAACGTTTCCGCTGCTGAACATTTCCATATGAAACTACATCGGAACATCCGAAAACGTTTCCGCTGCAGAACATTTTTATACAAAACTATACCGGAACATCAAAAAACGTTTCCGCTGCAGAACATTTCCATACGAAACTACATCGGAACATCAAAAAACGTTTCCGCTGCAGAACATTTCCATACAAAACTATACCGGAACATCAAAAAACGTTTCCGCTGCAGAACATTTCCATACAAAACTACACCAGAACATCAAAAAACGTTTCCGCTGCTGAACATTTCCATACAAAACTACACCGGAACATCAAAAAAGTTTCCGCTGCAGAACATTTCCATACAAAACTACACCGGAACATCAAAAAAGTTTCCGCTGCAGAACATTTCCATACAAAACTACACCGGAACATCAAAAAACGTTTCCGCTGCAGACATTTCCAGACGAAACTACATCGGAACATCAAAAACGGTTCCGCTGCAGAACATTTCAATACAAAACTATACCGGAACATCAAAAAACGTTTCCGCTGCAGAACATTTCCATACAAAACTATACCGGAACATCAAAAAACGTTTCCGCTGCAGAACATTTCCATACAAAACTATACCGGAACATCAAAAAACGTTTCCGCTGCAGAACATTTCCATACAAAACTATACCGGAACATCAAAAAACGTTTCCGCTGCAGAACATTTCCATATGAAACTACATCGGAACATCCGAAAACGTTTCCGCTGCAGAACATTTCCATACAAAACTACACCGGAACATCAAAAAAGTTTCCGCTGCAGAACATTTCCATACAAAACTACACCGGAACATCAAAAAACGTTTCCGCTGCAGACATTTCCAGACGAAACTACATCGGAACATCAAAAACGGTTCCGCTGCAGAACATTTCCATACAAAACTACACCGGAACATCAAAAAACGTTTCCGCTGCAGACATTTCCAGACGAAACTACATCGGAACATCAAAAACGGTTCCGCTGCAGAACATTTCCATATGAAACTACATCGGAACATCCGAAAACGTTTCCGCTGCAGAACATTTCCATATGAAACTACATCGGAACATCAAAAAAGTTTCCGCTGCAGAACATTTCCATACAAAACTACACCGGAACATCAAAAAACGTTTCCGCTGCAGACATTTCCAGACGAAACTACATCGGAACATCAAAAACGGTTCCGCTGCAGAACATTTCCATATGAAACTACATCGGAACATCCGAAAACGTTTCCGCTGCAGAACATTTCCATACAAAACTACACCGGAACATCAAAAAAGTTTCCGCTGCAGAACATTTCCATACAAAACTATACCGGAACATCAAAAAACGTTTCCGCTGCAGACATTTCCAGACGAAACTACATCGGAACATCAAAAACGGTTCCGCTGCAGAACATTTCCATACAAAACTATACCGGAACATCAAAAAACGTTTCCGCTGCAGAACATTTCCATACAAAACTATACCGGAACATCAAAAAACGTTTCCGCTGCAGAACATTTCCATATGAAACTACATCGGAACATCCGAAAACGTTTCCGCTGCAGAACATTTCCATATGAAACTACATCGGAACATCCGAAAACGTTTCCGCTGCAGAACATTTTTATACAAAACTATACCGGAACATCAAAAAACGTTTCCGCTGCAGAACATTTCCATACAAAACTATACCGGAACATCAAAAAACGTTTCCGCTGCAGAACATTTCCATACAAAACTACACCAGAACATCAAAAAACGTTTCCGCTGCAGAACATTTCCATACAAAACTATACCGGAACATCAAAAAAGTTTCCGCTGCAGAACATTTCCATACAAAACTACACCGGAACATCAAAAAACGTTTCCGCTGCAGACATTTCCAGACGAAACTACATCGGAACATCAAAAACGGTTCCGCTGCAGAACATTTCCATACAAAACTATACCGGAACATCAAAAAACGTTTCCGCTGCAGAACATTTCCATACAAAACTATACCGGAACATCAAAAAACGTTTCCGCTGCAGAACATTTCCATACAAAACTACACCAGAACATCAAAAAACGTTTCCGCTGCAGAACATTTCCATACAAAACTATACCGGAACATCAAAAAAGTTTCCGCTGCAGAACATTTCCATACAAAACTACACCGGAACATCAAAAACGGTTCCGCTGCAGACATTTCCATACAAAACTACACCGGAACATCAAAAAACGTTTCCGCTGCAGAACATTTCCATACAAAACTATACCGGAACATCAAAAAACGTTTCCGCTGCAGAACATTTCCATACAAAACTACACCAGAACATCAAAAAACGTTTCCGCTGCAGAACATTTCCATACAAAACTATACCGGAACATCAAAAAAGTTTCCGCTGCAGAACATTTCCATACAAAACTATACCGGAACATCAAAAAACGTTTCCGCTGCAGAACATTTCCATACAAAACTACACCGGAACATCAAAAAACGTTTCCGCTGCAGACATTTCCAGACGAAACTACATCGGAACATCAAAAACGGTTCCGCTGCAGAACATTTCCATACAAAACTACACCGGAACATCAAAAAACGTTTCCGCTGCAGAACATTTCCATACAAAACTATACCGGAACATCAAAAAACGTTTCCGCTGCAGAACATTTCCATACGAAACTACATCGGAACATCAAAAAACGTTTCCGCTGCAGAACATTTCCATACAAAACTATACCGGAACATCAAAAAACGTTTCCGCTGCAGAACATTTCCATACAAAACTACACCAGAACATCAAAAAACGTTTCCGCTGCAGAACATTTCCATACAAAACTATACCGGAACATCAAAAAACGTTTCCGCTGCAGAACATTTCCATACAAAACTATACCGGAACATCAAAAAACGTTTCCGCTGCCGAACATTTCCATATGAAACTATATCGGAACATCCGAAAACGTTTCCGCTGCAGAACATTTCCATACAAAACTACACCGGAACATCAAAAAAGTTTCCGCTGCAGAACATTTCCATACAAAACTACACCGGAACATCAAAAAACGTTTCCGCTGCAGACATTTCCAGACGAAACTACATCGGAACATCAAAAACGGTTCCGCTGCAGAACATTTCCATACAAAACTATACCGGAACATCAAAAAACGTTTCCGCTGCAGAACATTTCCATACAAAACTATACCGGAACATCAAAAAACGTTTCCGCTGCAGAACATTTCCATATGAAACTACATCGGAACATCCGAAAACGTTTCCGCTGCAGAACATTTCCATATGAAACTACATCGGAACATCCGAAAACGTTTCCGCTGCAGAACATTTTTATACAAAACTATACCGGAACATCAAAAAACGTTTCCGCTGCAGAACATTTCCATACAAAACTACACCGGAACATCAAAAAACGTTTCCGCTGCAGAACATTTCCATATGAAACTACATCGGAACATCCGAAAACGTTTCCGCTGCAGAACATTTCCATATGAAACTACATCGGAACATCCGAAAACGTTTCCGCTGCAGAACATTTTTATACAAAACTATACCGGAACATCAAAAAACGTTTCCGCTGCAGAACATTTCCATACAAAACTACACCAGAACATCAAAAAACGTTTCCGCTGCTGAACATTTCCATACAAAACTATACCGGAACATCAAAAAACGTTTCCGCTGCAGAACATTTCCATACAAAACTATACCGGAACATCAAAAAACGTTTCCGCTGCAGAACATTTCCATACAAAACTATACCGGAACATCAAAAAACGTTTCCGCTGCAGAACATTTCCATATGAAACTACATCGGAACATCCGAAAACGTTTCCGCTGCAGAACATTTCCATACAAAACTATACCGGAACTTCAAAAAACGTTTCCGCTGCAGAACATTTCCATACGAAACTACATCGGAACATCCGAAAACGTTTCCGCTGCAGAACATTTCCATACAAAACTACACCAGAACATCAAAAAACGTTTCCGCTGCTGAACATTTCCATACAAAACTATACCGGAACATCAAAAAACGTTTCCGCTGCAGAACATTTCCATACAAAAGTACACCGGAACATCAAAAAACGTTTCCGCTGCAGAACATTTCCATATGAAACTACATCGGAACATCCGAAAACGTTTCCGCTGCAGAACATTTCCATACAAAAGTACATCGGAACATCAAAAAACGTTTCCGCTGCAGAACATTTCCATACGAAACTATATCGGAACATCAAAAAACGTTTCCGCTGCAGAACATTTCCATACAAAACTATACCGGAACATCAAAAAACGTTTCCGCTGCAGAACATTTCCATACACAACTATACCGGAACATCAAAAAACGTTTCCGCTGCAGAACATTTCCATACAAAACTACACCAGAACATCAAAAAACGTTTCCGCTGCAGAACATTTCCATACAAAACTATACCGGAACATCAAAAAACGTTTCCGCTGCAGAACATTTCCATACAAAACTACACCGGAACATCAAAAAACGTTTCCGCTGCAGAACTTTTCCATACGAAACTACATCGGAACATCAAAAAACGTTTCCGCTGCAGAACATTTCCATACGAAACTACATCGGAACATCAAAAAACGGTTCCGCTGCAGAACATTTCCATACAAAACTATACCGGAACATCAAAAAACGTTTCCGCTGCAGAACATTTCCATACAAAACTATACCGGAACATCAAAAAACGTTTCCGCTGCAGAACATTTCCATACAAAACTACACCAGAACATCAAAAAACGTTTCCGCTGCAGAACATTTCCATACAAAACTATACCGGAACATCAAAAAACGTTTCCGCTGCAGAACATTTCCATATGAAACTACATCGGAACATCCGAAAACGTTTCCGCTGCAGAACATTTCCATACAAAAGTACACCGGAACATAAAAAAAGTTTCCGCTGCAGAACATTTCCATACAAAACTATACCGGAACATCAAAAAACGTTTCCGCTGCAGAACATTTCCATACAAAACTATACCGGAACATCAAAAAACGTTTCCGCTGCAGAACATTTCCATACAAAACTACACCAGAACATCAAAAAACGTTTCCGCTGCTGAACATTTCCACACAAAACTACACCAGAACATCAAAAAACGTTTCCGCTGCAGAACATTTCCATACAAAACTACATCGGAACATCAAAAAACGTTTCCGCTGCAGAACATTTCCATACAAAACTATACCGGAACATCAAAAAACGTTTCCGCTGCAGAACATTTCCATACGAAACTACATCGGAACATCAAAAAACGTTTCCGCTGCAGAACATTTCCATACGAAACTACATCGGAACATCCGAAAACGTTTCCGCTGCAGAACATTTCCATACAAAACTATACCGGAACATCAAAAAACGTTTCCGCTGCAGAACATTTCCATACAAAACTACACCGGAACATTAAAAAACGTTTCCGCTGCAGAACATTTCCATACAAAACTATACCGGAACATCAAAAAACGTTTCCGCTGCAGAACATTTCCATACGAAACTACATCGGAACATCAAAAAACGTTTCCGCTGCAGAACATTTCCATACAAAACTACACCAGAGCATCAAAAAACGTTTCCGCTGCTGAACATTTCCATACAAAACTATACCGGAACATCAAAAAACGTTTCCGCTGCAGAACATTTCCATACAAAACTATACCGGAACATCAAAAAACGTTTCCGCTGCAGAACATTTCCATACAAAACTATACCGGAACATCAAAACACGTTTCCGCTGCAGAACATTTCCATACGAAACTACATCGGAACATCAAAAAACGTTTCCGCTGCAGAACATTTCCATATGAAACTACATCGGAACATCCGAAAACGTTTCCGCTGCAGAACATTTCCATACAAAAGTACACCGGAACATAAAAAAAGTTTCCGCTGCAGAACATTTCCATACAAAACTACACCAGAACATCAAAAAACGTTTCCGCTGCAGAACATTTCCATACAAAACTACATCGGAACATCAAAAAACGTTTCCGCTGCAGAACATTTCCATACAAAACTATACCGGAACATCAAAAAACGTTTCCGCTGCAGAACATTTCCATACGAAACTACATCGGAACATCAAAAAACGTTTCCGCTGCAGAACATTTCCATACGAAACTACATCGGAACATCCGAAAACGTTTCCGCTGCAGAACATTTCCATACAAAACTATACCGGAACATCAAAAAACGTTTCCGCTGCAGAACATTTCCATACAAAACTACACCGGAACATCAAAAAACGTTTCCGCTGCAGAACATTTCCATACAAAACTATACCGGAACATCAAAAAACGTTTCCGCTGCAGAACATTTCCATACGAAACTACATCGGAACATCAAAAAACGTTTCCGCTGCAGAACATTTCCATACAAAACTACACCAGAACATCAAGAAACGTTTCCGCTGCTGAACATTTCCATACAAAACTATACCGGAACATCAAAAAACGTTTCCGCTGCAGAACATTTCCATACAAAACTATACCGGGACATCAAAAAACGTTTCCGCTGCAGAACATTTCCATACAAAACTACACCGGAACATCAAAAAACGTTTCCGCTGCAGAACATTTCCATACGAAACTACATCGGAACATCAAAAAACGTTTCCGCTGCAGAACATTTCCATACGAAACTACATCGGAACATCAAAAAACGGTTCCGCTGCAGAACATTTCCATACAAAACTATACCGGAACATCAAAAAACGTTTCCGCTGCAGAACATTTCCATACAAAACTATACCGGAACATCAAAAAACGTTTCCGCTGCAGAACATTTCCATACAAAACTACACCGGAACATCAAAAAACGTTTCCGCTGCAGAACATTTCCATACAAAACTATACCGGAACATCAAAAAACGTTTCCGCTGCAGAACATTTCCATACGAAACTACATCGGAACATCAAAAAACGTTTCCGCTGCAGAACATTTCCATACGAAACTACATCGGAACATCAAAAAACGTTTCCGCTGCAGAACATTTCCATACAAAACTATACCGGAACATCAAAAAACGTTTCCGCTGCAGAACATTTCCATACAAAACTATACCGGAACATCAAAAAACGTTTCCGCTGCAGAACATTTCCATACAAAACTACACCAGAACATCAAAAAACGTTTCCGCTGCTGAACATTTCCATACAAAACTACACCAGAACATCAAAAAACGTTTCCGCTGCAGAACATTTCCATACAAAACTTCACCGCAACATCAAAAAACGTTTCCGCTGCAGAACATTTCCATACAAAACTACACCAGAACATCAAAAAACGTTTCCGCTGCTGAACATTTCCATACAAAACTACACCAGAACATCAAAAAACGTTTCCGCTGCAGAACATTTCCATACAAAACTATACCGGAACATCAAAAAACGTTTCCGCTGCAGAACATTTCCATACAAAACTATACCGGAACATCAAAAAACGTTTCCGCTGCAGAACATTTCCATACGAAACTACATCGGAACATCAAAAAACGTTTCCGCTGCAGAACATTTCCATACGAAACTACATCGGAACATCAAAAAACGGTTCCGCTGCAGAACATTTCCATACAAAACTATACCGGAACATCAAAAAACGTTTCCGCTGCAGAACATTTCCATACAAAACTATACCGGAACATCAAAAAACGTTTCCGCTGCAGAACATTTCCATACAAAACTACACCAGAACATCAAAAAACGTTTCCGCTGCAGAACATTTCCATACAAAACTATACCGGAACATCAAAAAACGTTTCCGCTGCAGAACATTTCCATACAAAACTACACCGGAACATCAAAAAACGTTTCCGCTGCAGAACATTTCCATATGAAACTACATCGGAACATCCGAAAACGTTTCCGCTGCAGAACATTTCCATACAAAACTACACCAGAACATCAAAAAACGTTTCCGCTGCTGAACATTTCCATACAAAACTACATCGGAACATCCGAAAACGTTTCCGCTGCAGAACATTTCCATACAAAACTACACCAGAACATCAAAAAACGTTTCCGCTGCAGAACATTTCCATACAAAACTTCACCGCAACATCAAAAAACGTTTCCGCTGCAGAACATTTCCATAAAAAACTACACCAGAACATCAAAAAACCTTTCCGCTGCAGAACATTTCCATACGAAACTACATCGGAACATCAAAAAACGGTTCCGCTGCAGAACATTTCCATACAAAACTATACCGGAACATCAAAAAACGTTTCCGCTGCAGAACATTTCCATACAAAACTATACCGGAACATCAAAAAACGTTTCCGCTGCAGAACATTTCCATACAAAACTACACCAGAACATCAAAAAACGTTTCCGCTGCAGAACATTTCCATACAAAACTATACCGGAACATCAAAAAACGTTTCCGCTGCAGAACATTTCCATACAAAACTACACCAGAACATCAAAAAACGTTTCCGCTGCAGAACATTTCCATACAAAACTTCACCGCAACATCAAAAAACGTTTCCGCTGCAGAACATTTCCATACAAAACTACACCAGAACATCAAAAAACGTTTCCGCTGCTGAACATTTCCATACAAAACTACACCAGAACATCAAAAAACGTTTCCGCTGCAGAACATTTCCATACAAAACTATACCGGAACATCAAAAAACGTTTCCGCTGCAGAACATTTCCATACAAAACTATACCGGAACATCAAAAAACGTTTCCGCTGCAGAACATTTCCATACGAAACTACATCGGAACATCAAAAAACGTTTCCGCTGCAGAACATTTCCATACAAAACTACACCAGAATATCAAAAAACGGTTCCGCTGCAGAACATTTCCATACAAAACTACATCGGAACATCAAAAAACGTTTCCGCTGCAGAACATTTCCATACAAAACTACACCAGAACATCAAAAAACGTTTCCGCTGCAGAACATTTCCATACAAAACTATACCGGAACATCAAAAAACGTTTCCGCTGCAGAACATTTCCATACAAAACTACACCGGAACATCAAAAAACGTTTCCGCTGCAGAACATTTCCATATGAAACTACATCGGAACATCCGAAAACGTTTCCGCTGCAGAACATTTCCATACAAAACTATACCGGAACATCAAAAAACGTTTCCGCTGCTGAACATTTCCATACAAAACTATACCGGAACATCAAAAAACGTTTCCGCTGCAGAACATTTCCATATGAAACTACATCGGAACATCCGAAAACGTTTCCGCTGCAGAACATTTCCATACAAAACTATACCGGAACATCAAAAAACGTTTCCGCTGCAGAACATTTCCATACAAAACTACACCGGAACATCAAAAAACGTTTCCGCTGCAGAACATTTCCATACAAAACTATACCGGAACATCAAAAAACGTTTCCGCTGCAGAACATTTCCATACGAAACTACATCGGAACATCAAAAAACGTTTCCGCTGCAGAACATTTCCATACGAAACTACATCGGAACATCAAAAAACGGTTCCGCTGCAGAACATTTCCATACAAAACTATACCGGAACATCAAAAAACGTTTCCGCTGCAGAACATTTCCATACAAAACTACACCAGAACATCAAAAAACGTTTCCGCTGCTGAACATTTCCATACAAAACTACACCAGAACATCAAAAAACGTTTCCGCTGCAGAACATTTCCATACAAAACTTCACCGCAACATGAAAAAACGTTTCCGCTGCAGAACATTTCCATACAAAACTACACCAGAACATCAAAAAACGTTTCCGCTGCTGAACATTTCCATACAAAACTACACCAGAACATCAAAAAACGTTTCCGCTGCAGAACATTTCCATACAAAACTATACCGGAACATCAAAAAACGTTTCCGCTGCAGAACATTTCCATACAAAACTATACCGGAACATCAAAAAACGTTTCCGCTGCAGAACATTTCCATACGAAACTACATCGGAACATCAAAAAACGTTTCCGCTGCAGAACATTTCCATACAAAACTACACCAGAATATCAAAAAACGGTTCCGCTGCAGAACATTTCCATACAAAACTACATCGGAACATCAAAAAACGTTTCCGCTGCAGAACATTTCCATACAAAACTACACCAGAACATCAAAAAACGTTTCCGCTGCAGAACATTTCCATACAAAACTATACCGGAACATCAAAAAACGTTTCCGCTGCAGAACATTTCCATACAAAACTACACCGGAACATCAAAAAACGTTTCCGCTGCAGAACATTTCCATATGAAACTACATCGGAACATCCGAAAACGTTTCCGCTGCAGAACATTTCCATACAAAACTATACCGGAACATCAAAAAACGTTTCCGCTGCTGAACATTTCCATACAAAACTATACCGGAACATCAAAAAACGTTTCCGCTGCAGAACATTTCCATACGAAACTACATCGGAACATCAAAAAACGGTTCCGCTGCAGAACATTTCCATACAAAACTATACCGGAACATCAAAAAACGTTTCCGCTGCAGAACATTTCCATACAAAACTATACCGGAACATCAAAAAACGTTTCCGCTGCAGAACATTTCCATACAAAACTACACCAGAACATCAAAAAACGTTTCCGCTGCAGAACATTTCCATACAAAACTATACCGGAACATCAAAAAACGTTTCCGCTGCAGAACATTTCCATACAAAACTACACCGGAACATCAAAAAACGTTTCCGCTGCAGAACATTTCCATATGAAACTACATCGGAACATCCGAAAACGTTTCCGCTGCAGAACATTTCCATACAAAAGTACACCGGAACATAAAAAAAGTTTCCGCTGCAGAACATTTCCATACAAAACTATACCGGAACATCAAAAAACGTTTCCGCTGCAGAACATTTCCATACAAAACTATACCGGAACATCAAAAAACGTTTCCGCTGCAGAACATTTCGATACAAAACTACACCAGAACATCAAAAAACGTTTCCGCTGCAGAACATTTCCATACAAAACTACACCAGAACATCAAAAAACGTTTCCGCTGCAGAACATTTCCATACAAAACTACACCGGAACATCAAAAAACGTTTCCGCTGCAGAACATTTCCATATGAAACTACATCGGAACATCCGAAAACGTTTCCGCTGCAGAACATTTCCATACAAAACTATACCGGAACATCAAAAAACGTTTCCGCTGCAGAACATTTCCATACAAAACTACACCGGAACATCAAAAAACGTTTCCGCTGCAGAACATTTCCATACAAAACTATACCGGAACATCAAAAAACGTTTCCGCTGCAGAACATTTCCATACGAAACTACATCGGAACATCAAAAAACGTTTCCGCTGCAGAACATTTCCATACGAAACTACATCGGAACATTAAAAAGCGGTTCCGCTGCAGAACATTTCCATACAAAACTACATCGGAACATCAAAAAACGTTTCCGCTGCAGAACATTTCCTTACAAAACTATACCGGAACATCAAAAAACGTTTCCGCTGCAGAACATTTCCATACGAAACTACATCGGAACATTAAAAAACGGTTCCGCTGCAGAACATTTCCATACAAAACTATACCGGAACATCAAAAAACGTTTCCGCTGCAGAACATTACCTCACGAAACTACATCGGAACATCAAAAAACGTTTCCGCTGCAGAACATTTCCATACAAAACTACACCGGAACATCAAAAAACGTTTCCGCTGCAGAACATTTCCATATGAAACTACATCGGAACATCCGAAAACGTTTCCGCTGCAGAACATTTCCATACAAAACTATACCGGAACATCAAAAAACGTTTCCGCTGCAGAACATTTCCATACAAAACTACACCGGAACATCAAAAACGTTTCCGCTGCAGAACATTTCCATACAAAACTATACCGGAACATCAAAAAACGTTTCCGCTGCAGAACATTTCCATACGAAACTACATCGGAACATCAAAAAACGTTTCCGCTGCAGAACATTTCCATACAAAACTACACCAGAACATTAAAAAACGTTTCCGCTGCTGAACATTTCCATACAAAACTATACCGGAACATCAAAAAACGTTTCCGCTGCAGAACATTTCCATACAAAACTACACCGGAACATCAAAAAACGTTTCCGCTGCAGAACATTTCCATATGAAACTATATCGGAACATCCGAAAACGTTTCCGCTGCAGAACATTTCCATACAAAACTACACCGGAACATCAAAAAACGTTTCCGCTGCAGAACATTTCCATATGAAACTACATCGGAACATCCGAAAACGTTTCCGCTGCAGAACATTTCCATACAAAAGTACACCGGAACATCAAAAAAGTTTCCGCTGCAGAACATTTCCATACAAAACTACACCGGAACATCAAAAAACGTTTCCGCTGCAGAACATTTCCATACAAAACTATACCGGAACATCAAAAAACGTTTCCGCTGCAGAACATTTCCATACAAAACTATACCGGAACATCAAAAAACGTTTCCGCTGCAGAATATTTCCATACAAAACTATACCGGAACATCAAAAAACGTTTCCGCTGCAGAACATTTTCATACAAAACTACACCGGAACATCAAAAAACGTTTCCGCTGCTGAACATTTCCATACAAAACTATACCGGAACATCAAAAAACGTTTCCGCTGCAGAACATTTCCATATGAAACTACATCGGAACATCAAAAAACGTTTCCGCTGCAGAACATTTCCATATGAAACTATGGTACCTATCGCGAACCAAGTTAACAACCGGTCGATAAACATATCGACCGATATAATGATAGTAATGGCGGAATGATATCGCAACGCATCAAATTTATCAACCCGTAAAAACGCGTGTACAATTGCCATGGCTACCGTACAAATCGTAGAGAAAAAATCGAGCAGTTGGTAAAAAAGTCTTTAATTTGCATCGCGAACGAAACATTTTTTTATATCGACTGATATATTTAACTACTGCCTCAACCCTTCCGATATACTGAAAAGAGCTGTTGACCGTGGAAAAATTAATTTAAAAAAATGTAAAAGTGTTATTCTGTGAAAAATTTTTGCTTCTTATTATTTTTTAACCCCTTTAGCCCATCAAAAAATTTATTTTTCTGGTGAATTTTTTTTGTTTTTTTAGGTGAATTTTAGAATGCCTAGAAATACTAATTTTCTATCGTTTTGCTAAAGAAAACAAGTTTTTAAACAAATTTAAATAATTTTTATTTGCCGATGTTGGTCGATACCCCTCAAATAAAATTATCATTTTATTGAGATGTCGGATCGATTTGAAATTTTCAGTGAAGATACTTGAAAATGTTTTCCAAAATATTGTATAACTTTTATAATTTCAAAAATTCGTTAAGTATATTAATTTGAGGTTCCAAAAAATTTCAACGATATAGAAAAGTGAGTATTTTTCTTTTGTACAGTTATGCATTGTATTTTCTGTTCTTATAAATTCACGTATTTTGTTTTTTGGTTCCTGCATTACCACCCGTATCGTGGAAGGAGATACCGTTTTCGCAACCTCCGTTCACTTCCTCTTGCCAAGAACATCTCTAACTGTTACACCATTTCGCCTAAGACAAAGTTTTGTGATTGCCCAGTATTTTTCATTTGGAGCGAAACTGTGGGAAATTTGGTTTTGGTACAAAATGTATCTTATTGGCCCTGTACCACTCTAAGACAACCTTCCCCACCAACATTTCGCTATGGAAAATGACCGCTGCTTTTCTGTGAAGTGTTCGGCTACTTTTCCTATTAAAGCAGCTCCGTTCATTTCTGATGCAGCACCGGAGTTCATGAAATAATTGAAGCGTATGAAATAATTAATGAAATAATTCAACAAATTTAAGCATTGTTTTGAACCTTTGCAAAAAAATGTGAAAAGATTCAAAAAACATTTCACAACTCTTGTTCCGTTTGTTTCTCTTTCTTCTGTTTTGTTCTGCCTTTCTCGTTCTGCTGCCTCGCTCCCCTCTGCGGTCCTCTTGTAACCTCCTGATGTGTTCTGCTCGCCTGGTAGCAGGTGTTCCGCCGTTCCTTCGGCTTTGGGAGTTGATATGTTGCCTGAGGGTGAAAGATGTATATATTTGTCTTTGTTATTAAAGTTTTTACTTACCATTTGATTCTGCCAGTCCGAAGCGTGTGGGGTGTTAATCTCGAATTGTTCCAGTAGTCCACCGAGATTCTTGTACACCCTCGGGTTTAACTAGAGTTTTCTTTGACCGCTTTGGTGTTTGCGTGACAGTACACGGACGCGTCGCTTGATACACACATGTGTATAACGCACGCGCCTTGACCTTGTAAATAGAACCGCTAACAAGAACCAGCTGATTCTTGTTTTGCCACACTCGTGTGGCGACAACCGATCGCACCGTATGATTATTTTTGTTATATTTTCGCGCAGCATTAAATATACATATGCGCATGGAATTTCTTTGTGTTATCATTACAGTTGTTCGTCACATTTTTAACATGTAATAAAAGGTACTAAAATATGACCGCAAAATGTTTGATTTAAATTTCAATACAAACTGGCGCTAGGCCCAGTGTACTGCCGGCGTCATTAACAGTGACCAAGCGCTTAAGTTGCATGTTTTTTATGTAACATGTGCTTTATACGTTAAGAACATGCAAACCAAAAGTGGATGCGGAGCAAGAACAGTACGAATGATGAAAGATGTACTTTTTCCTCTACGAGGAACTTTGCTTCATGCTTGATCGCAAAATACGAGGAACTTTTTCCTCTACGAGGAACTTTGCTTCATACCTAGCTTGAAATATATTACAGATAAGAAATTACTTTTACAAAGATAGGCCATGCCAAAATCTGGTTAAAAACTAACTGCACAGCTTACCCATATCCACTACAGTTGCAATGACTTTTTTCAGATTTCGATGTCACATCGCATATTTCATTGCTTAACATTTGATTGTTTCATGAGATTACTTCTTTTGGAAACTAGTAAAGATCTACACACAGATCTATACACCGATTGGAGACAGCATTCGTAAGTAACGGATAAAAATCTAGCTCTTATCAAAAGCTAGTTTTGTGTGCAAAATACGTTCCAACATCTTCTTCCGCCGGAAACATAATCGTTTCCCAGCATAAGGTGAAATCATGTATTGACAGTTCAAAAGAGAGCAGGTTAATGACACTCCTTAGTCAAAATGCATTCGTTTTTTTTAATGCTGGTTACCCTAATATAAATACATAAACTCGTGTAGCAACTGCTCAAGCGGATAGAAAATTAATCACTGCCGGACAAAGATTACCGTTACTTTGTAATTAACATTTGAACTGAGAAACACGGCCTTAACGTTTGCATTAAAAAATAGACAAATTTTCGTTGACGATAAGAAAAAAGTCAACCAAGTATATTGAATCAAGTAAATTTTATTGAAGATTACATATTTTTAGTACTTTCAAAATAACTTCCGACGGCCAGTTGGCCTTGGCCGAAACTTTGGCATAGCCAACCAAACCAACCATTTGGGAATGTTTTCAGTTGTTGTAAATGTTTTTTTTTTCGATTTGTTGTAGTTGATAGGCATGAGCAAGGTGAGCAGTGTGGGATATTTCAATTATATTTGACCCGTTCAACTCCTCCGATCCTCTTTACACATGATTTACTGTGGCTAGGTATGTCCAAACCACTGAATCGTGCTCTTTATCGTGTTTTCTGATAAAGTGGATTTATTCCGGAAGACACTGCACACTATACTCTTCTCCATACGCCGGAAGTCTTAACAGGAAGAACAGCGACTTTGGGCAAATCCTTCTCGCTGATTTTCATCCACGATATGCCGTTCTATGGGAGTTTAGGGACCACAAAACACTTTAAAAATACTGTAACAAGCTTCAAAAATAATATAAAGTACTAGGCTTTTTTACCACTTGTCTTCTTCTGGTTTTAAATAATCGTTGGTCACGAGGTCCGCTATTAAGCTGGATGTTAAACACAAAATCAAACGTAGATGGTTGATGTCAAACTTGTTCTAAATTTAAACGAAAAGCTACTCTTTAATTTGCTTTTAACAGAAAGTTTCTAACGTGTTCCGTTTCTTCATGAAAAGTCGTTAAAATTTGTCTCATATTTTAAATGCCAACGTTATTGTAATATTCCCGAAATGCAAACGTTTGTCACTAATCAAGATTTGATCGGTATAAGGACAGTCTATGTCGATTATTTAAAAAATAAATGCCCCACTGTTGGACCTCTTTCATGCCCGAAGATAAAACTCGAAAAAGAATTCTATATTTCAAATATCAAATGGCGAACATGAATCCTTAACATCAAACACCTCGCAATAGTTGGCGTTCGAGATCATTGATTCAAATGATCAATGTATCGCTGGGATATATTTTTGATGTTTTGAATATAATGGACACACTTTGTGAATAGCGGATCATATGTTAGTTTGATATGCATTCGTTTATTCACAGATGTAAAACGTGCAGCGGTAGCAATGGTAGCAACTGCGGGAGAAGAGTAAAAATTGAATGCGGGGGAAAAAAATATAGCATCCACCCTTCTTAGAACATAACTTGAGCCAGCAACTAGCAAACTTGTAATTTGTTTTTCTAGCGCTGAAATTGCTGATATGCATGTGCATGTGCATGCGCAAACAGATCGTTCCGAGCTAACATATAAATGTCATCAATAAATTGAATAATATTTGTCTATTTTCTCGTTGTCATTATGTATGTAACTATTATACGATTTTGTAATAACGTAAATGAAAACTTTCCCACATATAGAAATTCTGTCGAAGGATTCTTTATTCTATCAAGTGTTGCCTTGAAGAGACCGCACGAGAATGCTTCGAATGCTTTTGAAATCATACATCTTTGATCATATAAAACACAATCATTTCTGAGGCAATTGAGATGATATAAATATTATTGCATAGGTATTTAGTGCGACTATCTTTTGTCTGTATGATGCACTTGGCTAGGAATAACCATTGAGGAGCTATGTTTGTTTTATTTCTTCTCTTTATTGTGCATCGATAATAGATTTGAAAGCGTCAATATTGTTTACAATGGAAAATGTTCTACCGTTGGTGGCAGCACCGGTGCCATCCAAAGTTCAAAAATAAACTTTCCGTTCAAACTGTAACGGTTTATGCTTTCCATCCGTCGCTTTATTTCATTTTTCATGCAAAGTTTCACTCAAGAGCGGGTTGAAAAATTTCGGCGCTGCAGCGCGAATGCGACGGAGCATAAGTCAGTCGCTGCGTCTCGCTCCGATCCACGGGGATAGGCCTGAGTTCATTCAAAATTGGTAGTAGAGTTTTTAATCTGTACAGTTTTACAAAAATGAAAACGGTTAGAAAATAAATAAATAAAATAAATAAATAGCGATCGCTGGCGCTGGGCATTCGACCGGTCGTGCTGGGTCTTCGATTGCTCGCGCTGGGTTTTCGATCGCTCGCGATGGGTCTTCGCACTGGGCATTTAAACTTCGTATCGTATTGCGCACTTTGAGGGCTTCACACATGAGGGTTCGGCTAGCCAATCACAAGCCTCGATTTTTCAGTTCAAATCGGCTGCCGCGGCAGCAGATGGGCGCGGTGGGGAGAGATTTCTGGCGGTGGCGGGACTCGGGAATTTCTGCGTTGGTGTAAAAGAGACAAGAATATCACCATCTCACTCTTACCCATTGAATTCCAGCCTCAGCCCGAAGCTTGCGTTTGTAGGGACAGTCCCTACCAGCCATCTGCTACCTCCTAGTATAAGCTATGTGTCAAGCAATATTTGAGATACGCGGATTTCTCTGGTCCCCATCATCCGCGTAAGTCGGATATCGACTATATTTGGAGCGACCGTGAGTTGGATTTCAAAGAAGCAAACGACTGTGTCGTTAATCAGTGAATAATGTGTATTTTGACAGATTTAGGATTCCGTGTTAATCATCCAGTTGTTTTTTATGAGGATTATCAATCAACTTTTATTATAACAAATCAAAAGGATTCAGTTCGCATGAAACACGTAGATGTAAAATATATCTTTGTAGGAGATCTGGTAGAAAAGAGTACCATAAAGTTGGAGTATGTTCCAACAGTAGAACAGGAAGCGGATAGATTGACAAAATTTCTACCTGCACCAGCACCAGGTTGCGTACAAGTCTAGGATTGTCCGATTCTAAGATTAGAACGGGCGTTTTTCGGACTACAAGGTTTGAACAGGTGTGTTGAAGAAACAAACTTTGTATGTAAACCCTGCGTATCAGTTTGACAAAACTGTCACTACTGAAATATACGATGAACTTCATTCTGTGTTCTACCACCAACGAAGCCACACATGTCTTTCACTTTGGTATCACTTTACTGACTAGGTAACATTCCTTTTTTAATTAGCTAAAAACCAAACCATTTTTGTCACAAAATCCATTGATTGACAGAAAGCAAAAAAGAAATTAGAGAAGATGACGAACAATTAAAATTCGATTAACTACTTACATATTAACTAATAATGTATAAATCAAAGTAGGATTGCACATTCAAATATTTCACAACTTTCTATAAGATGTTCTCATATTCTGACTTTTGACCCAACGAGAATAGTTGGAGTAATTCAGGTGTAAAAAAATCTCTTCAGAACTGTCCGCTCTTCTTTTCAGAATTCTTTTTACACTTCTTTTGCAGCAGATTTCCTACGCACTCTAGGTGTAAATAGAATTCTGAAAAGAAGTGTAAAAACAATTCTGTTTACTCTTGCGGTACACCTCAAAAAAGAACTCTTTTGACAACGTGGCTGTGCGTTTATAACTCATAGTATCTGACTATAAGGCTTGGATCATTTAAAAATGGGGCACATTGTATTGCGTGTATCTTTTATACCATTAATCCAATCGAAAAACTTTGTTTGAATGAATCATAGGTTTTGATTAAATATATTTAGAAAAAATATTTTAAAAATTACGTTCTGGTTTTACGAAGAAATTTTCGAACTTTTTTGTTGATACCGCCCATCAACCAGCGCACAACAGTTTTAGTCACTGTTTTGGTCAGTAAATTAAACCAATTCTTCATTTGTGTTATGTCCTTAGTTACTTCTCCCTTCTTCTTTAATTTTTGTTTCATTATTGCCCAATATCGCTTTGTTGGGCGAATCTGGAGGCAATTCGGTGGATTTAGCGTTTTTTATATGAATTTCTCATCGTTATCGTTTTACCATTGTAGCACGTCCTCGCTATTATGGCAGCTTGCTAGATCATGCCAAAACATGACTGGACCATCAAGAGACCTAAGAAATGGAAAAACTCGTTTCTTAAGACACTCCTTCTTATGCAAGTCCGGAATCATGTTCTTGTTCGTCACAAATACGGCGGTCTTTTTGCCGAAATCTTAATTTTTACGATATCCTTGCGAAATCATAATTTTTTTAGCAAATTTATCGGCGAAAACAATTTTAAACCTCTTTTGGACGTTGCTACTAGCATAAGTCATGTACAATTTTGAGCTCGGAATTTGTTTAAAAACGGCTTTAATGTAGGTTCCATGGTCCATCAAAATGCAACCATGCGGTTTGGACAGCACCTGATCGTACAGCTTTCGAGCCCGGTTTCTGGCGGCGTTAAGATTTTTGGTCAATTTATAGTCCGAGATGCTTGAGTTAGCTTTGATTTTCCGAATGACTCTCAATCGCAATTGACGCTTCACGATTCCACTATATCGCTTAGTTTGCACCTTACGGGCAATCGTCTGTGTTTTCTTGTACTTTTTAATCACTTGCGCAACGGTAGACTTAACCGTTTTGCCAGCTCCCGAGATGACACTGATAGATTCTGCAAATAGTTGTGCACAATTAGTTTTCGCTTCTCCTCTTGCATGTCGAATATCTTGGAGCAGGAATAACTAAATGACGAGAAAATTTGACCAACTAAAGTATATACTTTGGTCACCAAACGTTGTAAAAATTGTCCATTTTTGTCCACTCCGCTATCATTCAAACAAACTGCCCCATTTCTAAATGAACCAAACCTTACGTGGCAAAAAAACCTATACCTGTTCGCAGTAGTTTATATGAGCTGAGTTCAGGATATCTTGTCTTTCCAAAATAGTTATTTTCATGCAGGAAAATATTTTTGTTTGTTTTATTATAATAATAATATCTACATATCGTCCGGTTCGGCATATCGTGCGAAACATCCTAGAAATCGTCCGGGACCTCCTCTGGTTCGTGCTGGCTAACAGCGACCACGTATCGTAGCAGGCTCTTTCAATGTACGATGTGCAGCACATCATGGCCAGCAAAAACACCCAGAACCCGTTGATGTTTTCCTTGCCGAGATGTGAGATGTGTGAAATGTGTGAAAAGTATCAGTAAGAACTCTCAGCTGTGGGTTCTTATACACTTACATACTGTCTGGCGCGAGTATACCCGGTCCCGGTTTATTCTAACAAGTTGGTCCATTTCGTACACTGCACGGTTATAACAAAAAACAAACAACATATGGGATGGAAAAACACAGCCTGTTAGTTTGCCAAATTCGCACCTTCACAGTAAACAAAGGTTTGACAGCTAGTTCTTCTCGTAACACCAATATCCACCAAAAATACACCTTTGGGAGGTTGTGAGGTGTACATGTCAAAAAAGTCTACCCAAAATACACTTAGGAAGTAACTAATAATTTGCTTATCATATCGCCAATCACTCGTTACTTACTTGTATGTATACATTAATTTTCGTTCCATCAGATGACAATTTTCGTGAATTCTTGATAGATTACTCTTTTCGGCATCAAGTCCGTTTTTATTTCACAATATTCATAATACAATAAATATATCGAGTTTTTTCACCAAGTCTTGCCTGTATAATTTATTACTCTTGTATAATACTACCTATGGTTGCATGTATCAAACATTTCTAAAACCAATAGTACTGATGCTCCAATTTTTTACACGTTTTATATACAATTTCTTCACAATCAAATTTATTTTTGCTTACAATAATGTTTTTCGACTGGTGCACATTGGTTACATAACTCGTTTTTGAGCTGCTCTTTAACGTAAACATAAGCGTGCGATACAAATTAAACTTTCGACATAGGAAATAAAACACTTTTTAAAACAGTTACATTATTACGTATGCATTAAAATTCATTTTAAATATATGATTTGGTTTAAACATGTTTGGTTTGAAGTTACCGCCAACGATTAACTTACAACTGCATGCCCCAATAATAAAAACAATTATTTAATAAGTTGATGCTTCACGTCACGTCACAAGATAATTTGCTTTTTTTCCCACGGTGAATTTCACGCTTTCTGGTCATGCGAGCGACACTTTTGAACATTCTACAAACAAACCCTATGTACTATGGTTATCAAGGCTGCACGTTTTAATCTAGGTCAACGAAGCTGGAAGCTGCTAAAGAAAATTTGGCTAAACCTCAAACGGTGGTCGCAGTGGTGAGCGTGAGCCAGCTGTTAATTTCGGCTACGCAATCAATCTAGGGATGCGGTATGAGGGGGGCCCGAGGGCAAAATAATAACAAACTCTCTTTTTCGGTAGACCTAGCGCAGTCCGTTCGCGGCGCTAGCTGCGGGCGCGCCGCCGTTTCCGTGCGTTCTCACGGTCAGCACTGCAACCACCGTTTGAGGTTTAGCCGAAAATTTAAAACTGTCGGAGATCGAACCGTATGCGACCGAGACGCGAGTTTAATAGAAAACGGAGTTGTCAGAACACACGACAAGAAAGAGTGGAGTTTGCTGTAAATAGTGTGCTTCACATAATAACAACTGAAGCGTTTACAAAATGTTAGTTGAACAAGGTTCTTTTACATAAGGATAGTTTAATAATAATTAACAGACAATTTAAATAAATTTAAAATTAAATTATTTTAATCGCGTTACATAATCTCGTATATAACTGAACAAAGTGTACTGAATAACACACAACGATCGATTACACATTACCATGCCGATCTCCATTTTAATTTTTGGCTACAGGAAGCAATGTCAGCTCGACAGGTAGCTGTCCAGTTTTTGTAACTATGTATTTTGTTACAAAGTTGCAGGATATCCTTTAATGCCAAAAAGACTTACAAAAGTGCATCCCTATCTGACCTGTGTCGGTCAACATAAAAATGAAGATAGTATTAAGCAAAAATCAAACGATCGTACATCAAAAATCAATAATTCCAAAGCAACGAAATCATGACCAATACTTGTCAAGAAAATAACAAACCGAAGCAAAATGAGCGGATATCAGAAATTTTTATCAAACTATACACAACATTTTAACTGAAAGATTTTCGCGACGCTAATGCATTCATAATATTGTTTTGGGTACGATTTACATTTTATCACAATTTCTCTGACTCTGCTACTACATTAAGCTACATCAACAGCCAATATAATCTTTGTGTTCCTGTAATCTTCGTATTTCTTTTGTTGCTTGGTTTAAATTTTCATTTTCCTTTCTCTTTACACAGGCATTCACTGTACCTCACAATGACCACATTCGAAAATAAGTGTCTTTATTCCAAACATTACACTTTATTCGTGGACTCAGAGAGCAGCTTTCATGGACTCAGAATTAAATGTTATACTCGTGGCAACACTTGGAGCAATAGAAATTTGTATTGATACTGCCGTAGAACTTGCAGCCCTCTGTGCGACAAAGTTGATTTTTACCATAATGGCTACTGTTAACAATAGCTGGGGACGATTGCAAACCACTGCTACCACCAAGCGATGATGAGGAGGAAGAAGAGGAAAATGGTTGATTATGAGCCCGCGAAGTTTCGCCAGATGTTGATGGTACATATGGAGTATCGAGGCTAATAAGTTCACCACATTTGTTGACGCTCGTGCTTCCCGAAATGGGTGGAAGGTTTACCACACATAATGTTGAAGCACGATTAAACTGTGTATTTCCGATCTGATTGACGTTATTTCCAGTGTAGGTGCCATTTCCACCAGACAAATACATGGTACCAACAGCAGTACTACTACTGGAAGCTAGCGATTCGGAAGACGGCACGATTGGAGGTTTGGCACTGTTAATTTGCTCTGTCACGGAACTAGACGCAAAAGGGCTGTTTATACTTGCGGTGCGCGGTTGGAAGAATTGCTGCGTATGGTTTGTCCGTTGGTTATCAACACTTCCATTTCCCCCATCCTCGTGAAAGTGGTGATGGTGATGATGGTAATTGGGTTGTACATGACAATTCTGCCTTCCGATAATACCAGGAGACTGCTCTGCTGAGACACTTGATGGCACATGCCTAAATGCCAAGCCACTGGGGATATCTTCTAGTTTGGTGTCATTATAGAAAGTAGACCGCGACAGATAAAGCGTTTGATCAAGATCGTTCAATCGCTTTGCCGAGGGCAATCGTTGGATACGATCATGTGTTTCCATATCAGCTTCAGCATAAAATTTTGACTTTCCGGTACCATAACGGAGAGCATGATCCGTGGTCAGTGGGATGGATTGATTTATGTTACTGCTACAGTTCGACTCTCTCTTGCATTGCATTTCGTAGCATTCCAGGCACATATAACTGGTAGCTGCAGTACCATAGTTCAGACATCCGGCATTTATACAGTTCACTAGGTCGTTTCCATAAACTTCGGGGAGCTCTGCTACCCCTCTATCACAACCGATGTCATCGTGGTAGTCACTTGAATGGTTGGTTTGCCCTACTTCCGCTACATACTTTGTCATCCGTTCCATCTCCTTACGATCGCGTAAACGCTCAGCCTCCGAATAGCGTTCTTGAGCGCATTCCAAATAATTTTTTATCATTTCTTCTTGATACTCATGGCGCCGTGATTTTAGCTGTGCGCAAATAATTCGAAAACGGGGGTACTCTCCACGGAGAGCATTCTTGTCATGAGCTGCTTTTTTGCTGTGCCCTCCAGCATTACCACCTTGCTTGCTGCCGATGCGGGTTATGGAGCCAATGTTTTTACGCAGCTTCCGACTCATCGACTTACCGATGCTTCCAAATTGCTTTGCAACGCTCTGCAGTTGTTTAGCGGCTTTACTTTTACTTCCCACATCCTTACCACTAGTCGCCCCCAACGATTGGCTGGAGGTGGTCATAGAGGAGACTGTACCGCTAACCGACGACGAAGGAACTACTATCGGCGCTGTGATGCTAATTTTAGCCATTGTTGATGATAACGTTGGGGTAGATGAAATAGTTCCTGAAGCTCCAGTTGACACGATGGTTAGGTTGTTGTTGTAGTTTTCATCTGCGGTAAACACTATTTCTCCTTCAGCAATTTTTTTCTCATACTCATCATCCGAGTAATCGTCATAATAGATCTCATCATCGGGACTCTCGATGCCAGTTGCATGGACAATATCAAGATATTCTTTCAAAAGCGCAATATGTTCGCGATCTGTGAGCGTCCAATTTCCGTCACTGCCATCGTACTCTTGCCAGATAAAATCCTTTCCAGGATCGATGCAAAACTGTATCGGTAGAAGCTGATTTGTTGCATCAACCAACGGAATCAATGCAGGAGGCATATCATTCGCAGTTTCCATGGCAACCAAGGCCGAAAAGTGTGCCATATCATACGCCAGCAACAGTGGAGCTCGATGACATTCATTTGATGGCACCTCGAACGGTAGATAAACGCCTCCGAAAGGTATAGGGGAAAAAGCTTCTCCATTAACATCCCGTAAAAATACGTCGGACACCACGATGATCGTTCGTCGAAGAATGTGAGCTAAAGCCAGTACATGAATCTCTTCCAAACTTTCGTAGATTGCATTTTCGTCGTCCGCACAAATCGATGCTGGGCCGAGGGCACCTGCATCAAAGCTCTTTTCGATAAGCAACGAACGGCGTCGTGAAGGACCGGTGCTTTTCGAATTGCGTCTCGGTTCGGGTGATGCAATTGCCACGATTTCTTCCCATTCTTTGGCCCACTCACTTTCACAAAAAACAAAACCTGCCTGCTTGTTAACGCGTGTTTGCTGAAAACGCCATCTCCGGTACAGTGCTTCCCGGAAATCTTCCTTCGATAATATGTCATGCAAAGTGCGCCGCAATGTCAATCGGCGGTCGTGGAAACCCCACATTGCAAGTGATGCGGCATGCAACAAACAATTGCCATCCCCAGTTGTTGCTAATGGCCACAGCTTTCGACAGGCTCCCGATTCATACCACCAGTTCAAACGGTTTGTTGCCTCAAGTGAGTTCAATGTAGAGCTTTCAATAAGATCCTTTTCGAGAAATTTTCTAAAATTTGAAAAACATAACAATTTATTTATTTTATTCAAAATTTGTACGAGCAGCACATATTTTCATACATATTTAAATAATTACCTAAAATCGTCCCTATACTTGGTTAAATCCGGCAGCGTGAACGTGTAGTCCGGCGTGTCGATAAAATTGAGGTTTTTGTCATTTTGTTCGTGAATGTGAGCGTGGAAATCCATTTCAAATTCTTGCCGTGCACGTGACACCAATGTTACATTTTCAGTTGCCCGTGAGATTCCTCGCTCCAGTTTTTTACCTACAAAAAATGAATGCAGGGTCAAAAAAATATTGACTTCATTGTTCACCAATACTATTGATGATGAAAATATACTCATCAATACTATTGATGATGATTATATCTTTTTTTTGTATTCTTGATGGGATAGGAGAGGAGAGGAGAGCAAAATTAAGGATGTGTATTGAATGTTTGAAAGTATTCAGTATCTTATTTAAATGTTTTGACTCCAGTTTTAATGTTTTGACAGTTTCATCCCCTATTCTACGTAGTGCATTTGTATACGCCATTCAGAGGTCAGTGTTACCGCAGTTGTTCTTCTGGCAATTACTTCGTAGAAAGGATCATCAAGAACCTTTTGTGATAAGCAAAATTCGTTGTTATCAATTCTAAATACTCTAAGTAAATAATAATTTTTATGTAAATGCTCCGTATAGCATATTTTGGGGAATAATTAAATGGGAAAGAATTAGAGAAACAGTAACAGCTTCGTAGATTTTAAAGATTTTCTCATACTTATAAAATCGCTTCCAAATTTGACATTTAACTAGAATAAATTGATATTAACACTATAAAAAAGGTAATAGTGTTAGCGAAAATTACATGCATGGGCCAAAACATCCGCACTTACGCTAGTACGAAAGATATATTTCGTGCTCGATTGTTATGACTAGACTAGACTAGATGAAAGTACCAAAACAAACAAAAAAATAAACAGGTTTAACTGTAAAGCTACAACGCTTTTTCAGTTAACTTTTCTCTCCTTCTAAATTCGGTAATGAATCTGAATGATGAGCAGGGGAATGGATGGGATTGGAATAGAAGTAGCTATTTAGAATAAAATGTAGTTTGATAAAAAAAATGAAACATACAATCGAGAATGTCAATCGAATCGGCTTTGATTAGCATCGGTTTCTGGTATGCACCCGGAATAAGTGATGATGAGTCCACTTCGCTGCAGCAACGTTCAAATTTTTCAATTCCCACCCTAGGTGTGCTCGTAATTGTATTGTTACAGTGTTGGTACTGATGAGGACGATGTGCATTGATGACAGTTTCCAAACCAAATGGAGATTTCTTGCTTCTTGGTGTGTAGACATGCAATGTAGAACTACTGTTGTTACTATTGGTACTGTTGTTACTGCCGACAAATAAATCGGTTTTGTCCACGCTTCCGTTCTTCAGTTGATACCCGGAGTGAGTCAACTGTTGCTTTTGGTGCTGATTGCTGCATGGCACAACCGAAGAAGCGGGCGAAGAAAGCATCGATCCCGTTAATGTCGATTTCATCAATGATGGAGATTCTACTAGAACATCAGATCCACAAACATGTGGTGAGGATGTGTGTGCTGTTTTAGCTTTCATGAGAACATCGATTTCATTTTTCTTATTGTTGAAGTATTCAGTTGTCGATGTATCTAGTAAATGATATTACAAAGCTGAAATTATTATAACATTCAATTCAATCCAAATATATCATATTATTTATATGGAATAAAAACTGTTGAATAATTTAAGCATTAAATCCCTTCCAAAGCTCAACCAAAATGTTGATTACCTTTAATCCAAAACTAATAAAAAGAAAGCATCAAATTTGGCGCAAACTCAAGATAAAAACATTAGTTGACTAAACGGTCGTAGAGCAGCAAAGTAGTAAATACCATTGTAATCGATAAGCGCTTTCTTCAAATCCCATTCCCACGATTTTAAACAGCTGACGGCGTCCTGTGTATTAGCTCCAGTATGGGTGATGAATTCCGTTACCAAGTGCGTAGTCTCCATGTTCGCTCTTCAATATTTCCGATTGATTATGTTGACCGTGTATTAGCTTTAAAAAATTCAGGCCTGAACTCTTAACCTTCACGTTTTTACTCACATAAAATAGATCACCTTCATTCAGCTCATTAGACAGACAAGAGGGTTTGTTTAAAGGATTTGCTATCGAACCAACAGGATATTTTAGGGTAATTAATTTGCAGACACTATTATTTTAGGTGTTAAGCAGCAGGTTAAGTGTGGCCTGTACTTATGTTTTAAGCAGATCCTCGGTAACTTCATTGTTTTAATCATGCTACAATTCAAATGTGTGAGGTAACTATCAACGATTATTTTCTAATTTAGAAAATGTACGACTGCACCTGTATTATTTACACGACATTTGATTATTGCTTTACATTCTCACAATAACAAAGTTAAAAGGTGACTTTTATGTATCCTACTTGAATATACGGCATTTGCTATTTCAGATGTGATATTTGTGAAAATGTCTACTGTATATAACTATGATTAACTGTATCTATTGGCGATTTTAAATTTCGAATTTTCAGCAGGAGGGGAATGCTTGAAAAGAAATGAGAAAATAATGTTTTGAGGTTAGTAACATGTCAGTAATGGAGTTGGTAATAGTGATAATTCTCAAAAGTGATTTCGTACGGATACTTAAATAACATAAGATGATAAATATGATGGCTAAAAACGTGAAGTAACCAAACTAACTTACACAAAAACTAATAATATACATCTGTTGATCCGTGGCCTGTTTATATTTGTTACACCATTACACCACGGTTACACCACGTTACATCAATAATACAAAAATAACCATTTTAAGTATAATTGTTCAAAAGTAAGCATGTGTGAATGTGTTGTGTTGAATCCAACTCACCAATCCGATTGTGAGTTTCGTTCAACTTGAGTAGTTTTGAATAATAGTGACGAGTGGCCAGAGGCATCTCAAGCAATGAAACATAGTAGCACTATGAAGTATATGTGTAAAACTGACTATTTTCACAAGCATAGCAACACAGATCTACTACATATTTTAGCTTTTTTTTATGTATGGATTTCTATGTACACCTAAAACTCGACCAATATAGAACCGTCGCTTCTGAAACTTTTCACACATTAAGTTTAAGTACTGCAGATGTTGTTGAAGGTTTGTTTGATCACTATTTTTTGATAAAATCATCTAAATTTTACCATTTAAACTCAGTTTTACTAACACAAACAAAACAAGCATGTAAACAAATGTCAAGGTGTATCTACCATAGTTACACTAAGGTTTATACATCGCGGGGAAATTGATGAAATATCAAAAATTTTAAATATGTCGTTATTGTAACTATTAAATTCAAACATATCTTTCAAGTATTAGTTAAAACCATAATTCTTTTCTCAATTCCTTCTTCACCGCGCAACGCCGGGGCGTCAAGCTAGTACAACCTAATTTAATCTCAATGTTACGGCGTTTTATGTTATTTCCGGGTTACAAAAAAAAACTATGTTTTAAACTATTATCCAAAAGGTATACATTACAAATGCTACGGCCGATAAAGCTAATAGCTAGCACAATCTAAATATCACTAGTCTTCTTCTTCTTCTTGGCGTAGCGACCTCTTGGTCATGCCTGCCCGTTTAAGGGCTTACGAGACTTGTTTCCCTGTTGTACGTGGATAGTCAGTCCTCTCGTACAGGGGAGGGTCCGGTCTCGGTTGGGATTCGAACCCACGCCGTCGAGGTGGTGAGCCCCGGCGCTCATGTGCCGATTTTCTAACCGGCGCTACCGCTATAGATCACTAGTACAACCTGAATTGAAAATGAAAAATAGTAGTCCCAATCAATCCAAAACAATTTGGTTTATCCTGCGATCAAAACCGATACACGACTGACTGCCACACGAATGTTCTTGTGTATTCACTGCCTCTCAAAAATGGAGAGAATCTCATGGATAAATTTCTTGCCATGTATTATATTTGTACTGTTTGCTATGTAATTTTATCGGTGAACAAAACTTTATTTGCAGTCAAGAAATAGTTAACACTCTGACGGCCGGGTACATCGATCGATTTTGTATGATTGAAAATATTTGTAGCAGAAGATAAAAAAGTCTGGGATGAAGCACTCAAATTGTGCTCATTCGATTTAGTGACCCCAAATACTACGCAAATGATACCCATATTGCATTTTAACCATTGTTGAGCTAGGGGGTAGGATGGGAGCCCCTCTTACCCGGTCCTCTAGAGGTTGGAAATTTGATTACATGATGGCTACATATTCAAATAGTATGTTCACCAAATGTTCTAAACACCATATCCATAATTGTACACTTATTTTTATTTTGCATCATTTTGAGGGGTAGGTGTACCTGGAATGCGTTTAGATCAGCGGTCGACACACGTTTTCCAAAAAGGGCCAGATGATCAAAGAGATTCCGAAAGCGCGGGCCGGATACCTTAAACGATGACTTAAAGTTTTCAAAGTAGTAAGAGGTAGAATTTCTGGTATTTTATCGTTAAACTCATTTAAATATTTTCATTCTGATTTTCGATGAATTATGATTGATCTATATCTATGAAAACGAATGTTGTTTGTTCGTGATGCTAAAACTTGAAACCGGCTAGACCAATCTTGACGATGTCTTCGTATGATTTGTTTCTTTTTAGCCAAGGAAGGTTTAGGAAAAAACGGATTTTGAAGGAAAAGCTAGAAAATGGGAAAATGCGGTTCTTTCCATTTAAAAAAATACAATTACACCGTTTTCGAGCCCAGGTAAGCATCGTTCAACTGCTTCTGTATCACTGTTCAGCCGCAAGTAAACATTTGACGTCCAAGTAAAATACTGTTGCCTATCTGTGCATGATCCAAACGTAAATGAATAAAGTTCAATCGCAACGAAACATTTTATGCCTCCGATGTCAATGCACGTTTATATTGCCCGGATTCGTTTTTTGTCCTATTATCGCTTTTTACAATCGTTGGAAAACAATCATTAAGTGGGAAATCTTATGGTAAATAATCAGCTGCGGAGCACAAAGAACTTTTTTAATCGTTCTAGTGAGTTATTGACGAACATGGCAAACGAAAATAATTAAGAAATGTCATCCCAAAATCAACGAAAACTTACAACAACTGTAAAACAACTTCTTACGAAGATCAAGAATTTTTTACGCCAAATGCAAATTATCATAAAATTTTAATGTGCCTGAATTATAATCATGTAAATTATATTTATTTTTATTTTAATGGTCTTTACAAATGAAATCAACCAAAAAAAGTTATACGTTTATCATGTAAACGCATCAGCTTGAATACATCAAATGTTTCGTTGCGATTGAACTTTATTCATTTACGTTTGGATCATGCACAGATAGGCAACAGTATTTTACTTGGACGTCAAATGTTGACTTACGGTTGAACAGTGATACAGAAGCAGTTGAACGATGCTTACCTGGGCTCGAAAACGGTGTAAGTATCTATTACGAAAACTTGAAAACAACTGGACTCATCCCAACGAAGTGTTCTGGTTATTTGTTTCTTTTGGGCTCAATAAAAAACAATTAAAAGATAGAAAATTTCCAAAGGTAAAGCAGGAAACCTCGATAAAGGCTTTTTTCCATACAAAAATGAAAACTTACTAAAATGAGTGTTAGTTTGTTTTTAACGCTAAGTCGACTGAGCCAATCCTGACGATGTAATCGGATTATTTGTGCGTTTTTATTAATGGTAGGTTTAAAGAAAAGAAAACTTTAAAATTCCCTAAGGAAAAGCCGGAAAATGGAAAGATTTGTGAAAATGGCATTTTCCTTACAATCAAATCAAATATACGATTTATAACTAAAACCAAGGAACCGCTTGGCCAACCTTAATGGTTTGGGATGGTTTTTACTTCCTTATCCATAGCGATTAAAATTGTGACAAATCACGAGTCCGAATTCACAGAAAATCGATTTATTTCATCTCGGTTAATCAACAAGCGATCACTCAAAACAGGTATATTTGGATGTCGCGCTAAACAATTAATGGAACGCGTTGAAAGGAAAAAACATATTCAGTTTTTGACATAATAGTTTTTGCGTAACAACTAATTACGATATTTCATTTAAACGTACTTCTTTATCACTTTTATACGACATCTAACGGTTATTTGTGTAAGACATTTGAATGTGCGGTAAACAGCGCCGCCATTGCAAGGTTGCCAAATAACCGCAAATTTGCTACCGGTTGGCAGCCGCCACAATTCGCTTCGATGATTCCCCTCAGCGATTGGATCTCGCCACTATATGCTTGTAAGCCGCAATTGAGCAGGTGTATGAATCACCGCAGCGTTTGGATGGTTCAATTAACCGGTTGGAACTAGCAATTGTATGACTGAAAATACTGTAACTTTCCGCGGGACTGGGTCACGTTTCAGCAAAGGTGGAACAAAATCAATTTGACTTGATTTGATCAATGTTTAATCCACCCGCACATTTTCTGCACTTTTGAGTGACATTTAGACTGCAGGAAGCTATCGGGCAAGATCACAAAAACATGTTCGCAATGCAGCCCAATGCAATGTTCCCGAACAGCCATTGGCATCAACAAGTTACAAGATGATATGCAAACGATTTATCGATTGAAAAATTTTCGACCAAAATGTTTTGCCAACCAACTTTACAGCCGTTGCCAGCCAACTTTGCCTCGAAAGCGGGTGATTTTGTCTCTAACACACGTTATTTTGAAATAGCTCATCAACTGTTGTCTCTAAAGCAAATGGTATTGAAATAGCTCATTGACAGTTGTCTCTAACGCATCTCATTTTGTCTCTAACTCATCTGACTATGCCTCTAACGCAGGCAAGGATAAAAATAAGAAAAAACCAAAGTAATTGTGGTTATGATACATTGTAAGACTCCAAGAACAATAAACATTATTATTTTGGTATACTTTAAAGCTATTCTTATGTATTTTTAAATAATTTTGCGTTTAATTTTTATACGTGCCGGCATACGTATCAACTAAGAAGACTGCATTGCGGTGTTCAACTCGGTGGCATAAACGTACTTGCTTGGATTAATGTATGTCACTTGACAGTTAAGATAGTGCGTTTATGCCACCGGGTTGAACACCACAATGCATAGTTGATACGTATGCCGGCACGTATAAAAATTAAACGCAAAATTGTTCAAAAATACATAAGAATAGCTTTGAAGTATACCAAAATAATAATGTTTATTGTTCTTGGAGTCTTACAATGTATCATAACCACAATTACTTTGGTTTTTCCTTATTTTTCGGCTTGAGTGGGTTGCCCGCGTTAGAGACATAGTCAGATGAGTTAGAGACAAAATGAGATGCGTTAGAGGCAACTGTCAATGAGCTATTTCAATACCAGTTGCTTTAGAGACAACAGTTGATGAGCTATTTCAATCATCGGTGGGTTAGAGCTGAACATAGGTGGCAACGGCTGTAAAAAGCCGCTCACTGTGCGTCTTCAAAACCAAGATTTAATTTTTATGTTCGTTCCGAAATAACTTTTTGAAGTGAATGGCACATCAAAATATCAACGATATATATTGGGGTTATAGCGTGGCCGGAGCCGAGGTTAGGAATAGCCTATTTTGTTCTCACTACTCCATTCAGACTTCAGACTGGCATATTGAACGGTTCGAAACACCGAAGGCGCAACGAATCGAAGACACTTGAGGGAGCGGAACGAAAAAAGTTCGTGCGACAGAAGCAAGCAACGCCATCAAAAACAACCGTTCCGTAAGACCATCAACAGCCATCTGACCGACTAGTGATGAGAAGAAGGAATAGCTTCTTATGATCCGATCTGCTCTCTTGATTATATGATCTGATCTGATCCGAAAATATGAGAGCAAATGCTCCATTATGATCCTAGTGACGCCATTACCCGTAGCGCTATGGCGATGTGTTCTGATCTGATCCAATACGCTCTTTGCCGGCAGACCTATGGCGATGTGATCTGATCTGCTCCATTATGATCCTAGTGACGCCATTACCCGTAGCGGTATGGCGATGTGTTCTGATCTGATCCAATATGCTCTTTGCCGGCGGGCCTATGGCGATGTGATCTGATCTGCTCCATTATGATCCTAGTGACGCCATTACCCGTAGCGGTATGGCGATGTGTTCTGATCTGATCCAATATGCTCTTTACCTGTAGACCTATGGCAATGTGATCTGATCTGCTCCATTATGATCCTAGTGACGCCATTACCCGTAGCGGTAAGGCGATGTGTTCTGATCTGATCCAATATGCTCTTTGCCGGCGGACCTATGGCGATGTGATCTGATCTGCTCCATTATGATCCTAGTGACGCCATTACCCGTAGCGGCATGGCATTGGAGTACGATTATGCTCTTCTGATCTGATCCGATCTTTGACTGAGAGCAAATGATCTGATCTGCTCCTGAAATTTTGGAGTTTTCTCATCACTATGACCGACATCCACACAGTGAGAGCACCACAGAAGGGAAAGACACGAGAATTAGCAAAAAGAGAAGACATACGCAGGAGAGCGAAAGAACTTTTTTTCTCTTCTGGAGTGAGCAAATTTTTTCTCAATTCACTGGCTATCACCGAAAGTGAACTGTATCTCGCTGGTGTTTTCGGTTTGGCTTCGCCAACGAATCACCCCCGAGAACATCAGCGAGAAATAGCGTGGTGTCTCCTTGGGTTACAACGTTGTGCTGGGCACTTCTGCTGATGCACCGCTGCTACAAACGAGCATCTTTAATCAAATAAGAACAGTTCTCTAAACCACAGTCTCATAATACCATTCTCATTACGAACGGCGAAAAAGCGCGAATTTTCTTATTAGCAAGAGTCAAAATCCAGTTGGAAAGTCGATCAGTTTTATTTACGCGTGGGCACTTCTGCCAGTGCACTAGCCAATCGTATATGTACACACAGTTCTCTCGTGCGTGTGTTGAATGCGTCCATGTGAAATTGTCGATGTATAGGTGCCTTTCCTGTGCACATTAGATTGTACCCAGGCCGGACCCGAGGTGATGCTGACTTGCCAAATAAGAATTTGATTCACAGAGATTTACTAACCGCGGATATATTTATCGAGTAGATATTGACGTTCTTGAAGTAAATTTGGAAGAAAACAAAACATTGGAATAAAGGCGATGAAACAAACACGCAAATATAGCCAACAATTTAAAGCTAATTAAAAAATGTCAAGGCAGGCACGCTGGTCTGGGCAATACTGCTGGTGCAATTGTTCTATTTGGCGTGAAATTACCAGTCCATTTTTACATCGACATTGAGCAGGACATCGTAGATAAGCTGATAAACTCGTTTTTCAGCTAGATTCCTTTAGTAGCAATTAAAGATTGCAGAACTCCACAGAACCATTCACGGTTCCTCAAACTATTCTTTCACTTAACTCTTGCCGTTCTGGTTCTAATAAAGGGTGTCCCCGAAAGTATAAGCACGATTTCAAAATTAGGTAAAACATAAAACCTGTTCCAGAAACTGAATTTTTGTTTCATAAATTGTGTTTGGGTTCCGTTCTGGACTATTTGCGAAAAACAAAAATTTTAAAAATTTAATCGTATGCTAATCACCGCACTTTTGATCTGTCGCCTTCGATATGGCTCAGCACAGACTTGTCGTGAACGGTTTTCGACACTTTTGAACGGTTTTACAGTTTTTTTGAAAACTGTCGATGTTTTCCGCAGCTTTAAAATGTTTTCTCAAGTGTGCCTTCGTTAGCGCCCAAAATATCTCAATTGGTCTGGTCTTGGCCGACTCATCGTCGAGCTGATGCATGAGGATTTACCACACAGCAGTTTGTCGTACAGCTTCCGGGCCCGATATTTAAAGCATGTCTCTCTTTCGATTTCTTTTGGTTTTTGTAGGATTTTAAATTCAATCTTGCCTTGGCACATTGGACGTTACTTTTTTAGGTACCCATTTGTTGAACCATATCGCGAATGGAACCTTCCTATTTTTGCTTGAATGCTTTTGCTCTTTCCGGGTTCAAATGTTGGTCGATAGGACCAAATTTTTGACCACTTTTCGGTGTATCCTCGAAGCTGGACTCCTCCCGAAACTTTTGGATGGCAGTTCGTACGGCTCCGATACTCATACTTACCGATTTTGCTAATTGCCTTAACGAAATGTTAAGAGTCGACCACCATTTGTGCAGAACACTTTTGCGCTTTTTGACGGAAATGCCTCGCATTTTAACAGAAACAGTTGAAAAAATTGTTTCGATGCACTATCTTGTAGGTCTGAACGTAAAAAATCAAACACCCGAAGAATCAACTGGTTAGCATCATCCGTTTTCCAAAAACGTAATTTAGAAATCGTGCTTATACTTTCTGGGACACCCTTTAAACTGTTTTATGGTTTACCTAAGTAGGTATTACTTTTTTTTGAGGTGCACAACCATCTCATTTTCTCACGAGACGCCACTGATATTAGCGTATTACTAATATTGGATCAGACGAAGTTCGTTGCGTCAGCTTGTGTCGTATAAAAATGATAAAGAAGTACGTTTAAATGAAATTTCGTAATTAGTTTTTACTCAAAAAATATAATGTCAAAAACTAAATATATTTTTTTCCTTTCAACGCGTTCCATTAGTGATTTTTAACGATTATACTTGATGATCCATTGGATGTAAAATTGGTGATCCTTAGTAATTGCTCTGCGCTTTCAAAGGAAAATTATTTACTTAACCCTTTCACGACCAAGGGAAATATTTTTCTCATCTACAAAACTTGTTACTGTTAGTTCATTATTATCTATTATAGTAACTATTATTAAAACGATACTTTTGAAACGAAACATCAAAGAAAACATTATGTCAAAGGCGACACATGTCTTTTTGAACGAAAAAACAAAAAAGAACTATCAAAATTAGTTGCTCCAACACCAAACTATTCGTGCGTTCAACCAACAACAAAAACAACTTAGAATTTGGAAGGTTTATCCGACTTGATGATTTTTTTTTATAGAATTGGCTAAGATCTTTTATTTTTAGAATTTTAAATTTGTAATTTGTGTTGGAAAGCAAATAAAAGAAGTTCCAATGTCATAAGTATACTCGTCATTTATTTATTTTATGGTTGTATTGCCAATTTTAGATTTGAATAGCTTATGGTCCTGAAAGGGTTAAACGGTGATGGAAACAAAACAAATAGATACCAAAAAATTAATGCGAAAGATTAACAGGTACCAAACCAAGCCTTCAAAACATCAGTCTCAAGACTGATCAAGAGGAGCGAACAGTCTAAGAACAACTACATCCCAAAACTGAACATTTTTATCGTACTTATGCCCTTATTAGACGAGGATTTTATCTGTCATCTTTGCCCAGACTTTTACTCTCAAAGTAGGCTCTGGCAGGGCGTTTGACATAAAAATGATGTCCGCTCGTGTAATAACGCAAAGTTCCACAAAATGGGTTTTGCAGTTATTTGATAATTTTCATGTTTGAATTTAGCGTATTGTTCATCCTAGAGTTGCGCAACTAAAATTTCACTTAACGTAGCCGGGCTGTAAATTTCTTTCACAGCATTGAAAGTTTTTTGACAGCTCGTGCAACTGACAGATTTAGAAGGCGTCAACAGTATACAACCATTTAAAATGATCGTTAAACGAAATAATCAAAGTTGTTTTATGCGATTTAAGTTCACTTGCATGATTCACAACACTAAATGAGTATTATTATTAATTTTAGAGATGAAATAATACAGCTAATTTACAATTCTACATAATTTGTTTTCCGACTCATCATTGCCGGTTGACAGTTAGCGTTAATTTGTTGCGAGTCGTGTAAACGCGTGATGCGTTCGGAAACTTTCAGTCCACTGAAATGAAGACGACTGAAAGTTTCTCTTGCATGAAAGTTGCTGTCATTTATCTGCAGCTTTAGAGTCATGAACAAAATCTGTTGCAAACAACAGAGCAGAAAGTAAACAAATTGTCACTTTGACATAAAAATTCCAGTCGAAAGAAAATCGGAACCGGTCGTACCCGAATCCGATTTTGAGGAAGAAATGTATCTGTCAAACGCGTTTGGCAGAAAACTTCTGGGAAAATATGACAGATAAAGTCCTCGTCTAATAAGGGTATTAGTGTATAGACGGTGAATAATTGTTGTAACACAAACAAAACCATGTAATCAAACTCAGATGCTAGAAATCTTTCAACTTCAAGTTTAGTTTTCTACTTTCCGAAGCAACTTACCACACGACTCTTCAGTATCTTATTCACACGGAAAATATATTTGGAAACATTTTATTTATAAAAATAATGTTTTGTTTATGTAGTCTTCTCGAAGCAGCTATCGACACTAAACTTCACTATGAATAATGTTTTCTTATGCATTATTTGGAATTGCATACCTGAAACCAAAGGTGTGATACACTGGTGCACATCCGACATATAAACACATACATGCAAACAAAATGTACATCGTATACACACACACACACACACATACTCTAGCAATTCTCGTCAATAAAACAATAAAATGAAGTAACAAAAATGTAATCTTCTACACTATTTGTCCTCATGATATTGTACATGAGTACTTACGATACTCTTTCAGTAAATTTGCTTCCAATAATTCATATACTTTAACAGCCACTTTGAGTTGAATCGAAATCTGGTCACAAATAACGTGTGTGTGAGTATTTTTCCCTTTCGTTGTGGATTGTTCTTTTCCGCCTGTTTCGGTATTCAAGGTCTATCTGTGACCAACGGTATGAGGGTTACGAACGATATGTTACAACTTTTGCTTTAGAAGGAATTTTCCATCACACTCTTATGTTTCTTAAAATACTTCACAGATTGCAAAAATAACTTCACATCACACAATTCTAACGCCTAGAGAGTTTTCACGAAATAAAGCACAACTTTAGTGCATAATGAATAACATTGATTAGTCTAAACTTAGCAACTCCTGAACAAAAACAACACTTAATAGCCACATTGTGAACGACGAAAAGATTCTTATTTGTTCTGTTTGTGAAAATGTTTTACCGAAACTAGTTTTATCACGCCATCAAGTTTATCTTCACTATTTTGCCTTGAACCATGGTTTTGACGCACAGGATAAATGGCTGGTAAGCTCAAGTAATTGTAATGGCAATATTTTCGATTGTACGAGAATTCAACAATAAACAACGATTATACTGTTCATAAGCACTCGTTTGTAGTCATCACTGTCCTATTCACAAGTTCACGACGATGTTATGAATCATAATGTTACGAATTTTTACTGCTTCAAAGCAGTAGGTACCTGAATCTAGCGTTGGAGGAATCGGGATTCGGAAGATTCGAAGACTGGTCCCTTGACGAGTTCAATAGGATTGGTTCCCATTTGTCGGATTCGAATCAAATTTGATTCGTTTGCAACTCGATTTTTTTACGCAAGGTGGGTTCTAAGAGAGGTGAGTTCAATAGCCTGGTCGTTCCCATTAGCCATTTCGGACAATCGTTCCCAGTTTTGTTAACCAATAACAATACGTCGAAAAGTTACCGGAAGTAGTTTAAACGATTACTCTTGCTGTTAAGTTAACTTAACACCTTGTTGACGGGAGACGAAGATCTTCGTCTGTTTTTGACTCAACGTTGAGAGGACGGAAAGACGGACATGTACGTTGCACACATACCACCTCCCGCTAGGCAGCTCGAAATATCGTCCTAAAAACGTCCTACGCGCGAACAAACGACCATTTTTTTTTGTATGGGGTTGAAACAAATGTAGGACATTTTCGAGCAATCGTTCTACTTCGTCCTACTCACCATACAAAACTACTCGATGTTTGTGTCACGTAGCAAGGTGTATAAACATAGAAGGTGACTTTATGTCGCTTTGGCAGGGGTGCCATATTTGAGAAGTGATGTGTCAAAAGCCCAATCCCAACCAGGAATATCTGTCAAAAACATAGACGAAGGCGAGTAGAGGGAAAATCCCCGCTGCAAGCGGACTGTCAATTTATGAATGTGTGCATGGTCGCCCTGCGAACGGTTTTGCTCGAATCAGTTCATTTTACAGGCGAGGGGTAGGGAGAATCCTACCTCCGCGACCCTGTACTGTGGACAAGAACAAGATAGCTGGTATTGATGCTATACCCTGACTCTTTCTTCCTCATTCGGTCATGCATTTGTGGTTAACGCGGAATAAAAATCGGTTGATGGTGTGCGTGAAGCGGAAGGCATATGCATTGTATGCGTGTTGAAGATTCTCTTTCAATGCTTACAGCTGTGTGCAAAAAGAGCATGCCTCAAATGTGCTATCTCTTTCACTCTAATTGGACCTATGTTTGTTTGTATGTGTTGTGATTTTTTTGTTGATGTTATTGACACAGCTGATTGCAGAGCAATGTAGCTGAGGGTGCAGACGACGTGTGCGCGTTCTTCGGGCCCGAAGCGTGGGTTAGCGAAACTCCTCCCCGAAAGAAACTCCTGCAGCGAGAGTGAGCAGCACTACACTACTTTCCTTTGCAACCGTACAGGAAGCAACGTAAAATCTGAGCTGCACTCCGGATTTTACGATGTTTACGCACACAATCTTAAAAACGCCTTCCACCCTAGATGCGCAGCTTTGGATTTTCTCTAGTGGGTTGACCATGGAGGAATTTTAATTATTTTGGTAGCTGTTATCTCTTGTAGAGCCAACAGACAAATGAAAAACATTTTGAAAAGGGCATTTGAAAGCGTTATCGAAGAACATAAGCGCTGTCATGAGTTCAGTGCAGTAAAATAAAAATCATTGGGCTCATGACATTATGGTTGGAGGTTTTCATATCAGTTTCAGAGGACTTTTTGTAAGAGCCCGACCGGCTGACCTATATTACTAGAACTACAGGATGGATCGCCACAGCTTTTCATGTACAGGCTGGCCCCGGTTTTCGTCACCAAACGGGACTTTGACAGCGACGAAAACCGGGGCTAGCGCAAGGTGCATAAATATAGAAGGTGACTTTATGTCGCTTTGGAAGGGGTGCCATATTTGAGAAGAGTTATGTCAAAAGCCCAATCGTTTTCCGTTACCCCCCCTCAAAACCCATATGAATACCCTAGAAGTGTTATGTCATGTCATGAAAAGTCATTTTACACTGGACGACTTCACCTTCTAATTTATACACCTTGGGGCTAGCGGACTAAATATCTTACGTTTATAATACCTACTCAAGACTTGACTTACACAAAACAAACGTAGGTTGTGTACATTCTTCTCGTCTGAATTTCCAGTAGTTGATATGAAGGTGTTCTTCAAACTATAACAAAGTTTGTGTGTTTTATCACCAAATCAATGGCAATCAATCGTTTTATACTTCGTTTTACTTTCTTGGTTTCCATGCCGCACAGGTTTACAACAATGCATTCAGTGCTTCAATTGAAAGACATTTTTAATTGAGCAAAGTAGTCTGAAGCAGAAAACCTGCACCACCCGTTTTTGAGTCCATGTTCGGATCTTCTGTCATACAAAATGGATTGAATCGTATGAGTTAAGAACAAAGCACGCTACTATAAACCAGCTTCGAACGATTTGTCAAACGACGAAAACCGGGGTCGACGAAAACCGAGGCCAGCCTGTATATTCCTTAGATGGTAGTGGGTACCAAAATGAATAAACTTTGAAGTTGATATAGATACAACAGTCAAACAGGTTTTCCGATACAGGAATCATATGTTCGGTAACTGTTGATCAATATAAATATGTTTTATTCCCTGGTTCTATTGTTTTTTCGTTAAAAAATGGAATTTAAACGTTTATTACGAATGTTTGTTTTGGTTATCCTAAATTGCAAGATAGCGCTATTTTTACCAGTATTCGTTCTGTATGACCTTGCGGCTGATACAAAATTGAGGCATATTGCTCTACCGTTAGTCTAGTTTGGTGTGAGCCGTTTCGTACTCATACAAAAAGTCCTCTGAAGGTCAAATCAAAATAGGGCAGACTTGAAACTTGAGACCCACGGGAGTACGAGAGGCCATTCAAAAGTTTGCATACACCGTCAGATTAGAACAGTAACCAGCAACCTTAGCGCCCAACTAGGGGCTCTAGTATTTGGTGACAAATTAAAAGAAACAATTGTAATACTCATTCCTTTCCTGCTTCTCCAACAGTAACAGAAAATCCTGCCTGCAGCGGAAGGAAGAGTTCAGAAAACCCGAACATTTTCTTATCCTGTCACTCTTTTGGTAGGCAATGGAAAACACAAAGGTTACCGAAACTGGCCCGAAAGGTTCCGAACATTTTTTTTTCACTACTACTGCTTTGATTTGTGTACGTATACGAAACACCGAACTCATTGCGTCCCTCTTTTTCATATGATCATTTTTGTCCTTCCTGCGGTTGTTGTGTTAATGTGATAACGCATTGCTACCATATTTCAACCCATTGCAATTCATAAATTTTCAATCGTTATTTTAATGTACTTCATTCATTCATTCAATGCGATTGTAAAACGTACGAAGAACAAAGAAAATGAAGAAGCAAAACGACAAATAAAGAAATTACTTAGTTTTATGCATGCAATTTCATTCCATTAGCTTGACGCAATTTCATTCCGCAATCAAAACAATCCCCATGCATGCATCGAACACATACACCCCGCTAGGCGATTTCGAGTACTTTCCTCCATCCGCAACCACCCCTGACCTATACTTTGGATGTTGTGTACAAGACTCGGCGCATGCTGCCTCCCTTACACGCCCAGGCTATTTTTTGCTATCTTCCTCTTCTGTGTTATGAACGTACCGCTTCGATCCAACATGGTGTGTGAAACATGGTAGCTCGTGTCTGTACACTCGTGTGTTTCCTTGTGTTGGTACTAGAATTGCTCGACGATTCGGCGGAAATTTGACAAGTCCAAAGCGCCATTTGTAGTCAAGAGCAAGTCGGACTAACACGGTTGTGCACCAACGGCGCGGACCGAAAGTTTAAGGAGAAAAGAATCATTAAAAGACTAAAGTGATTGACGCAAAGTGCTGGGAGTTGTTCCATCATGATGGAGAGTTTTAATATCGGGGTACGAAGGTCTTCCAGCTCGCTGTTTGGAAGATCGGCTCGCACTTCGAGATGGCTGATCATTTTGCGGATGGCATGGAACTCCTTCGCGATCTCCGGTGGCCCTGGAGTGCTGGGTTCCTTTGGTGATAAAAGCAACTGTAATTTTTGTACCGTAAGTATTATTAGACTTTAATAATTAAAAGTGTTGAGTGCTGTCTTACCTTGAGTATGCGGCGGACATTTTTGTGTAAAGTGTATGAAACCTCAATCAAAAATTTGAATATTAAATAAATTTTTCATAGTTTTTCGAATTGGAGTCTGACATGTTTATTTTGCGCCACTATCCCGAAAGAAACCACGTATCACAACTACATACATAAACCTGGGCTGCTCGTTTTCACTCACACACTCTCAAATAGCACAAATTGATGCACGCACACATCCCCATTTGCTTTTTTATTCGACTGCTCGAACGTCCTCCATCGTTCTACCGCGTGCAAGCTCCCATATAAAAACGTCCTCCCTTTACCCAGGCCCGAGGCCTGATGACACAAGTGGAGGACAACTTGCATGCGACCTCGCCTAGCGGGACCATTCAGATCATTGACTACGAACAGCTGTGAGCGAAACCATCCGTGCTTACACCTGAGCGGAGCAAAGTAGTGCGCCATGATGGGAGAGAGAATGGAACGTCATGGAAAACGATGTCCATTTCTCCTAGGTTAATATAGGATGTTAAACCTCGGGCATCGCCAACTGACAAACAGCCCAGAGTGATTATTGCACTGACTTATCCTATCGAGACAACATGACGACTAAATAGTAGAAAAAGACGCATTGGTGAGAATTGAAGACGAGGTGGGAAAAAGAGTGGGGGCTGAGCATAGCAGCGAGCGGAATAAGAGAGCAACTATTTTTTGCTCTCTTTTTGCCTGACGCGCTTGGTGTGCGTGCCACCTCTGATTCAATGTTGTTTGCGTGTAATCCGACCCCCCGTTAAGCGGAAATCGGGGGGTCCGAAAGAAAAAGGCAAAAAACTGCTCGATTTTCAGTGTACCGCCGTTCGCTGGGACGTTTTTTAGGACGATTTGCTCGAAATCGTCTAGCGGGCTTGTTGGCCCCGGTGACAGAGCTAGTTTTGGTAAAAAACGCCCGTCAACAAAGAGTTAAGTAAGGTCACAGTATCGCCTACGATAATCTCTGTTCATCTCCACATAACGCACTCTCCCCTGACAAACTCGATTTCGCAACAGATGGGAAACTCGTAGGAAACTCCTCGCTAGGCAATTTCGAGTAAATCGTCCTTAAAAAAAGGCCTACGTGACACAAACATCGAGCAGTTTTGTATGGTGAGTAGGACGAAGTAGCACGACTGCTCGAAAAACGTGCTACATTTGTTTCATCCCCATACAAAAAAGTACTTTTTTACATCCTGCGTAGGACGTTTGTTCACGCGTAGAACGTTTTTAGGACGATATTTCGAACTGCCTAGCGGGATTTTTCTAATAAAATCAAGGCGATTTGTTCGGAATGAACCCACCTAGAAAGTAATCACTTTGACAAAAATCTGCCCAAGGAGAACCGTGCTGCACTTTCCTACCAAAGGTGTACATGCCTACCAAAAAAACGCCTTTCAAGTGTATTTTTGGTAGGCTTTTTTGACATTTACACCTCATAACCTACCAAAGCGTATTCGGCACAATCTCCGTACGAAATGACATGTGGCTTCGATTGCCAACATTTGTTTTCTTTTTAATGGAATCGAAGCAACTTGTTCGGGAGCGCGAGTTAATAATAACGCTTTCTCGGGGTCCACACTACAGCGCGACGTCGCCTGACAGGAGCTGAACTCCATATAAAAAAAACCTTGCGCGATGTCGCGCGAATCGCGCTAGATTTTTTTTGCATGGAGTTCAGCGCCTGTCAGGCGACGTCGCGTTACGCGACGGTGCAGTCTGGAAAGCGTGTTTCACGGGTTTGGGTGTCAAAATCGGAGTGAAGTTTTTAGAACAAGTTTTTGAACAACATCATGGAACATGGTAGGAACAGGCCAGGAAAGGAAACAGGATGAGACGATGACCCTTAGCGACAGGCGCCGAAACTGCAACTCAGCGTTAACAGTTGGTCGGTGGCGGTTGGACATCACGGCGATCATCGGTTGTTACCGGGTGTAACATAGCATCGGTGGCCAGTGTCCGATAGCAGCGCTTGGATTGACCGACTCGGGGTGGTTAATCGGGGCCGGGTTAACTCCCACCAGACAGTAAGTACGTGTGTAAGAACCCACAGCAGAGTTCTTACTGATGATGATTTTTCCGCGCTTTTCACAAATTTCAGTGTCTCGTCAAGGAGGAAGAAGCGGCTTAAAGTGAACATCAAAGCGTTCTACGTGTTTTCACTGGCCATGACAGAGTGGTGCTGCACATCGTACATCGAAGGAGCCTGCTACGATCCTTGGTCGCTGTTTGCACACAAGAACCAGAGAAGCTCAGTTCATATAATCTACTACGAATGGCTACACGTTTTTTACGCGTATAGTCAGAAATAGGTATTATAAACGCACAGTCACGTCAAAAGCGTTCTCTTTTGAGGTGTACCGCAAGTGTAAGAGCCCCGCTACACGACCCGCAAACTCAAAAACTTTTCGGCGAGAAGAGGGGAACAACCGAGAAGTTTACGTCAAAAACTTTTCAGCTCCGTGAGCTGAAAACTGCACCCGCGAAGTTTTTGGCAGCTAACCGAAAACTCAAATGCGTCAGAAGAAGAAGACGAAAAAGAAATAAATATAAACATAACAAATCTCAAAACCAAAATAAACGAACACATGGTGATAAATTTACGTGTTTCTTTTGTAGTTACGGTAATATTTTGTCATTTTATAGCTATAATTTTTAATTTGAGATTTATTTCCCTGTGATGAAACTTTTTTTTTAATTTCAGAGACTTTGACCTCCTCGGTCATTCGTCTCTGCCTGTGATGAAACTAAATTACATTTCCGTTGGATTTTAAGGTTACTAGGCAGGTTTATTTATTTCTGGGCGTATCATGTCAAGGAGAACATCGAAATCTTCCTTCTTCATGCGAAGAAAGTTAATCATGGTTTCATTTGCTTGCTCTGCTACAATATTGTCAAGCAAACGGTTGCCATCTTCTTGCCGCCGGAAAAAAATTGGACGCACCCACCACCTACGCACAATACGCCTGTTGCGTTGTTGAGAGTTTTGGGTACTTAACTCGATGACCCTAGATAGGGTTGTTAGCCACTCTTCACTCATCAACAGATTATCCATATTTAACTTTTTGTGTTAGCTGAAGATGATATCTTGTTTGCTTCGAAGGCAGCTTTTTGAGCTAACTGATAACAAAAACAAAAACAGCAGAGACTGACACATGCATAGACTGTCAGAAACTTTTCGCTTGCATTGACTGGCGACAGCATTGGTACCACAAAACGCGGCTACACGAACCGAAAAGATTTTGACGTAAACTTATACGGTTTTTGAGTTCTCGGTTGGAGTTTGCGGTTCGTGTAGCGGCCCGGTAAAGAGAATTGTTTTACACTTCTTTTCAGTTGTGAAGAGAATTCTTTTATCCCAAAATAACGCCAAAATTTCTCGTTGGGTGGTTTTGACACCTGACCGTACCAATTTTTGGGAATGGTACGCTGTAGTGTAATCTCGCGGTTAGACGTGGAATTATAATCTCATCTTTGCCCAGAAATTCAACGGATGCTCGTTGTGCTCGTTGTGGTCGTTGTGTATTGCTCTAAATGAAGCGTCTTTTGAAGTTTTGCAGTAACGCTGTAAATACAGTTTTGAAGCAACCTCTTACTCCGAAACAACGTGGCCTTGGTGGCTCTTTTCGAGTTTGACAAACGAGTTTGAAGCCGAGTTCTGTATACACCTGATCTTTGGGGCTAATCTTATGTTCAGATTGATCTTAGCTCTCTTACATTCATCTTGGATCAAGTTATCGAGTAATCAAGGAATTGTCAATCCTTCGACTTTTCTTAAAGAAATGTTTTTTCAATATGAGATTTTCATTCCGAGAGCAGTGCGTTGTGCCCGGGTGACACCAGAATAACATAATCTTTTCAATAGCGATCATTTCCACAATCAAGGTACTGGCAAACACGACGTTTGTTTCATAAGTAAGGTTCATACGTACTATTTTGATTCGATCACAACAAAGTCTTCAGGAGATCTTCCCAAATGCTACCTACTTAGAAATACAAACCAGCAACATCGAACATTGAGTAAGAAGTGATTGACAAGCTGCTGTATTTAGTGCAAGGAAACTTACCTCGTACAGATCTCGCAAGGATTGACTTGCGCTGAGTGTTGCTTACTGCGTATGCGATTTCATATTGCACACGGGTGTTTTCATCAGATCCCGTGAACTACACTAGTGTTTCCCATTTCCGTCGATATATACGGCTTGCTTCGCGATGATGGTCCCGTTTCGGCGTAAGAAATCAAACAAACAGTTCCCAGTGAAAGTTTGCACATTTGATTCGGAATTAGAATTCCATCTAGAGGTATGCGCGTACAACACTTACTTCCTTTACTCGATTTAGAGTACCATTAACAAAATCGGTTCTTTGTATTACAGCATCGAGCTACGGGTAGATTCCTTTTTGATCTAATCTGCCGTACCATCGGGCTGAGGGAAACTTGGTATTTTGGATTACAGTACGAAGATTCAAAAGGAAATCTTTCATGGTTGAAGATGGATAAAAAGGTGCTTGATCAAAGCGTAAACATGACAAACGGTAGCTGTATGTTTATATTTCTGGCCAAATTTTTCCCCGAAAATGTTGCTGAAGAACTAGTGCAGGAAGTAACGCAGCACCTGTTCTTTCTACAAATCAAGCAAGCTATACTATCGATGGATGTGTATTGTCCACCGGAAGCATCAGTATTGCTCGCTTCGTATGCTGTGCAGGCTAAGGTAAAGACCTATGGGAGATAGTTTTTTTTTTTTTTTGTTGGTTCTCCATGAATCTTGTGCATGTTTCATTTATTCTTTACTTTTCACAGTATGGGGACTACGATGAAGCGGTATGCAAACCTGGAATGCTGATAAGCGAAAATTTGCTCCCACAACGAGTGATTGATCAATATCAAATGACGCCGCAAATGTGGGAAGAGCGAATAAAAACGTGGTATGCGGATCACCGTGGTATGTCGCGGGATGAGGCCGAAATGGAATATCTCAAGATTGCTCAAGATTTGGACATGTTTGGTGTCAACTATTTTCCAATTACGGTAAATATAACGAGAAACGATTAGGCGATTCGACATAGTTTAAAATGTATATATTTTATTTGCTATATGTCTCCTAGAACAAGAAAAATACCGAAGTTTGGCTTGGCGTTACAGCTTTAGGTTTGAATATCTACAATAAAGAAAACAAGCTCTTACCGGTGACAACTTTCCAATGGAACGAAATTCTCCACATCAGTTTCGATGATCGAAAGTTTGTTGTTAAAACTAACGACAATAAGAACCCTAAACCAGTGATATTCTACTCACAGAAGCTTCGTATTAATAAGTTAATATTAGATTTGTGCGTGGGAAACCACGACCTGTACATGAAACGACGCAAACCCGATACAATGGAGATACAACAAATGAAGGCACAGGCGAAGGAAGAAAAGCAGCGTAGACAAGTGGAGCGGAATAAACTCACACGCGAAAAGCAACTTCGGGAAGCTGCCGAGCGAGAAAAGGCCGCCATGGAGCAACGACTTATGCAGCTGCAAGAAGACATGCGTGCTGCCAATGAAGCATTGGTAGTCTTTTAAATAGTTTGCTGGCAGTCTTTAATTTGTTAACAATATACTAATTTTATGTCTAAACATTTTAGCGGCGAAGTGAAGAAGCAGCTGAACTTCTTGCAGAGAAGAACCGTTTAGCCGAAGAAGAGGCCATGCTTTTGTCTCATAAGGCACAGGAGGTTGAACAAGAGATAAGCCGGATGCGCATGACGGCGCGGAAGACAGAGGAGGAAAAAATGTACCTGGAGAGAAAGACGCAGGAAGCGGAACTGCTTACCGCACGCATGATGGAAGAGTCTAGGAAAAGAGCCCTAGAAGCCGACAAACTAAAGAACGAGCTTATTCACGCGCGTGTCGCAGAAAAGGAAGCAAAAGAAAAATTGCTCAATTTCTTGAGTAGGACGTCGAATGAATCAATTCTAATAACACCGTCGTCGTCGCCAGAATCTCCAATGCATGAAATCAACTCATACGACCTTCTGGCCGATGGAGACATGGAACAGTTATCGTTGGAAATTGAAAAGGAACGGTATGGAACATAGGCTTTATATAGCCGCAAAATATTAGCGACACCTGTAATTGACATATTGTTTTCCCAATTCCAGAGTCGAGTATTTGGCTAAGTCGAAACAAGTTCAGAATCAGCTGAAAGAACTTCGTTCGGAAATCGAGCAATTGAAGATCGGTGAGAATCAGTGTCCATTAGACGATATTAATGCCGAGCAGTTACGGCTAGGTGAGACAAAATATTCCACCCTGAAAAAAGTTAAATCCGGCTCAACGAAAGCACGAGTAGCATTTTTTGAGGAACTGTAAGTCGTTTGTTAAATCATTGCATTATCATCCTGTCTTCGTCTTTCTTTTTGGTTTTCATGTTGTTTATTCGAGTATTTATCATCGCAACGTTGATTTATTAGCAGTTTGTTTAACGTTGCTTTATAACTGTTTGAATTTACTTCTATGATTCTAGTACAAGTTGATTAAAGTATTTATTGTTTGCTGTAACATTTCTTTAATCTTTATGATTTTTACCGTAATCATGGCTTATGGCCAATTCAGTTGATCTCGTTTCATTTGGTTTCTGTTTTACTGCTGCTTTTTGTAGATGTATTTGATAGATTATTTTAAATAGGTTTTCCTATAGTATTGTTTGAATCTGTGCCAAAATGTGCATGTGTATCTATAAACCATTGCACATTTTTCCGAACACAAACACGAGTACAGCCATTTCACAATGTAGAAGTGCAAATGAAATATCAAACGGAGACTCATATGATCAACGGCATAGTTCCTGCCGAACTTCAATATATTGATTACATGTTGATTATACTTGTTATGGAGATTTAAACTGGTTTTACGAAAAAGTATATTTCAGTTAACTAAATTTAATACGCACTCAGTGAAATTCACAGTATATAACGGTTATGAAACGTTTAAGATAGGAAATAGCAAGCGGAAATTTAATCAACTGTCAAACGATTTCAAATTGCAGTTCATGCAAAACAAGAAGCTAGTTTTTGTACTAATACGTTTATTTGCATTCAGTATACCATTAGCTAAGACAGTTTTTTTCATTCGTTGATCATCTGGTAAAGAACACAATAAAGTTAATTAATCCTCATTTATACATCTTCATCATTTTGTATTTCTTTTGTTTTTTTTTTTAAATATATAGACGATGAACGTAACTGCGGTTATACGGATGTGTGTTATTTTGTTTTGGTGTTAGTTTGTTAATCGGAGTTATGAGTTTTCAAAAGTTTTCTTTTACTAATGTTCGTATCATATCAGTTGCTGGAATTTATGTTTTCGTGATTGGTTTATTGGCGTATATTCAGCTATACAACTAAATCTCATTTCAACAGTTATTATATTCCTTCGCGAGTTCAATAATTTGTTATGCATAATACATTTTTAAAGGGGTACATGGTCATTAGAATACATGTCCATCGGTGTTCGACTTCTTACCTCAAACGGTTTTAAATATTTATTTTTAATTATGTGGTTATGGTTTAAGATGACCTGGGGTTTAGTTAGCACGGTACTAATATGATTGCGCTATACAATTCATTCAAATTCATCCAGCTTGCATCGAAACATTTTTATTATCTTAATATTGTTTATTATAATGAAGTCGTCATATTGCCGGCGTCATTGAAACAAGATATAATTTTTATATGTTTTGTTCTCAGTATTTTGTCTTTATTTTGCTTGGTGCTTTTATTAGTGGTAAATGGATTTATTGCAAAGACGTCAGCACAAACATATGAATATTAATTTATGTTGAACCATTCTATACATTCCAGGGAACCGGAGGAGTCGATAGTATAAACAAATATGAGTTTTTGTTTTTACTATTGCCGTAACAAATAATCTCAGGAATGTCAAGTATAAAATGTACTGAGAAAAATCCGATTGCGAAAACTGATGATGCCTTATCTAATTTGTCGGTATAGGTTCGAAAGACTGCCTACATTTGCCTTTTATTAGTGCCAAGTAGATGTTTCATTACCATTAACGAACCATGGTGCTGTTGACAATAAAGTAACGCTTTCGCGTTGAATCATTTTCGAGATATACAACAAGAATTTTATCTATTTTTCTTTAACGACTGTTAAAGTTTTTCAATAAATACTACTTTTTCAATTTAAAATGAAACTACTTATCCTTCTCCCACAACGATAGTCTTCAGCCGTGTTTGCCCTAAGAATTCATTGCACTCCTACAACAATGTTCGATTCTTAATGAACTTCGAATGTCTCATTGAAGAGCATTTATAAATCGTATCCACTATGCTGCCTATACTCGCATATGAGTCCCATTTGCAACATCATCATATTGAGAAAACAGCGATTGAAAATTTGTACATAAGATTATGTTTTGATGTTATTAGTGATACAAAATCGATGGTTGGTTGATTACAACTTTTATATTATAACATAAACATTTCGTTGAGAACGACATTTCAGTTCAGTTCGGCGGTGCATCAGAGCAGATCGTTAGCAGTGCACGGGGTTCCTGAAATAGTTAGCGGAAAAGTAAGGTCAGCTTTCGGCACGACCGCGTGGTGAGGCCGAGCTGGAGCTCAAGTCAGATAAATCCTAGTTACCGCACGTGCTGTTTAAGTCAATCAGGCAGACCACGAGTTTTTGTGTCTTGACAAACGGAAGGAATTATCCCTCCCGTGGACGGCGGGTGGACATATGGCTATTATAGCCGGTCCTAAAGGACGAGCCCCTTCATAGGAGTTCGGACAGAGTCGGTACGTCTCTGATTACGAGTAAGGGAACAAATTGTTAGATTTAGCGTAGGAGGATACACCCCGACTCGCATACCGAAAGAAGAAGAAGAGAATGACATTTCGTATTAAATAAATGTTTTTGATTCTAAAATGGTGAAAATAAACCATATGGGACACGAAATGCGGCTACTTTCGAAGGCGGAAGCAAAAGTACTCGCATATCAGTCCCATCCTATAGCGATGCATACGACAGCATACTTTGTTAACCTTGCACGTCAAAACATTGATGTTCGGGTTTTCATTCCCTACGGACATTTGCACTTCAACAGTGTCTAATTCGTTAAAAATACTTGAATTTCAACCATTTGTTGATTATTTTAATTACTTTACATTACAAAATCGTTGAAGTTTCAATAACTATGACTTTTCTGTAATTTAAGCAAAGAAATCATATATGGGACTGTTATGCGGGTACTTTCAATATGGGACGCAGTAAATTTGGTATTTTTTCACATTTGCATGCACTAAATGGCCACTTTGAGATACTTTTTGAACATGTATTGAAAATGAACGTTACCCGGTTGACAGAAATTCAAATTTTTTACTGCTCTCATGTAGGTGTGCATCATTAGACGCATTATTTAGCTTCGCTATTCATTCCTAAAAGTAAAAAAAAAAATAATGTTACTGATTTGAATTACCTAGATTTCCATAATTTTATTAGTTTTTTCTTACCGCAACAGTATTAATGGCACAATCATAACACTTGCTGCTCAATGTACTTGCGCCTGCACTCTGAGATTGCTATGACCAGAATGCGCAAATACATGATGCTGTCGTTGCTCCAACAAGAAACACCCACATATCACAAATAGGTTTCGTTCGTGCGTATACGCGAATAACGACATAGTAAGCATAATGGGGATAGTTTGGCGTTGCATGGTTGGAAAGGATAGAATATGCATAGGAAGCATTCGCATCCTCTCTCTCCCTAAGAAAACGACCAACGCACACATTATCATTTCTAATCATGGAGTTGAGGGGGCGAGAAGTACAGATTTTTGGATGTGGGGACCCAAAACCAGCATGAGCTGACATTTGTCGTCAACCGGGTAGTATTTTACACTAAAATATGTCGAAAACGCGGGCTAAAGATTGGCCGTGATGTACAGCGAACTGTACCATATGCAAGATGTCCAGATCATATTCGTCGAGGAAAAAGTAATAGAAAGAAATAAAACATTCGACGTCATGTATTTCACAAATGCAAATTTGGAGGCATTAATAAACACTTTTTCTTGGTTTATTTTATCGAACTCAACATTGCACGAAACAACAAATCGTCACGGGTGCCTCTTTCAGAATTGAACAGTAAATGAAATTACTGACTGAATGAATTACTGTTTCAATACGACGTATTTCAGGAAGTGAGATATTGCGCATTTAACCAATAACGATTGAATACTGTGCACCAAATCCCATTTTATTTTCATTTCAGATACTTCAGCGTTAGCACTGAGTATATGCTGTAGTTGTACATAATATACATGACAAAGCTATCCGCCATCTTGAATGCAGGTTGACGGATGTGAAAAATAACTATAAGGAAGAAGCTTCAACGAACGCTACCATATTTAATGAATCGAATTTATGCAGCATGAGACAAAATATGTACTATTAAGAGCAAAAACAGAGTGATTAAGAATGTATACGCACGATGAACATGAAATAATCTTTCATTACTAATTGTTGGCCCTGAAAAGGGCCGTTGTTTGCCGTAAACGAGTTTTCCGATTACTAGATGATGCTCCGTCTATAAATTAACCACCGAATCCGTACAGAGTGCGTCCCTGTCGCTTCAAGGCGTACACAACATCCATAGCAGTGACGGTTTTCCTCTTGGCGTGTTCGGTGTAAGTTACGGCGTCACGAATAACGTTTTCCAGGAAAACTTTCAGCACGCCACGGGTCTCTTCATAAATTAATCCGGAAATACGCTTTACTCCACCACGACGAGCGAGGCGTCGGATAGCTGGCTTCGTAATTCCCTGGATGTTATCACGAAGCACCTTGCGATGACGCTTTGCTCCTCCTTTTCCCAAACCTTTTCCTCCTTTACCACGGCCAGTCATTTTATTTCAAACAAACGCACGACTCCGACTTTGACGAACTGAATTTCAACTTGCAACTGAACGAACTTCATCTGGTGTCCCTTATTTATAGGTGCAGTGAAGCTGCACTACCTGTCATTTAAAGTGGTGTTGGGAGAACTCAATGATCGGAATATGGAAAATACCACCTCTTGACGGAATCGACCCGGGGTAGATCCCACGAGTTGGAACCAAATAGATTGATAGTCGATTTGATGGACAATGATTACGGACGACATTTTCGCCGCTCGTTATTTGCGCGAAAAGGCGAATTCTGTCTAAACTATTTATGCAAAATCCGTTCTTTGAAAACAACGGTAAATATGACTATGAAAAGCTGGCCGTAAACGTTGCGAACTTGTTCGCGCGAACAATTTGACAACCAGGCATTGCCTATGTTAAGGAAAGGAAACGAAGATATCCTCTTATATCTTCCTTTCCTTTCCTTAACATAGGCAATGCCTGGTTGTCAAATTGTTCGCGCGAACAAGTTCGCAACGTTTACGGCCAGCTAAAGAAACGACCCAAGGAGCGCCAAATTGACGTTTCGACCCGAACCCATGAAAGTTCCATACAAAAAAACCCCTCCACGACGGGAGAGCTACCCCGCAACCACTCCGCCACCATTTGACATACCCCTCACTTCCTAATGACAATCCAAATGCTGTCTGCTCTATCGTTCCGTCCTTTTCTCTCGCGTTATTTTGCCAACAGCATAGACTTGTGTGTGTGTGAGTAACAGCCCGTTGAGGAATTGTTTACATTTTAAAATAAACGCTCGTCCAGTATGTTGTAAGAACTTGGTGTCTATTTTGTACAAGAAATCCCTTGAAAATGTGCTTAAAACTGAATTAAAACATTTGCGAAAGAATGCTGTTTTCTATCGTCGATCCGACAATGTCAAAAAAATGTTCAAAACGCAGCAATCTACAGCAAATATTGAAGCTGTAGCTGACAATATACCCGTGGAAGCAGAAATTCTAGTTGAAGATCGAGATGGAGCTCATGTGGATGAAATGGGGTTTCAACGCTATTTATTAATGGAATGTGGAGTAAACATCAACGGGAATCTAAGGGCTATTATTGCAGACGCTCCAGCAAGAGCATTCATAACAGGTTGACTACAAAACTTATCAGCAGACAATTTCACATGTATTTAATTGTTCTTTCATTTAATTTTCACAGGTTTAGTAGGACATGTTGATTATAGCAGTTGCCAGAAATGTACTGTCGTAGGTCACTACGGCAGCGTTGCTCGCACCATTGTATTTTCTGGGACACAACAAACTGATGGAGGATTCAGGCAAGGCGCCTATCCAGGACACCAAAGAACGATTACACCTCTTTAAGATTTATTTTTTTTACATAGTCTAGGATGTCGTGGTAGCGGATCGTTTGCATCTTATCGATCTTAGCATCATGAAGCGACTGCTGGTGGGCTGGCGAAACGAAACACTGGGAAAGAGAAAATGGGTCCAAAGTCAATGTAAAGTAATACCGCAAGCCTTGCAGACGACAAAACTCATGCAACTAATGAAAGAAGAGTTGTTCTCTGATTCACTTGCCAGAAATCGATGGCTTAGATGCTGGTATGATATTAATGGTTGTGAAGGTTGTGTTTGAAAGCTCCTTCTAAAAATAAATGATACACAGTATTTGTCTTAAAAATGGCACAAATATAAAGTTATATCTTTGTAACATGGTTTCAATAATTACCGTGATTTGTCAATGCTGGTGGAATTTGAAAAGGTACACAGTGACGATGGAATGTCCTGAGCCGGTTTTCAGTTGTTTCGGTGGGTTTCACATTGATTGTCCCAGTGGATGTCGTAGCATGAATACTTCTTCTCTTAACACTTTATTGGCGGGTGATTTCTGACCAAAACATGCTGCAGTCACCGTCAATTAAGTGTGAAAACCTAAAACACAGCACAATGGAAAAATCAAGCATATTATTAAACTGCATAAACTTTGTCACATTTTTCAACTACCAACCTCTGGTTTAATGATTTTATACTGCCTACTTTATTCCACGCGTGTAATTTTGAGAAAATTTATCCATCGTTACGTAAAATAAAACAGACAATCAACAAGACACTTTCCAACATCGCCGATAGATCAACCGGTCTGCGCATCGTATGGTATGTATAACGATAAGTGTTCAATCCTCACTAACCAAACAATAAAAATTTCTCTTCAACGGCTACCACCAATGTAATCACTACCACTGTGTTAACCACGACCGCGACAGTAAAAAAACGAAAGAATATCGAATCAAGTGTGCATTACAGGTAGTGGCTAGGAGAGGGAAGAGGAAAGATAGCGGAATGAGGAGGGAAAACAGACCTAGAGAGGATATTATTTTTGAACCTAGATTGATAATTTTTTTCGAACCCACTATTTTGAATTTAAACCCACCATCAAATTTGAATCTGACAGCCCGTCAACATCGCTGTCAAATCGTGTCGAAATTTACTGCGCATCGTGCCCTGGACCGACCCATTTTCGACGCGAAAACGGGTCGGACCAGGCGCCGGAAATATTTCAAAAATCCCCTTGGGGACTAGTGTTCCGATTCAAATCCATCCTGAGATTCCCGAATCCCAATCCGTCATAGCATCCGTGCTCACCTAACTTGCTAATTTTTCATATGATTTGTTAAAGCAACAATCAGACAATCAAGTACCGAACTGAGGCAAAGGGAATTTAGATTCTGCGAATGGTCTCCTGGACCATCAGGATCGTTATCGCTTTGCGCTCGCGGGGGGAGCTACTTTATTTCAATTCCGATGGAACTTCCCAACGAGAAATTTTGGCGTTATTTTGGGGTAAAAGAATTCTCTGAAGAACTGCCCGCTCTTCTTTTCAGAATTCTTTTACCCCTTCTTTTGCAGCAGATCTCCTATGCAATCTAGGCGAAAACCGACTTCTGAAAAGAAGGGTAAAACAATTCTCTTTGTACTTGCGGGACGCCTCAAAAGAGAACGCTTTTGACGTGAGGTAGTAGTATGTATGGTTTATAGAGGTTTTGAGCCGGGTGACTTCTTTCACCTCTTTTTTGACGTGACTATGCGTTTATAATACCTATTTCTGACTATACGCGCTAAAAACGTATACCCATTCGTAGTAGTTTATATGAGCTGAGTTCAGGATATCTTTTCTTTCCCATAATAATTATTTTAATGCAGGAAAATATTTTTGTTTGTGTAAACTGTAAACCGAGACAGGTTTATAACGACTTGAACAAATTAGAGGTTAATACAAAGAGTCACGGTTACATAAGAAGAACACGGACCGTTCTGGTCGGAGGTCGGTTGTAGAAGACTTCCGCCTCGTGGCTTTATTTGACATATGTCATAATCCAAGATGCTTAAGACTAAGATGTGGTTCACCCAAGGTGTTTACATTAGAGGTATACATAACTTCAAGGTGGTTAATTATAGGAGTTTACATTTGGTTTATTGTTTTGATATATCGATAATAATAATAAATTATCGTCCGGTTCGGAAGGCGATCAGGCGAAACATCCCACAATGGTCCGACCCCTCCTCTGGTTCGTGTTGGCAAACAGCGACCATGGATCGTAGCAGGCTCCTTCGATGTACGATGTGCAGCACCACTTTGTCATGGCCAGTGAAAACACGTAGAACGCGTTGATGTTCACTTGAAGCCGCTTCTTCCTCCTTGTCGAGACACTGAAATGTGTGAAAAGCGCAGACAATTCATCATCAGTAAGAACCCTGCTGTGGGTTTTTACACACGTACTTACTGTCTGGTGCGAGTTAACCCGGACCCGGTTAACCACCCCGAGTCGGTCGATCCAAACGCTGCTATCGTACACTGGCCACAGATACTATGTTACACCCGGTAACAACGGCTATAAGAAAAATCTAACAACTAATGAAACAACGAATACGCTGATAAAAACACGGTCGAATGCTTGCTAGTTGGCCAGACTTCCACAATAAACAGTAAACAGTAAACAAACAAAGGTTTGACAGCCAGTACCTCTTTCCACTGTGGTGCCTCCCAAAAAAAAATATTGGTAGGTTATGAGCAGTTTCAGTTCGGTAGTGCATCAGAGCGGATGTTAGCAGTGCATAAGTTTCCTGAAAGGGTTAGCGGAAAAGTAAGGTTACGGCACGACCGCGTGGTGACGCCGAGCTGGAGCTCAGGTCAGACAAATCCTAGCTGCCGCACATCTCGTGCCGTTTGAGACAATCAGGCGGACCACGAGTTCTTGTGTCCTGACAACGGAAGGAATTATCCCTCCCGTGGACGGCGGGTGGACATATGGCTATTATAGCCGGTCCTAAAGGACGAGCCCCTTCATAGGAGTTCGGACAGAGTTGGTACGCCTCTGATTACGTGTAAGGGAACAAATTGTTCGACTTAGCGTAGGAGGATATACCCCGACTCGCATATCGAAAGAAGAAGAAGAAGGTAGGTTATGAGGAGTCCATGCCTACTAAAAATATACTTGGCAAGGTTCTTTTTGGTAGGCATGTATACCTTTGGTAGGAAAGTGCAGCAAGGTTCTCCTTTGGTAGTCTGCATATTCCCAAAAAGGACTAGATTGTTCGTGTTGTTTGAATACGATTAGAAGAATAATGTCAACTACACTGATATTCTTATGTAAATCATTCTTTGAATTAAACACATCATATGTAAAATCGGCATTAGATGAGCATGTATGATATGACGGATTGGGATTCGGGTTCTAAGATCCAGATCTCAGAATGGATTTGAATCGAAAGATTCGAATAGCTGCAGGGATTCAGTTTGCTCATCACTAAAATATTCGTCACAACATCAATATCAAGGTGGGTTGGTTGACTATATACGTATGTGTACACAATTTCCATCTATGAAACCCAAAACAAACCAGCCTTCAATCTGACAGGACGATAATGAAGTTTAAGGATATCATATTCGAGTTTAAAGAATCATTAATGAAGGTGACAAACGCGATGAAGGATGATCATATTCCGGTTTCCAGACGCGATAACGGAGTTTACAAAGGCGTTCAACGCGTTTCAACTGGCCGCGTCCACACGGCATCGTAGCGTAGCGATTTTGACACTCCGTCGTAGTGTCAACTATTTTTTATGGCCGTGGCTAAGGCCTCTCGACCAACATTTACACTACGACGGAGTGTCAAAATCCCTACGCTACTATGCCGTGTGGACGCGGGGTTATGCTATCCATCGTAAATGGCTGTATTATTTTTCTTACCGCAGGTCCACACGGCGCTGCGACAATCCTGCGAACGGGAGTTTCTGTGACACTTTTGACATACGAGATGGCCGACCTAAGCTATTTTTTGATTACTTTGAAACTTCCGTGGTCGCAGAAACCCCGGTCGCAGGAAAGTCGCAGCGCCGTGTAGACCTGCGGTTAGATGAAAGCAACAACTCCGAGTTTATGAAGTCCAACTTTGTTGACAGATAAAATCGGATGCGTCCATCCGATAAAATCAAATGATTTTGATTTTATCGTGCAATTAAATCGTGCGAAGTTTGCAGCTGTCAAATCCCATACATTTTCGCCTGTCAAAATCTAACGCGGTAAAGCACTGACAACAGCCTAACTTATTTACCCGAGTTTATTCTAAGAAGAGTAGCATTTATTATGTTTCAAAAACAATTATGACAGCGTTATCATTCAAATTGAATCCATCGTGGGTCACTAAAACAGTGAAGCAAGTCCTTTTGATGTTTTTCGACACTTTCCCGGCGGGGATATTATCGCGGAACGAACATGTTTGAGGTTCTGATAACATTCTTCACAAATAGCGCCTCAGACATGGCTGATATACTGTATTTAAAGCTAGATAGACGGCTGCTAAGTAAACTGGTGCTTTGCGTCCATTATTATATATCTAACATATTTGAGATTTTCAATTCCTCAATTATTTGAGATATTCTACATCCGCTGGGCCCTTGTTGGTGGCCCAAATGAGCTGTTTTGTTCACCGTTTCAAGCTTGTAAGACCCACCACAAGCTCACTTTTTTCGCCGCTCGTTTTTGGCGGGAAAAGGTGAATTCTCTCCCAAAAAAATCCGGGCGAAATATGCTCACGACCTTTCCGATGCCGGGTCTAGTTCTAGCAAATGACCTTCAAACGCTGAACCGGTAAACCGGTTCGGGCGACACGTTGTGTCTGCACACGCACCACGCATGTGTTGGTGCAACAAATGCAAATGTGTGCGTGACCAAATTTGGTCTCCCGGAGAGGAAATTGTCCTCTCTTCTCTCGACGAGAGCTGGTAGAAAAACTAGAAAAGATGGATAAAATGTAATATGTTCCTTGAGACAAAATTACGCGACTTGCAAAGACCTTTCATTTGAGGGGTCATTTGTGGAAATCGCTCAAGGAACTAATAAGATATGCGAGAATTGACTTTTTTAACCTAAATAGCCAACCAACCTGATTTACCTTTTCGCCCCCTCGGGCGAACACATTCCCGGCTGTGGTTTTTACCAAAAACGAGAAACTATGCTAAAATCTACCTTCAACGCAGTTGCGCGTCTTGAAAAGATCTTTCATTTAAGGGGTCAGTCGTGAAAATCGGTTGAAAGAATCAATAGTTATTAACAAATAGGCAGATTTTGGCTTTATAGTAATTGAAGTTTATTCACTTTGCTCTCGGTAGAGTGCTGTCTCTTTTCTACACAATTAGTTTTCACAAAAACTAGAAAATATGAAAAGATCTATTGTAAGACAAAGTTGTGTGTTTTGAAAGGACTTTTCATTTGAGAGGTCACATATACAAATCGCTTAAGCGATTATGAAGTTATTGTCAAATTAGTTATTTCAGCAGAAAATACCAACCAAGGTTTCTGCACCTGCACCTCAGAATTTCATGAACTAGGAATTACGGAAGAGTCTTTGTTGCACAGAGTTGTCAGTCTTTAAAAGACCTTTCGTTTGAGGAGTCTGGCGCTAAAATTGGCCAAGCCACTAAAAAATTATTGAAAAATTAGTTGCTTTAGCCATTATTTACAGTTGTGACCAAGGTTTTTGAAGCTTGTTGATGCCAAAGGCCAGTTTCTCGTTGCTCACGGCACCACCATCAACTGTATATGAATTGCACAAAGTGTGAGTACTCGTAGTTCAGGAAGAGAATTTAGTTGTGATCGAAAAGCGACAGAAGCAAGTTGGTATATTTGGTTTGAAAGCTCCAATCGTTACAAAATGCCCCTCAAAGCAGTTTGCGTGCTTAATGGTGAAGTTAAGGGGACGATTTTCTTCGAGCAGAATGTAAGTAAACTAATGAATAAGCAAAGCTAAATCATGTAAGAGGAAGACAAAAATTGATTTCTTTCATCAACCTGCATAAGATATCAATTAAACTTCCGGATCGAATGCAAATTTATGTAATCTTGTTCGCCGAAGTGCGTTTGATGGCCAATGAGCCTAGAATGTTCCGGAGGAGCCAGGAATCGACGCATAATGAAAATTCAGTCGAGTCATGTAGATTTCAGATCGCAGTTATCGATGGTGAAATTGAATTGAATGAAAAGCCTTATTTTCCGGTATTAAATACGTGTAATTTTTTTGTAACATGTTTGCCTTCCACAAGACAAAGCACGGGAATTTGTGTGAATGTATTTGACGGCTAAAATAGCTTAGAAAAACCTCTCGTTCGTAGCGCGGCTTCGAGAGCCTCTTTCTAATAGTTGTACGGCTAGATTTATAATGATCTGTTATTTCCTATAATGTTTTAGCACATTAAGCGTTTGTTTGATAACGTCTCATGCAATCGAACTAATAATTCTACTCAAACCATTCATAACATTGCAGGCGGAATCGGAGCCAGTGAAGGTTACCGGTACGGTAACCGGTCTCAAACCTGGCAATCATGGTTTTCATATTCACGAGTTCGGCGACAATACGAATGGCTGCATGTCCACAGGCGCCCATTTCAATCCTCACGGTAAAACGCATGGTGCTCCGGAAGCCGAGGAGCGCCACGCCGGTGACATGGGTAACATAGTGGCTGATGCGGACGGTGAGGCGAAGGTAGATCTTGCGGTCAGCCAGATCACGTTGAGTGGAGCGATGAACGTCGTTGGCCGCTCACTGGTTGTTCACGCCGATCCGGATGATTTAGGCCTAGGAGGACACGAGCTCAGCAAAACGACCGGCAATGCCGGTGCTCGATTGGCTTGCGGTGTCATTGGAATGTGCAAAGCATAAACCAGTTCTTTATTCATTCCTTATCGAACAATAACCAAGTGAATTATTCATTCGTTCGCGCCATTGAATGCATTATATTTGTTTTACTCTTCAGCTCTATATGTACTAACTATTTCGGTTATCTGGGTTTTTCTGTTTAAACTCTCAAACCTCTGTATGACACTGCGTTCAGAGAGCCGAGCTGTGGTCATCTATGATAAATCCTATTTTGAGCGAATAAAAATGAATTAATTAAATTACAAAAATGTGTTCTGAAGGAATGTAAATCAAAACAAACAAGCATTACTGGGTTTTGGATGTTTACCTTTCGATTCTAGGGCGCATCAGTGGCAATTACCGGTGCGGTTGAGGGACTTCGCCCCGGGAAGCATGGACTCCATATTCACGAGTTTGGAGATTTCTCCCGAGGCTGCCTTTCAACAGGACCGCACTACAATCCGGATGGTAATGATCACGGTGCACCAGAAGATTCCAATTGTCACATCGGTGATCTCGGAAACATTGTGGCGCATGGCACTGGACTTGCGAAGATACAAATTGCCGACCATAAAATAACGCTAATAGGTGAACGCAGCGTTATAGGTAGGACGCTGTCCATAACGGAATTTGAAGATGATTTGGGGCGTGGTGGCCATGACTATAGTAAAACAACGGGTAATTCTGGAAATCGCATTGCTTGTGCAATAATAGGAGTTGCTCGCGAAGAATATTTTGCTGAACGTTTACATCTTACAACAAATGAGATATGATTTTTTTAAAATAAATACATCCCCGTTCTTCGTTTTATTATCATCAGGCAAGCTTAAATTACATTATTCTCTCAATTAAAACAATAGGTCCATTCCACTTGATGACGCGGTATGACTTGGCTTGGCTTCAATGATTGTTGGTCTAATAATAATAATTTCATCACTAGTTATGCGTCCTGATGATTGTATGTTGGAGGTTGATGCATCTATGTTAACATTACATTCTTTTACTTTCGAACAGGTGCTATCTATTTGCTGACGATTTTTCATACTACGCTTTATAAAACTCAACATCTTCTGCACATTTGCTGGATTGGAGTTCCTCTTTGGCTTCGGTTGGGTGTTAAGATGATGCAGAAATTCTAATGGTTTAATTGATTTGCCTTTTACGGAAGTTTGCAGTTTCTTCATGCAATTTGCCTGGCCATGGTGGATTACGTTTAGTTCACTGTAGCGCGCCGCTTTGGGCTGATCTTTGCCCTTATGCGAAGCCATTTTCTTTATCCTTAGTCTCGTTGGAGAGAGATTTTCCACCTTGTATGGTTGTGCATCGGTTTTTGGGTGTGAAGGTGTTTTGGATACGGGATCATTTGTGAGTGGTTTTTTAAATTCTTTCAAACATTTTTCCAGCTTTCGGCCTGTAGAATGTGTTTGTGTTACTTGAACGCTTTCAAACATGTTTACCTCTGTGGAACGAGGAACTTCCGGTGGCAACGTAGATTCTGTTGTCGGCTGTAATGAATTAGTCAAATGATCAGATGAAGGTGGTAAAAGCTCCTGTAGAATATCGTCAATGAACCGCGTATCAAACGATCCCGTAAAGCTTCCACAGTGCTGGAGCTCCTGTATGTGGTTTGTTGAAATATCTGGCAATGCGGAATGTTTCTGGGGTTCACTAACACATGAAAGAAAATCCAAATCAAAGTCAACCGATGCGATATGCTCGTCCAAAGGTTCATACGTGTTGCATTCTTTAAAGAAATTATTAGGATGTAGGCTTCCAAGCGATTGATTTGATGCTGTTTGGGTCGGCTGCTGCTGATACTGGTACACGGTGTTGTCGTCGTAGTTTTTATATTTGAAATTTCTAAACGGATACATGCAATCAGAAGCTTCGCATTTGAATATAGCCTCATTCAAATTAAGGTAAAGATATCGGACCATGCGATGGAGATTTCGTTGCGAACAATTCGGGCATGGTACTATTTCTTCCTGTAAAGAATGTAGAGGAATGTTACAATAGAGACGATCAAAACACCTTTCGGTCGGTAAAGTACCTTTGCTGGATCTTCATTTATGTATACTTTTTTCACTATTGTTTTGATCTTATTATACTGCCCTTCACTTATCTGTTGTACGAGTACTTCCATGGCACCGGTAGTACTTCCTATCATTGTTGCTCTAAACTGAGTGCAAATTAATGTTTGTGTATGTGAATTCTGTTTATCGGCGTTCAATCTGTCAGTTTTTTAGTGTTGGCAGAAAAAGGATTCAGAAGATTCGAAGATTCGATCCCTAGACGAATTCTAGTGATTCGAATCAGATTTGATTTGTTTGAAACTCAATTTGATTCGTTTGATACATGCCGGAATCGATTCCGGAACTTAGGTTCGAATGGGTATAGGCAACAACCTTTTTTTTTTTTTTTGAATGAATGTTAACCAAAAAATTTTGGTTGAGCAAGATTTGGTTGCAAACTTTTCCGACAGATGGCGATACCATAGAATCTGCATATTGGCAGTGAAAGTTGGCGCCAACATTGGCAATGTGTGCAAGAACTTTAACGCCAAGAAGAGTCTTGTTGGAGCCGTAAGCATGAAGTGCAATTAATTGTTATCTGATGGCTTTCTTTTTTGGACTTAGCATCTGATGGACCTTTAGTCTATTAGTTATGTTGTGTAATGTACAGAACCGGAGTTGAAAGTTGCCTGGCGTCGAATGACTGGGAAGGTCAAAGTCGATAAAAGCTCTTGCACACATTGCCAATGTTGGCGCCAACTTTCACTGCCAATATGCAGATTCTATGGTATCGCCATCTGTCGGAAAAATTTGCAACCAAATCTTGCTCAACCAAAAAATTTTGGTTGCAACCTCGCCAATGTCAATTGGCTCGACAATTCAATATTACCTAGTACAGAAATGGTAAACAAACCAGTATACCAAGCGTAAACAACCAGTCGCATTCAAACACTACTGGTGTTTATTTTGAATGTAAAAACGAGTATAGAATGAAATTTACAACAATGTTGTCGTCGACTTGTCGACAACTTGCGGTGATACTTCACACATGAGCAATGCCAAGGCAAGCTATTTTGGCAGAAAAACAGAGGTTGTCAAGTATTGCTTTGCTATTACCTTGGCAGGCATTGCTCAGGTGTGCAAGAGTTTTAACATTCATTCAAAAAAAAAAAAAAAGGTTGTTGCCTATACCCATTCGAACCTAAGTTCCGGAATCGATTCCGGCATGTATCAAACGAATCAAATTGAGTTTCAAACAAATCAAATCTGATTCGAATCACTAGAATTCGTCTAGGGATCGAATCTTCGAATCTTCTGAATCCTTTTTCTGCCAACACTAAAAAACTGACAGATTGAACGCCGATAAACAGAATTCACATACACAAACATTAATTTGCACTCAGTTTAGAGCAACAATGATAGGAAGTACTACCGGTGCCATGGAAGTACTCGTACAACAGATAAGTGAAGGGCAGTATAATAAGATCAAAACAATAGTGAAAAAAGTATACATAAATGAAGATCCAGCAAAGGTACTTTACCGACCGAAAGGTGTTTTGATCGTCTCTATTGTAACATTCCTCTACATTCTTTACAGGAAGAAATAGTACCATGCCCGAATTGTTCGCAACGAAATCTCCATCGCATGGTCCGATATCTTTACCTTAATTTGAATGAGGCTATATTCAAATGCGAAGCTTCTGATTGCATGTATCCGTTTAGAAATTTCAAATATAAAAACTACGACGACAACACCGTGTACCAGTATCAGCAGCAGCCGACCCAAACAGCATCAAATCAATCGCTTGGAAGCCTACATCCTAATAATTTCTTTAAAGAATGCAACACGTATGAACCTTTGGACGAGCATATCGCATCGGTTGACTTTGATTTGGATTTTCTTTCATGTGTTAGTGAACCCCAGAAACATTCCGCATTGCCAGATATTTCAACAAACCACATACAGGAGCTCCAGCACTGTGGAAGCTTTACGGGATCGTTTGATACGCGGTTCATTGACGATATTCTACAGGAGCTTTTACCACCTTCATCTGATCATTTGACTAATTCATTACAGCCGACAACAGAATCTACGTTGCCACCGGAAGTTCCTCGTTCCACAGAGGTAAACATGTTTGAAAGCGTTCAAGTAACACAAACACATTCTACAGGCCGAAAGCTGGAAAAATGTTTGAAAGAATTTAAAAAACCACTCACAAATGATCCCGTATCCAAAACACCTTCACACCCAAAAACCGATGCACAACCATACAAGGTGGAAAATCTCTCTCCAACGAGACTAAGGATAAAGAAAATGGCTTCGCATAAGGGCAAAGATCAGCCCAAAGCGGCGCGCTACAGTGAACTAAACGTAATCCACCATGGTCAGGCAAATTGCATGAAGAAACTGCAAACTTCCGTAAAAGGCAAATCAATTAAACCATTAGAATTTCTGCATCATCTTAACACCCAACCGAAGCCAAAGAGGAACTCCAATCCAGCAAATGTGCAGAAGATGTTGAGTTTTATAAAGCGTAGTATGAAAAATCGTCAGCAAATAGATAGCACCTGTTCGAAAGTAAAAGAATGTAATGTTAACATAGATGCATCAACCTCCAACATACAATCATCAGGACGCATAACTAGTGATGAAATTATTATTATTAGACCAACAATCATTGAAGCCAAGCCAAGTCATACCGCGTCATCAAGTGGAATGGACCTATTGTTTTAATTGAGAGAATAATGTAATTTAAGCTTGCCTGATGATAATAAAACGAAGAACGGGGATGTATTTATTTTAAAAAAATCATATCTCATTTGTTGTAAGATGTAAACGTTCAGCAAAATATTCTTCGCGAGCAACTCCTATTATTGCACAAGCAATGCGATTTCCAGAATTACCCGTTGTTTTACTATAGTCATGGCCACCACGCCCCAAATCATCTTCAAATTCCGTTATGGACAGCGTCCTACCTATAACGCTGCGTTCACCTATTAGCGTTATTTTATGGTCGGCAATTTGTATCTTCGCAAGTCCAGTGCCATGCGCCACAATGTTTCCGAGATCACCGATGTGACAATTGGAATCTTCTGGTGCACCGTGATCATTACCATCCGGATTGTAGTGCGGTCCTGTTGAAAGGCAGCCTCGGGAGAAATCTCCAAACTCGTGAATATGGAGTCCATGCTTCCCGGGGCGAAGTCCCTCAACCGCACCGGTAATAGCCACTGATGCGCCCTAGAATCGAAAGGTAAACATCCAAAACCCAGTAATGCTTGTTTGTTTTGATTTACATTCCTTCAGAACACATTTTTGTAATTTAATTAATTCATTTTTATTCGCTCAAAATAGGATTTATCATAGATGACCACAGCTCGGCTCTCTGAACGCAGTGTCATACAGAGGTTTGAGAGTTTAAACAGAAAAACCCAGATAACCGAAATAGTTAGTACATATAGAGCTGAAGAGTAAAACAAATATAATGCATTCAATGGCGCGAACGAATGAATAATTCACTTGGTTATTGTTCGATAAGGAATGAATAAAGAACTGGTTTATGCTTTGCACATTCCAATGACACCGCAAGCCAATCGAGCACCGGCATTGCCGGTCGTTTTGCTGAGCTCGTGTCCTCCTAGGCCTAAATCATCCGGATCGGCGTGAACAACCAGTGAGCGGCCAACGACGTTCATCGCTCCACTCAACGTGATCTGGCTGACCGCAAGATCTACCTTCGCCTCACCGTCCGCATCAGCCACTATGTTACCCATGTCACCGGCGTGGCGCTCCTCGGCTTCCGGAGCACCATGCGTTTTACCGTGAGGATTGAAATGGGCGCCTGTGGACATGCAGCCATTCGTATTGTCGCCGAACTCGTGAATATGAAAACCATGATTGCCAGGTTTGAGACCGGTTACCGTACCGGTAACCTTCACTGGCTCCGATTCCGCCTGCAATGTTATGAATGGTTTGAGTAGAATTATTAGTTCGATTGCATGAGACGTTATCAAACAAACGCTTAATGTGCTAAAACATTATAGGAAATAACAGATCATTATAAATCTAGCCGTACAACTATTAGAAAGAGGCTCTCGAAGCCGCGCTACGAACGAGAGGTTTTTCTAAGCTATTTTAGCTTTCACTGCCAATATGCAGATTCTATGGTATCGCCATCTGTCGGAAAAGTTTGCAACCAAATCTTGCTCAACCAAAAAATTTTGGTTGCAACCTCGCCAATGTTTGACAATTCAATATTACCTAGTACAGAAATGGTAAACAACCCAGTATACCAAGCGTAAACAACCATTCGCATTCAAACACAACTGGTGTTGTTTATTTTTAATGTAAAAACGAGTATAGAATGAAATTTAAAACAATGTTGTCGTCGCCAACTTGTCGACAACTTGCGCTGATACTTCACACATGAGCAATGCCAAGGTAAGCTATTCTGACAGAAAAACAGAGGTTGTCAAGTATTGCTTTGGTATTACCTTGGCAGGCATTGCTCAGGTGTGCAAGAGTTTTTACATCCAACTTGGCCACACCTGCCTCCTTAACACTAGAATCCAAATTGGGGTCATTTTGACCCTAACGCAGTTTTCGATTTTAATATCTCGAAAACGGCTGAATATTTTTTCATAAAAAAATAAGGCTTTTCTTAAAATCCAGAGCTATATCTAAAACAAAAATTCATTTCAAAATTCAGATTTTTCTGTTTGATCAGTTCCGAGAACCAACTTGACTATACCTAGAATGCTTTTTAGGGGTCATTTTGACCCCTACTTGTAAAACGCTATAACTTCACTATTTTTCAAAAATTTTCAAATCCGTAAACTGTTACTTTTTAGTATATTTGTTGACTATCTTTTGACGTTTTTGGTTTTTCGATGCATTTCTTCATAATTCCGCTAGCTCGGTGTATAGCAAAAGCGGTCGAAATTGCGTTTTTTCAGCTTTTATTCATTCAAAACCTCTAATGTAAATCTAGAAAAAAAGTGTGCGCTAAAAATTTAGTATGTTGAGCAACATTTAAAAAATAAATTAATATTTTTGCCATTACAAATGACTCCAGAAATTGACCTCAAAGATTAAAAATAACGCCAATTCCCATAGTAACGCATCGCGCATAACGCTTCGAAATGCTCGCGCACGGAATAACGGAACAAAGCGCAGAACGGAAACTACCTATGGAAAATGTTAAAATCCACAACTTCATGATCAATTTGTGGCGTTGTTTGTTAATTTAAAAATATGGAATATATCAACATCATAGCGCACACTTTTTTCTGAATTTACATGATACATTTTGAAAGAATAAAAGTTGAAAAGGATTTTAATTCGACTCATACCGATCTTTTTTGCTATACACCGAGCTAGCGCAATGATGAAGGGGTACATCAAAAAATTAAAAACGCCAAAAGATAGTCAATAAATATACTAAAACTTAACAGTTTACGGATTTGGAAAATCTTCAAAAATAGTGAAGTTATAGCGTTTTCAAAATAGGGGTCAAAATGACCCCTAAAAAGCATTCGGGCAAGTTTCCAAAGCAATGTATTCTAGTGTTAAGGGCTTACAAGACCGTTTCCCTTATGTACGTGGATAGTCAGCCCGGTTGACAGAAATTGACATTGTTGCTGGTACTATGTAGTTCCAGCAAGAGTCCCAGCAATCTGCCATGGAAAAACTTGCTGGTACTACATGACAGCTGCAAAAAAATTGAATTTTTGTCAACCGGGAGTCCTTTCGTACAGGGGATGGTCGGTTGGATTTCAAACCCCCGGTTGGGTTCCCGGTTGACAGAAATTGACATTGTTGCTGGTACTATGTAGTTCCAGCAAGAGTCCCAGCAATCTGCCATGGAAAAACTTGCTGGTACTACATGACAGCTGCAAAAAATTTGAATTTTTGTCAACCGGGTATTGTACCAGTTTCTCTGCTGCACAGCACGTGAAACCGGGTACTGCAACCTTTGCAAACAGTTAAATGTTGTCAGTTAGTCAGTCAACTGTCAAAATGTGCGTAAATGTTTTTTCGGTCGTCGAGTGACAAAAAGATTTGCAAAAATGTGCGCACCTGGTATTGAATTCAAGCGCATGAAATATAATTGTTTGCGATGATGTTTAATATTTGTTCCAAAGATTTCGGTGAACACATTACCTCTCTGCTACTTTTTACAGTTTGGTTAATAATCGCCATTCACATTATTGAAACAAACAGAACCGTGCAGCGATTGCTACCAATTTCGAACGCTTGTAAATCTGGAGACCGCTACATTGCTCAGCAATCAGCTGTGCCAAAACAAAGAATAAAAATCATAACACATACAAACAAACACAGGTCCAATAAGAGTGAAAGACATAGCACATTTGAGGCATGCTCTTTTTGCACACAGCAGAAAGCATTGAAAGAGAATCCTCAACACGCATACAATGCATATGCCTTCCGCTTCACGCACACCTTCAACCGGTTTTTATTTCGCGTTAACAGCAAATGCATGACCCAATGAGGAAGAAAGAGTCAGGGCATAGCATCAATAGCAGCTATCTCGATCTTGTCCACAGTAGAGTTTCGTGGAGATGGGATTCTCCCTACCCCTCGCCTGTAAAATGAACTGATTCGAGCAAAACCGTTCGCTGGGTTGTTTCAAGATCAGCAATTTTACCGAAAGTAAGATTTTCCGGGCTACTTGATTTTTACGAAATGTTACCGTGTGGAAAAATGACTAAAACAGCTAATTTGCTAATAATTTTTATGGACCAATTTTTACGGCACACCCTTCAAATTAATGATCTTATTCAATTAATTACCGATTCACAAACAACCATCATCATCATCATCAATTACCGATTCCCTGGCGTATTAAATGTCAAATTCCCGATTCGCGAAATGTAAGGCAAAAATATAGGAGCTCGGAAAACTGTTCTATATGTTGAAAAATCTTCAAATTTTAGTGTCAGCCGGACTCGACCCATACAAAAATGAGTTTTTTGTTCGCGTTGAGGAGTTTTTGAGCGAAATTGTTAGAAATGTCTAGTGGGTTCATTGAATTTACAGATTTTTTATTTGTTTTTTCGAATTCCACCCCAGTTAAAACTGTATATTTACATCTAAGCATAACAAATACAGCGAAGCGTTTGATTCGTACTACAAGACTAAACCTAATTATGATAAGCCCAGAGATGTTGTTACTGGCCGTCCACACGGCATCGTAGCGTAGCGATTTTGACACTCCATCGTAGTGTCAACTATTTTATATGGTCGTGGCTATGGCCTCTCGACCATCATTTACACTACGACGGAGTGTCAAAATCGCTACGCTACGATGCATTCGATGTGGACGCTGCCTTATAGCATGTTTTTTTCTCGCTCGATATCTAGAATTTTATAGTAAACAATAAATAAAAAACATCAATGATGATAAAATAAGACAATGAAAGAAGACAAAATAAAAACTGTGGAGGGTTTTCCAATATAAGGTAATAAATAGTTAGTCTATAGAGATTTTGCAAACCATTTTGGCAGACTGGTGGGTTATTCGAGCAGTAAACTCTCGACAAGATATTTGCTCTAGCACCAATCAGTCTTGTAAATTGAACGACACGTTACGTATTTTAAGCATGCGGACTTCACTAGCGAGCTTTACATTGGAAGTGGTGTTTTTTACGAGGAATACCAGTTGGACCATCGGTCAATTCACAGATATGCAATCCAATCCTCTTCAATGGGTGACATTTGGTCTTCGGATTTCCCCACCGACCGTTGAATTTCATCCATTTTGGCTGCGTGGTACTTCGTCCTGAAATCGATAGAAATTTATGTTTGTTTCAAACTCGTAAGCCAGGTTTATATGGATTTACCGCTTGGGTTTTTTTCGTGGATGATTTCTACATTTCTCCACGTAGACCAGGGCAACCCAAAACCATTGATGTCGTAGAGACGAGGGACACGAACGAACTTATGTTTGCCTGGTGCAGTCCATAGACCATGAGATCCTTCCGCGGCAAATAGTACTGGATGGTTTCCAGATGTGACAACAGTTTTAGGAAATGAGGGTTGTTGCAAAATTCCCTTTCTTGTTTCTTGTCTATGGTATTCGAATGTTCCAGTAAGCCTTTCGTAGGAATAGAAAGCTCCCGCATCATGTGCCGACACGTACATCTCCTTAGGGTCGTAGGTAGTTGGATTTTTGACAAATAGAAAATAAAAGTAAGAAATAGAATAAAAAGTTTTAAAAGATACGAAAAATATAATTTAGTTAGATATTTATATGTCATTACATCAGGTTCCTTCCGTCCTCGGAAGAAAAGACTCATATGCTCCCAGTCTCCAACGTGGCTTCCAAACTCCTTCGTTGTGCCTAAACATATTCCAAATATTAGCGGTATTGGCCATGGCCCGAATGGTCCTAAATCGATGGTACATATTACTTTGCCCTGGAATAAAAAGATTCTATAAATGTAATTCTGTGCGTATATAGTCCATTCGTGTAAATCAATCATACCTGACTATACGGGTAGAACATCCAATAAGTGACGTGAAAGTGGGGATAATCTGAGGAAATTTCATTTTCATTATCGTAAGTGTCATGTCTTCGCTCTGTTATTGTCTCCCATTCTTGGTTTTCTTCGCTTTGCGGCGTATTTTCTATCGATTCATCTAAGTTCATGTTGAATGTATTTTCACTTGTTCCATCTTCAAAATTGAAACCCCCTTTCTTGGCAGTGGCTAATTCATCGTTTTCACGCAGATGTGACCTTATAGTGGTATCAGTTACTTGCTCAGCACTTTCTAGAATCTCGCGTTTTTTCCGAATCAACCGAATACTTTTTTCTACCGCATTGATTGTTTTCCGCAGGTTTGGTTGTAATTCAAATATATTCTTTGGAGTTGAAGAATAAAGTTTCCGCTTCAACGACGGTCGATCCTTTGCAGTATATGTAACTTCTGAAATAGACAAAAACACAACCAAAGCAATGTAATTAGACTTTTAGATGAATGCAGCGTGGCTATCGGCCATTGATCGTACCATTTTCTTTATAATTAATATTATGAAATATGGGGGTTGATGGGTATGACACCGTCGTTGCTGGCAATGAAAATGGCAAACTTATCTCAAGTGTATTTTGCAGACCACTTGGGGGTTGTTTGCACGTACTGATCACTGCATAAATTGGCACATTTTCTTTTAGTGGGTTTTGTCCATACAGGAACGATTCCTTGTCTGCAATCAGTTCATTGATGTTGCTATTGGTCACCAGGTACCAGCTTTTTGACTCGTTGCCAATCGGGAAATCAAACAGCAGATCAAGAGAAACTGAGGGATCCTTGAAGTTACGTTTATTCCGAAAGCGCCCTTGGTGTAGTTGAATAACAGGATCATAATAGGAAAGTTCATTGGCTAACCTACTATCGTAGCTGTCCAGATCATCAAGTTCAGTAATTTCATTGCCTGGGTATACTGTCGTCACTTTTGCCTCCTCGGCATGGACATACTGAAGAAATTTAGATACGTCACCGGGCATATATTTTTCATTTGGTGCCAGCCATACTAATGGAGCCCATTGTTTCACTAATGTTTCGACTGAAAATATAAGAAAATATAATAATTCTATAGGTTGAAAATATTTAAAATACCAAGTATTTTAGAATAAAAACTCAATTTTTACAATACTATTATGAGTTACGACTTGCTTGTCTATGTGTAAACAGTAAAATAGAAGAAAAATGGAAAATGTATGCAATATGTATTTTGATTTCCAACTCGTTGATCTATAATTTATGAACATGAGTACGTATTTTGGATGGTATAATTTAAAAGTTGTACAATGCAACTTTTTTATATTTTGAGAATTAAACTACTGGTGTTTCACCAATGACAAAGTGTAAAAAATTCTGAATAATTCTATTTTCAGAAATATTACTATTCAGTTCACAGCATAATTGGTAAAATGGTAAATGGGGCCCGGGCTAGATTCTCCTCTTGAAATGAATAGACACAATTTTAACAAACCCACCGTAATTTTTAGCTTATAATAGTATTAAATCAGTCTTCCATTGAGCACCTTCCCGCTTATTTGGATGCGAAATATTCAGCTCAGTAATATGCTCAAATAAAATGATACATTTCGAGTGCCAAAACTATTCTTATACTATTTTGATATTACAGTCCATAAATTATTGCCACTGCAGGGGAGCGTCTTTTTTATACATTTCGAAACTACGAAAAAAATATGAAATTTGTTAATTTATCTATCTTATCTTCTAAAGTTAAAAGATATGTAGCAGTAGCACTTTTTGATAAATAGCTATTCTTATGTGGAACGTAGTCCAAAAGAGAAAATATATTCCTTTCCGCTGAAGCTATGATAAACCATATCAGAAAATTTGAGGAAATATACTAAAACCCAGATCCTCGCTGGATTCCATTGTACATGGCCTTTTTCATGTTTTATATATGGGCATCTCAAGGATACAAGTCCCTGGTATTCTTTGAGTAAAAAAGTTGCTTGCCTTACCACGCGGTGTGAAAGAGCTATTTTATTTGCAGTATCTTCAGCCACATTCACACAGCTGAAAATCACATGACCGCGCGTAAGCACCGACACACTCAGGTTTCTCAAACTTTCACTTATTTCTGCGGGCAGTCTGGCAGGTTTACGAATCGACATAAGGCAGAGCTTAATATGGACCCAAAGTCAAGTTCATAGCCATCCGGTTGAGAAAGAAAAACTAAATACAGCTACTACAGACTCTTTGGCGAGATTAACCTATGCATTCGCCACCGGGAACCGACCGGGGCAATCAAGGAAAGAAGGACTAATCAAGCGTGTAGAGAAAAGTTGCAAGCGTTGCCTGAAGCAAGTAAGTGAAAGGAGTAACGTCTGGTGCTAAATGGACGAAATCCATTAACGTGTGTAAACCAAACATCCAAAACCTGGCTTTCCTTATTAACTACTGCACCTACCTATATCTCGCTCCGACAGGTGCTTCAAGTCTTCGCTTTCTAATGAGAGACATTTTAGTGCTGATAGTAGTCCAAAAAAACATATACATAAGCCGTTGAACGGTTTCACAGAGTTCATGATCCCGATGAAGGAACGCGAACTTCAACGCAGATTGGGTTTCGGACGCGTAGGGTTTCTTCAGCCACCGTTTTCACCATAAGGTAATTTAAATAAGCACTGATGCCTACACTTTAGCCACTGCCAAATTTTAACTACTCATCTATTGTAGCACAAAACTGCAGCTGCACTGCTGTATTGTTGCATATACATACAACAGGAAGGCACAGAACAATAACAGTAGAAACAATAATTTCAACACTTTGTCATGTTTTAACCTTTAGCTGTTGAATGCATATCACACAAACTAACAATGGAATTAAAGAAAGATTAAGTTTTGCTATTTACATAACTTTTGTCAACTGCAAGCAACGTTAAATTACTCGTTATTATATATTACACATACGAATCAAAACGTACAACATTTATCTCCTTTAATGCATGACGATGTGCTTTACTGTTATTAATTACTTCCAACCTTTTACTGACTAATAACCAGGTTGAATATATGACAATATTCAGGACAAGAATCGCACACATCACGCTAACAGGTGTATATAGCATTGTAAGATCATTCTAGCAAATACACTGAGCACTATAATAAAAATACATATCGCTGTTTGCAAAAAAAAGAGTTATTTGTTACACTGTTACTCTGGTTATTTTTTTATTGGTGGTTTGCCTCCATAATCCGAAGATCATTAGAGTTGAACCACTAGAACGCCACTGCACTATCATGCAATAAACTATTTCATTTAAACGTTCGCCAAAGTAATGAGATCGTTATGTACCGTTTCCTGCTGTTTCCCGTTTCCCGCTAATAAGCACACGTAACTTTTGAAATGCATTCCGTACATGGAAGCACATTCGAAAGCGGTGAAAACAATTACCGGCATGGGATAGTTTAGTGGGACCTTAAATTCCACTCGGCGCAAACGAGCAAAGACTGCAGCAGCATGTTCGACTGCGCAAGCAGCATGACGTTTGTGATTAGCGAAGGCTCCATATACGTATGGGCAGTCCTCAGTAAAAAAAAGCTATGCGAATCGGCACTACCAGCCACCGCTGGCAACTAATTCACTGCGGTAGGAACAGAACGAAACGCCAAAAGCGCACGACCGAGCCTATGAAAGTCACCGCAAACACTGACGGACATTTGAGCCATCAGGCAGAAAACATGCTCTCAGGCGCATAAACATCAGCTGATGCTTTGAACCAGGGGTCGGCAAACGGTTTCCTACAATGAAGATATGGTTTCCCCGTGGGGAAATACAAAATCAACGTGGAGATGTTTGTTTTCTTTGATAAACGGAATATGGCCAGCATTAAATTATATGTTTAAACATTTGTAACACATTCTACAGTAACTACCGCTTCGAATTGTCTTCGACGAATGATAGAAAACAAATAATTTTAGTTTTTCTTTGAAATTCCTGTACGGCACGAACACTTTTGAAAAGAATTATTTTGCTTGAAGAGCCCTGTTTAGTTTGTTTGCTTTTCACTCCATTCGTTTCTTTGGCACACTCTTTCGTTCATGTAGGTAAAGTCAACGAATGAAAAGCAAAGTGGAGTGGGGAAACAAACGTAGCGGGGAATGCAACGGTATTTGGAAGTTTTCAAACTTGTTTTGAAGTGTACTTTCACCGTTCGGTCCGCCAAATATACTGCAAATACTAATAAATGGAATAGAAAGGTTAAAAAGTTTGCTTAATGAACGTGTTTGCAAAAGTGTGTTCTTAAATGTTCGTTTTATAAAAACATAAGAGCATTTTACTAAAATGCCAATTATCGAAAGAATACGGAGCGTATGCGGTTTATTCGAAAATAACGGATAGCGCAAAGTGTGAAGACCGAAAAGTGATGAAAGATGCAGCGTGCGCATGTTGGACGTGGGGATGGATTCCTCGTGTAGAAGAGCTAGGGGCAATATGTACTTTGTAACAAATGCGCACTAGATTATTGACCCCTAAACTTCGTCAAATTTTTATCAAGTATTTACACCAACAGGGCTAGTGATCACTTCGAATCCAGCTTCCTGTTCGCAAGCTAATCATCCGATATAGACCACTATTGATCCTTAGGACCTAATGAAATGCTTAGGAACCACATTTTATACTAATTCCAACTTATTTACTCCCATCATTTGGTGTTCCTACTAAAACGTCCAAACAATAAGACTTACAAATAAATTCAATTAAAATCCCCAAATATTTCTCACCAGGCGATGTGTATTGCAACCCTGTTCCTCTATGATCGGAGTAATTTACTCTCATCGATCTACTCTGCTCGTTTGGAAGTAATTCAAGAGCTTCGAATACATAACAGTTTTGTGTTCGCTCTTGAGCTACTTTAACGTACTGTGATGTAGCAATCATGAGGCCACCGGACCAAAGCGTAGGCATCGACGGCCAAAAGAAAAGTACCGATCAGTCGGCACCTTGCGATTAACATACGCATATTTTCGGAGCAATAAACTCTATGCATGGTGTCAATGTGCCATATGGCTTAGCATTGAAAATCCCTTAAGCATCATCAAACTTTTGAAACCCTTCTGCGTGTAGTTTAGCAGGCCAGGTGCCCGATTTCGCAATGGTAATTGTAAATATGAAATGCCATAAGGATGTTTTATTTAAAAAATGGTCTGGGCGGTTTCTTCATAGAACTTTATAACTTTTTGTTAGGGTAATAAAAGTAGGTTTAAAAAGAGACTATTATAGCGTTGGCTGTATATTCAAAACAAAACTATGCCCTCCAACATTCACCCATTCAGGCTATGCCTAGTAGGCATACCGGTTTTAGTGACCTCATTTCGATTAGAAGAGCTTTTGTATTATTCTTTTAGGCTATTTTTTAGGTATTCTATTTTCTCGATTTTGTTTTTTGAATTTTCATTTTCAAAGACATTGCGTCTAGATACATTTTATAGTCACATAATATAACTTACTAGATGCTACACAAAACCTATTTGATTTATCTTTATTCTGATACGGTCGTAACGAACAATCGGAATTCCGTTCATTCTGCATGGTAACGATAATTGCGATCGGTACGACATGGCATACATCCCGAGCCAGATGCTGCTCACCTTGACCTATACAAGAAGTATATATTTATAAGTATGATGGGATGTTTAAATTAACATTTTTGATGACTATAACTTCCCCTACATTCTTTCAATGCGTATATGTTAACAAAAAAAAAATTAAATGGATAAAAACGTCCATAATAAGTTATCCTAGCCATGTGTCGCGATTTAATCGAGTAGTTCGGAAATTCGAAACTAATTTTATTTTGCTTCTGTATCAGGATATTTAAATCTCAATGTCATCAAGAAAATTTCAAAACCTCCAAAATGTGTGTTTGTTCGTTTTCATCTGTTTCTTGCAAAACCATTCGAAACCAATAGATTTCAACATTGTAATTCATTGAACGTTTCTTAGCCTGGTTTAAGCCGTTGGCATACAACATTTAAAATTAATAATTTGGCATACAACATTTAAAAGCTAACTTTTTGAGTAAAATCGAATTAAATGGCAAATGAGAATTTAAATTGTAACAGTTTTAAAAACAAGGTTTGGTGCGAACTTTACTTAATTGTTTGTTTTAGTCGTTGTATGGTTTAACCATAGTATAATCATACAGTGTCGATGCTTGAAATATTTTCGCCGGAAGTAAGCGTTTACAGAGAAAGTTAAATGGTAGATTTGCCTATCTCGTCGAATAGGTGTAGCGGTTAAACCTGATTCACTGCAATATACACCAGCCTCGAAAGTCTCCTTCGTCTGTAGCACAGGTAGGGTCAATAACATGGAAAACATGTTTAACGACAGTTCTCTGCATTCAACCGAATGATACAAAATAAGTTGAGGGTATCCGTGAATGCTAACCTTCTACTTGAAATCCATTTTTCATGTACCATTACTTTGCTTCATTTGATATATCACAAAATATACAACATAATTTTCCCTACCCAATCTGATTGTTCATAAGCAAATAAAATAATTAAACAGGAAAAAGACCGTATTGATCGCACCGCTCTGCAATATTCTGCACCGCTTTCAAAGAGCTTTTTCGTACTCTGAATATGTTACTATAGCGCTAAGTTAAGTAGCCCAAAGTAAACTTCATTAGACAAAATATATCAAATTATTTTGATCATCACTATTTGTTCAGTTCAATGGAATAAAAGATGGTATTAATACGATAATTTAAATAGCAATACGACCAGACCCTCCTTTCTGAATAAATAGAAACAACATTTTGAATAAATCTGATAAATACATACCTAAATGAAGAGTGTTATTACAAAACAATTGTTCAATAAATGGCACCCTATGCTATTTAGTATAACATACAATTACATCATAGAAAAACAAACGCAATGTGTTTAGTTTTTTTTCTTGTTTCCTTTCTGGTACTTTCTTGACTTGCCGCCAGGCCGGCGAAATTCCGTTTTTTCGAGTACCGTTAACTAATGTTATATAACCTCTTGAATTAGGTATGGACAGTGGTATTTACAGCAAAAAAAAAAAAGACCTACGAAACAGAATTCCAAAATTAGTTAAGTGGCAAACCTTTTTTCTGCACAATATACTGTTTCCATAATTGCACCGTTTTCTTCAATCAGAAGATCATTGAAGTTATTGGCCTAGCTAAATTTGAGTTAAACTCTGTAAAAAACTTTTATGAAACATTAGTTATCGAAATTACATATTTGTAGTTTTAAAAAATACGATGAATTTAAATCTACTTAGTTAATGTACCAAGTAATAAATTCAAGCAGCGCTATTGCGGAAGTGCGAATAAAAATTAAATTGTTATTCCAGGCAACCATTACATTTCCAAATTGCAGTTCACTTTTAAACGTCTAATTCACATCGATTAGACACCATGCATTACGCCACACCTTCCGGACATTTGGTGTTTACTGTGGCTTACCAACTAGTAGGGGTTAGTCGAGGAAATAAAACTAGCCAGTGGAACGGTGCTGCTAATGTAATGTAAGCTAACCAAAGGGTCACACATAAGGCAGCAAAAACACATAATACCATGTGAGATGCAATAGTTTCAGGTGCGAAACATTTACGCATGCTGAACTTTAAACGAATTTTATTACTTGAAACAAAAAACATTCATAATTATTTGTTCAATGTGTTTAGAATGTTAACTGTGTATTTGCACTTGAATGATGTCCAGAAACTACATATTAGATTAGAATTTTAGAAAGGTATAGCTATAACTGACTGATGGTCACGGTTCACGCACTTCACCGATACATGCCACACATAAAAAAAATAAATTTGCTTTGTGTCGGTTTGTGCGGTTTAATGGCACAATTTAATTTTATACTGTTATGTACAGCTGCTACATTTCGATTGATAACTTGAATGAACAGTGAAGTTTGTTTAGAAGCAGTTTTTTCAACGAATATCACTTAAATGGCCGTAATGAATGATTTTTTTTAATTCTAGCACCTTTTTTTGTTTGCAAGCGTTACGCTTCGTCGATCTGCGATCCAGGGAAACTTAAAACCAGACATTAAAATGAGCATTTTATGTCTTAGTGAGACTGAGGATACAGCAGAAGCAATATTTGCAAACAAAAAAATCGAGTTTCGTTGTGGCGCAGGGCAAAAATTTCTATAATCCTGAAACGGTACTCAGATGTGTTCTCGTATGACATGCGGGAAAGAGACATCGGTTGTTTCTATTTTTCTTTAGTGATTATAAATAGATTGAAGATCTCTTGCTTCTTAAAAGGGTAAGGTATTTTGTGACTGCAGAACATTGCACGTTCATACTTATAACAACGCACCGTTTACCTGTATACGTGATGCGTTGAGTGAGTGTTTGCAAAACATAAAGTGTAAATTGAAAAAAGTGTTGGTAGAACAAGTATAAATTGTAAGTTAACTGATAACGATTGAATGATTAGTGGTGATTTTTTACTGATGCACATTGCGCATAAAGTTTTCCAATAAGCTACTGTTACGATCGATGGCGTTAAAAACCAGTCAGATTACGGTTACGTACTTGTTATTCAGTGTACTTATTTCCGTCGTTTATGGCATCGAAGATGGTTCAAGCGCTGAGAAAGGTATTGTTTCAATTAGGACATTAGTTAGCAGAATTGTCGCGATTCTGACGTACATTTTAACCTCTCGTGCATGATTAACAGCTCCCACAACGCCTGACTCTCCGTATGAAACCCAAACCGCTCAATGTACCATTACATCCGGCGATATTGAAGCCAGTGCTCAAGCTTCGATCAGCAAAACATTGGTTGGAGTATGCGGTACAGGTAACACGACACAAAGTAGTAGTTTAATCTGAAAGTAATGAAACCAAATGTTTTGTGCATGCAGAGGAAATGTTGATGGCTTTTCGTACATTAGAAGCCAAGATGCTAGAAGAGATAAGTAATCTTCGAAAAATGATTCGGGACCCACATTACAATCCTCCGATGCTACAATCTTCCATTTACAACACGATTAAGCGTGAAACGACCACAAAGCATACGAAATCAAAAACCACATTGCCGCAAACAGCAGGGATAAAATTACCAGTGAGCGATTCTACGACATCAGCGCGTCCAGTACCCAAGGCGTCGACGACTTCGTCACCAACCATAATGTTTCCTGAAGATGACTATGAAGACGACGAAGATGCCGAGAAAGCTTCAAGTCAGGGTTCCTTGATAAGTAACAGTGATTTGGTAAAAGACCTCTCAACTACGTATTCCAGAAATGATACTTTGAAAGCTCGTTTTACTACTAATGATCGGATAAGTTCACAAGCGATCGATTTTAAACCAATCGACCAACCCGCCGAAAAGAAGTTTCTTACGTGAGTAATATTTTACAAAGTCGTTTGAATCCTTACGTATGATAATTTGCATATTCAACAGTGGCGGATTGCGAGACTATGAGGTCTATCGATTCAACAATACCATAATTTCTTCCGGCGATGCTAAGGTGTTCACGTACTTTTGGAAAGTAGAGAATTTTACGAAACGCATAAGAGCCGCTCCAGAGACATCCTTCTCCAGTGCAGTTTTTGTAATTTCTGGATTGAATCTACGACTTCATGCTACGGTGGCGACGACAAAACAAAACGATGAGAACGTACTTTACGTACAACTGGAGCAACTGTCCGACGATGCGTTGAGAAAAAGTCCAAATGTAATTTTGCTATCTGGAAAAACGTACGGTCAGGTCGAGACAAGCACATTCTTCCGCCATCAGATTGCTATACTAAATCAGGTAAGCAGTATGACATACTTTCCATAACGAGAGTACGGCTATTGCATATTTAACTTGATTATAACTTTTCTTACAGGACGAACCATTCAGTAACATAGTCTCAGATTTAAGAAACACTAATGCAAAATTCGAAGCGCCTTTGGCTTCGGTAACCAACGAGCCTTATCTCAAGAATGATAAACTTTTGATAAAAGTTATTATTTTTCTATAGAGGATATGATATAGAGGGTGAATGGATTATTCGGACAGTGTATAACAAACAGAAAAAAATTGCATTTAAAAATATTGTATTTGTTTTACTTGGATTTCTACCAAGATGTTTCAAATCCGACCCAAGTTAAATTTTTGTCCGCACTGTTATCAGAACATGTCCAGAAACACTATATTAAGCAATTTATTCATCTTGTAAAGAATGAAATCTGTTTTAGAGCCCTTAAAACTGATTTTAACGATAGCAAATTTCACTTTATGTAAAACCTCTCCTCAACTTTACACCAGCATGAGTAAACGAAAATCATCATCAGCATCGTGCAATATGTTATTACTGCAATTTTAATTTCATCTAGCATTCTGAAGTTCTAGCTGAAGTTCAACATGCTGCGGGATGGTTAACTATAGTGTTGTTTTGCAATTTTTGGCGTCACTAAGCAATTTACATGATAGCATTCGACGAAATTATCTTTTATCTAAAATAATTCTTTAGCTGCTGGGTAGTATTTTGTAATTAAATTTTGGACACATCTTTGTAAGCTATAGGGCGGGCCATGGAATTGAATTGAAGGAAATTCATACAGACCAAACTTTAGCCTTACTTCAGTAAGTTCTGTCAGTTGAGGAAGCTTCAGTTCAATAAAAGTTAATTGAAAGTTGCTATCGTTTAAGTATCGTTCAAAGTTTGCATCGTCCTCCCTTTGGTAATATCTCTAGATATGGTTGAACCAACGGATACAGCGAACGTGATGACTTAAAGCTGGCCAAATCCGTTACTCTAATGAATTCTTTGTTCGTTATTTCCTTTCGATGACTGGCATTAGAATCATCGAATATTTTCTCTGCTGCATCTACCTCAGCTGTTTTGTTCCCGTTCGCCCCTGCACCTCCTTCTCCCGTTGATAATACATGAACAGATAAAGTACTCCTTGACGGTCCACCTAGTATGATGTATTCCTGGGAAACATACATGAATTAAGTACATATTTCAAAACGAGCAAAAACGCAAAACATTGCACTCACCTTGTAGTAGTCAATCACTTGCTGTTTGGTTAAAGTTCTTAGTTTGGCTGCTTCAACTTGCGCTCGATTAAAATGGTACTGTCGCAGTGATATTTCTTGTAAGAATATGCTGAATTGAGAAGCAAGACGCTTTGGTTTCTCAAGGAATAATGCCACCAACGCCTCTTTGTGGCGATTAAACTCGTCGTCTGGCATTTTTTCCAAATAATCCTACGGAAATATCATTACATTACCGTTTTGCAAGAAATCAAATATACAATTGCATTATTATTTGAGCGTGCATCCTACAATTCATATCGTAAAAGTAATGCAGACATTCTTTACAAATATAATGTTGAAGTGTTCACGCACAAATAGTTTAACCTAAAGGTAAAACATGCTAAACATGCTCACATACCAACATATTGTTAAAGAAATTTTCAATTCGCTCTTCAACATAAGCGGGATGATGCGCAGATTGTACAATGATTCGAATACCACTGATACCGTTTGCTTTACGGGAGCCACAAAACACCAGATATCCGAGCTGCTCCTTGGTTCGCAACTGCGTGTAACACGCTTCACTAAGCATTTGGGATAGTATGTCCACATATGTTGAGTGTGGCTCTTGTGGACCACACTGTACATATAATTCAGTGCAAGAACTTTTGTGGAACTCGTTTGTAGCTTCGAATAAACAGTTTTCGCCTAAAACATAATAAAAAGTATAATAAAATCTGTCGATGGTAAACACTGGAACAAATGAGTAAATACCATTGCCTAATTTATATTCTCGTTTTTGTAGTAATTGTCTTGCCAGTAATGGCACCACTTCGGAATCAGTTGTTTTCATCTTATTTTCAACCATTCGCATCATTGTCATCGCTTTATCCTTGTTAACATTTCCGTATATGAAACCTTCAACGTGCATTCGCGACAGAAGCTGTTCAACGAATGCTTGCAACCGTTCCATTGTTAATACTACAATAAATATAACCGTTAGACTGACATGTTCATCATAAGATTAAATGAACTAAAAAAATAATCATACTTACATTGCATTGAATCTAATAGCTCCTGCCTAGTCCAGGCTAGTTCTGTTAGCAACAATGCCAAATAATAGATAGCGTGTTGATAAGGCTGTTCAGTTTGATAATTTTTCAAGCTCCTGATGTATTGCTCCTTAAACACTTCAAACCTGCGTGGATCAATTTTGAAGTTAAACATGCTATCCAACACCCTGTCAAGTAAAATGTGCTGCTTGTGGCTATATCCACCAATTGATAACTAAAATCAGGATATGGAATGAAATTAGAATAAAGCTTCATAGTGGGCTCTTTTGGAAGCCTGTATTATTTCCAACTTACGCTTATGCCAGAGGTAGTATTGCCAACACCAAAGCCTAATCCTGCCAAATCCGCCTCAAAAAGAAACTCGTTCAGATGGTCTTTTAGCAGCTGTACGAAGAGCCGTGTCATATTGCAGTTTAAAGGATCAGAATAGACCATTGGGCTGTTGAAGTCAAAATTCATCATAGTTTTTGGTTTAAGAAACTCAACATCCTGCTTAAACCACAAGCGGATCATCGGTGTATCGTAGATAACAGTAGGAAAAGTGTCGACATCGTTATCGATTGGTAGTAAGTCGAAATTGGTTGGAATAAACGGATTAGGTTCTGGTAGCTGAAGATTGTTGTTTATGTCTGCAGATGACCAATACTGCAAAAAATAATTTTATTTTATGCAATCATTACATCAAAGTAAAATTACTAACCTCCAGTATTGAAGCTTCGATTTTGTGTACGCCGTATTTCGTACCATACCACAGTTCCTCGGCGTTAGTCAATGAGCTACACTGTTGCCCAACAATTATAATCCTCGCTTTCCTTGGAATTAGTTTTCTCATCAGGTCCTCTATTAAATCGGGTCGCCATTCACTGATCAAACAATGTGCTGTAAGCACGTCCTCTAAAGGGAAAACATGCATTGCCGTTACCGCATTGGTAACAACCGAAAGTGAACTTTCTTTGTCCTTGAAACGAAAAAGCATGTCGCAAAGATTTCGATACTCTTCAAATATCCATTTCTGAGGGCCCTGCACGCGTAGCATGTTGAGGTACTGGAAGATTATTTTTGCCGTGTCATCTATATGGCTAAATCCGTCTTCCGTTAGATCGACCATTATTTCGAAGCAGCCAAATCCTCTTCCTAGGTTGCTGTATCCGCTTATCAGTTTATTGCACCATCCGCGAGCCTTCAACTCCGATAGGATGCTGCCCTTTCCTTCATGCCCAACCAGATGACTGACGTAGTGTTCTGGGCCAGCCTTGTAGTACTGTTCTAAATCTTCCAGTTGGAAAGAAATAGTTAAAGAACGTGTATCTTTTACTGGGATTATATACGTCTTTGTCCCAAGTTGATCTTCATCGTACGGCATATCGGGCCAAGAAGGAGCCTTCACATTTTTGTTCTCGATTTGTGAAAACATTTGTATAACAATTCGCTCAAGATCATCTAAGCTTTCCTTCCCGAAAACGGCCAGGCTCATGATATTTGGGGAGTACCATTTGTTGTGGAATTTCATCAATTCGTTTCGTACATTTATATTGTTCTGGCGGGGATTTTCATAGAGTGTTTGTTTATTTCCACTGCCAAATCGGTTATAGGCATGGGATACTTTGCATAACGATTTATTCACTTGCTTTACACGCCACATGTCCTGTGATAGATTCTTTTCATGCTCCGAATTAACAGCGTTTATTTCGCGATCAGTGACTTCCTCGTTAAAGAGTGGTGCAATAAAGAATTGTGAAAACCTATCCAGTGCACCCTCCAGCTTATCGGGAATTACATCAAAGTAGTATTTGGTCATATCGGAAAATGTTGCTGCATTTGAGCTACCTCCATGCTCTTTGAGAAAAGTTGTGTATTCATGCTCCAATGGGTACTTTTTTGTGCCCAAGAAAAGCATATGTTCACAGAGATGCGCCAATCCAGGGAGATCAGTTGGATCACAAAGATGTCCAACAGCCACGGAAAGAGCAGCTGCTGATCGGTCCGTCGTAGGATCAGAGACCAATACTATCTTCATTCCATTTGAAAGTTTTAAACCACGATATTCACGGCTATCTTGGGCGGATTTCGTTATATCATTTGAACGCTCAAATGATGTATTATTACTGGATTGAATTGCTGTAGCAGTCATGTTGCTTAAGGGTGCTTTGCTGGTGAGTGTTGTATTCATTTTAAGAGCAAACCTAACTTGTCTTTTGGAAACATCTACCATGCACAGCCCGCTGAAGTAATTTACTGATACTGATTGATGTTTGTGAGATTGTCTGGAAGATACGTGAGTTAAAACGATATGAAGATACGTGTAGTAAATCGAGAGAATTGAGATTGATTGAAATAGATAAACTTACCGACTAGCTCCATGGCAAATGTCTCGGTTAAATAAATTTGGACTGCGCGATAACAATCGTAAGAACATCAACACAGATTTTTTCTAGGCCAACAATACTTTACAAAAAACTATACACAGTTAATGACACAATACATTAGATGATCGAAAACTCTCGTTCATATCGTTTGTTGACGAAACACTCAAATGACAAATAGCACCAAAATTCAGGTTTTCCGAAAACCAAGATCAATCAAAAGACAGGTCGGGTCAAAGCAAGTTTTAGTTGTTGGTTGAAAAGTGTTTACAAAAATTTCTAGCATAGGCTGAGTGAGGGTGTTTTGGCCCACGTATGTAATTTTGGCCCACTAGAAAGTAGATCAATTATTTCAATGATTTCAAATAAAAATTCCCCCTAACATTTTTTTTAGTGTTGAGGTCAATTTATTCTTGTTAAATACCAAATTTGAAGGCGATTGCATCAACATTTGTGGAGAAAATCGCTTAAAACTACGAAGCTGTCTCTTTTTCAAAAAACCATGTCGTAGGCGGATAGTTCGCCCACCTTGAGACATAAGCAACCACTGCGTAAAAAATTCTGAAGTAATGTTTTTCTAAAGCTTTGAGTGTTTTAAGGAATTATCAAAACGTTACTTGAATTTTTAGAGCACGAGAAATAATTTTAATTTCGATGCAAAAGTGGGCCAAAATAGATGCAAGGAAATCTGGTTTCGATTGGAACGAAATTTGTATGCATTTTGGCACTGACAGCTGGTTGTCAGAAATTGTCTAAACGAAAAGCTGATGATCTTGGAAAAAAGTGGAAATTAAAATATCGAATTAAACATTTTATCTTACTTATTTAACCAAAGTAAGAGTTAATAGCACAATCTAAATCATTATAAAGATTATTAAAACCATAAAACACATAAAAAAGGCACTTTTCAGGTGGGCCAAAACTGGTACACAGGTGGGCCAAAATAAAAGCATAGCGGGCCAAAATAGCGACAAAAAGTGTGTTCGGAAATTGATAATTTTTCAGTGAAAACATCAAATAAACTAAAAAATATGAATTTTAATGCATGCTTAGATAGCTACTCTACATTATCATACCCAGTTTGTCGTGATATGATCGGTACAATTAATGCAACGATTTATTTTGTGGTGACCCTTCCCTAAGTGGGCCAAAATGGGTACTTTTACCCTACTTGTGGGATATCTCCGCCAAAATCTTTGGAAATAGGTACAGGCAGGCCTCGGTTTTCGTCAAGGTGTATAAATATAGAAGGTGACTTTATGTCGCTTTGGCAGAGGTGCCATATTTGAGAAGTGTTATGTCAAAAGCCCAATCCTTCTCCGATACCCCCCCTCAAAATCCTTATGAATACCCCTGACTGTTCATCTCCACATAGCAAACTCATAGGAAACTCTGGTGAAACTCCTGTCAAAGTTGTATGGAGATTCGAGTTTCCCGAGTGCGCTAAGTGGACACCAAGATGATTAAATACTGAATAGGTGACTTTTTAGGAGGAATTTTTTTTGAAAATGGCGACCGTGGCTTTGGACAGCATGGTGATAAACAGCATAAAATGTAAACAACTATACAAGTAAGCAGAAGGTACGTGAGGTGAAACTTCGACACATTTGCTCGAAAAATCGGTGACCCACTACAGCCGATGGCTTCTTAAACATTTGCCATGCGAACATAATTAAAGCAATTAAAGAATCGGTGTGTTTGGTTTGGGTTTGGTTTGGAGTATGCTTCCGTGTGGACGAAGCCAGGTGAGTATGGTATGGTATATGTTGACAGTCGTCCTGGGTATCGGCCATACTCCCGGCGATGCCGGGAAAGGTGAGTATGGTAGTGAGTATGAAAATGGGTGCCTGGTGAGTATGATGAGTGTCGAAGCACCCGTCACTTACCATACTCACTACCATACTCACTACTATACTCGCATCGTGGAAAGAGCCCTTTAATCCATCAGTTATTAAACATCAGAACGAGGGGCTTTGCTAGTGCTATCAAGAGTTTCCTACCAGTTTCCTACGAGTTTCCCAGCTGTTACGGGAACTGAGTTCGTCAGTTCGTCGGAAGAGAGTTCGCTATGTGGAGATGAATAGTGAAGTGTTATGTCAAGTCATGAAATGTAATTTTACACTGGACGACTTCACCTTCTAATTTATACACCTTGACCAAATGGGACTTCGACAGCGACGAAAACCGAGGCTAACGCAAGGTGTATAAATTAGAAAGTGAAGTCGTCCAGTGTAAAATGACATTTCATTACTTGACATAAGGCAGCGTCCACACGGCATCGTAGCGTAGCGATTTTGACACTCCGTCGTAGTGAAAATGTTGGTCGAGAGCAAGGTGTATAAATATAGAAGGTGACTTTATGTCGCTTTGGAAGGGGTGCCATATTTGAGAAGAGTTATGTCAAAAGCCCAATCCTTTTCCGATACCCCCCTCAAAACCCATATGAATACCCCAGAAGTGTTATGTCAAGTCATGAAATGTCATTTTACACTGGACGACTTCACCTTCTAATTTATACACCTTGGTCGAGAGGCCTTAACCAAGGCCATAAAAAATGGTTGACACTACGATGGAGTGTCAAAATCGCTACGCTACGATGCCGTGTGGACGGCCAGTAACACTTCTGAGATATTAAGCAAGCCGTACTCGGGGTCCACACTACAGGGCGACGTCCCGTCACGAAACGCGACGTCGCCTGACAGGCGGCCGAACTCCATACTCGGGATCCACACTACAGCGCGACGTCCCGTCACGAACCGCGACGTCGCCTGACAGGCGGCCGAACTCCATCGAAACGAAAACAAACCGACAGCTGGACAAAACGTAAACAAACCGAAACACAAACGCGAACAAAACGAGCAATATTCGTCACGAAACTTCGGATTTTTCATTGAACTACTTATTATTAGGCTTCACAAATGTAATTCAGTTTTCAAACTCCGTTTTGATTGATATTTTTACCAAGTTTTTTCGGGTGCCGAAACGTAAACAAACTGCTCTTCAACAAGAAGGAGATGATGTGGAAATATATACTTCCTTTGTTTGTTTCAGTCTGTTTTCTCAGTGAATTTCAAATGTAGAAGCGCCAAACTCACTCAGGGTGCATAAAATACGTAGCTAAACAAATATCATGCATTACTACCTCAAAATTCAATAAAAAAAATTTTCCGAGTTTGCGCCCCAACGTGATACATATTTCCACATACTCTCCTACCTCTGTCACGCTTGGCTTGCGCGATTGTTCTGCCGAAACTGGGCTACTTTTGAAACGGGACGTCGCGCTGCAGTGTGGACCCCGAGGTAGACGTTGCGAACTTGTTCGCGTGAACAATTTGACAACCATGCACTGCCTATGTTAAGGAAAGGAAAGGAAGATATCCTCTTATATCATGATGAACCTATAGGTTCATCCAGACGACAGCAATGTTTCTCGGCAATGTTGACGTTTACCGTATTCGTACACGATTTCGTTGACTGTATGTGTGTGCCAAGCAACATTGCCGAACGAATTGACGAGCTATCCATGGGTCGATGGATAAGCTAGAAACATTGACGAGCAATGTTGACAGCGTTCCGTTTGGCATTCAACAAGGTAACGAAGCTAAGCTATATCCTGTACGAACCTTAAGTAAATTATAAATTAGAACGAGTCAGTTTCATGTGGGCAAGTGTTGGTTCAGTTTTTCTACCATGCCACTAATTAAATTCACTTTTGTGATGTTAACTAGTTACCATTTGTTGTTACTTTCTATTGATACATATTTTACCAAGAAAACTATATGCCATGAAAAATGTTTAGAAATCTTAAACATTGTTGGAAACATTGATGAACATTGATTGCCATCGTATGGACAGAATCCGCCATTTTTGCACATGGCTGACAACCATGTTTGAATGTGTGCGAAAGATTGACGAAAAGATTGCCATCGTCTGTAAGGGCCTTATTCATATGGGTTTTGAGGGGGGTATCGGAGAAGGATTGGGCTTTTGACATAACACTTCTCAAATATGGCACCCCTGCAAAAGCGACATAAAGTCACCTTCTATATTTATACACCTTGGGCTAGCGGACTTAAGCAAGCCGTACTCGGGGTCCACACTGCAGCGCGACGTCCCGTTTCAAAAGTAGCCCAGTTTCGGCAGAACAATCGCGCAAGCCAAGCGTGACAGAGGTAGGAGAGTATGTGGAAATATGTATCACATTGATAACTGAATTTCATTTGTGAAGGCTAAAAATAAGTAGTACAACGAAAAATCCGATGTTTCGTGGAGAATATTGCTAGTTTTGTTCGCGTTTGTGTTTCGGTTTGTTTACGTTTTGTCCAGCTGTCGGTTTGTTTACGTTTCGAATTGACATTTGACAAGAGCTATCGCGACGTCACGTTTTTCGCTGCTTCTACACTAGCGCGATTTGTGCGACATTTTTTTTGTATGGAGTTCGGCCGCCTGTCAGGCGACGTCGCGTTTCGTGACGAGACGTCGCGCTGTAGTGTGGACCCCGAGTTATATCGATCGAAACGCATGCGTATGCGTAAAGCTCTGACCAGGGGCGTAGGTATTTTTGGTCGTAGAACTGAAGGTTAAGTTGAGATTCGAATCTTTGGAATCCGTGTAGGGATCGAATCTTCGGATCTTCGGAAACCGATTCTGTCAACACACTTAAGTTGTAAATAAAGCCAAGGATTTCCTCCGTGAAAAAGCTGACTGTCCTAAAGTATCGTTAAATTAACGTGTTTTATCCAAAATGGGTAAGGGAAAAGCTGAAGTTGGTACGCCAAAATATCTTGCCAACAAAATGAAGGCTAAAGGCTTGCAAAAGCTTCGCTGGTATTGCCAGATGTGCGAAAAACAATGTCGTGATGAAAATGGATTCAAGTGTCACACCATGAGCGAGTCGCATCAAAGGCAAATTTTGTTATTTGCCGATAACGCAGGCCGCTTTATCGATGGTTTTTCTTCGGAGTTCCTAACAGGATACATACAGATATTGCGGAGACAATTCGGATCCAAGCGTGTCGCCGCAAATAAAGTGTACCAAGAATACATTTCGGACCGGAACCACCTTCACATGAATGCTACAAAGTGGCATTCGTTGTCCGATTTTGTTAAGTATCTCGGGCGTAACGGGCATTGTGTAGTCGATGAGACGGATAAGGGTTGGTTCATCACATACATCGATCGCGATCCGGAAACTCTAGCTATGCAGGAAAAGATGGCCAAGAAGCAGAAGATGGATAAAGATGATGCAGAAAGGCTTGCGGAGTTCATCGAGGAACAAGTACGACGTGGAAAGTGTGAAGACGAAGAAAAATGCTCAGGTTATTCGGAGTTGACGCGTGACAACGAAGAAGCAGCTATAAAACTTGATCTAAAAATTGGCAGCAAACAACAAGGTCCATCTATGCTTCCGCCAAAACGACCATTCGATTTATTGGAAATAAAAAAAGAAAAGAAGGAAAAATTATCCATTACTTGCGAGTCCAGGAAATCTTCAGCAATTGATGAGCTTATTAAAGAAGAAGAAAAGAAAAAAGAAAAAAATGAACAGAAAAGATTACTGGTTGTTTGAGGGAATCGTCGTCAAACTTGTAACACATTCATTGGGAGATAAATATTACAAAGAAAAAGGAGTTGTAGTTGAAGTCGTTGATAAATATCGCGCTAAAATCAAGTTGCTTGAAACAGGAGAAAAGCTGAAAGTAGACCAAGCTCACTTAGAAACAGTAATACCTGCAGTTGGGAAGCAAGTCTTAATCTTGAATGGAGGATATCGAGGAAGTACAGCTATTTTGAAAGCTATAAACACTGAGCATTACAGTGTGACTGTTGAAATCGCGTCAGGTCCATTGAAAGGAAGATTAGTCAGTAATATTGCTTACGAAGACATAAGTAAGATGTTCATTTGAGTATCTCGCTGGAGGGGTTTTGTGAAATGAATAAAATTTACATTAATTCATTATATTTATTTCCGCGATACGTATTGCTACACTGCGTCCCAAAATGATAGCCTCACCTAGTTTTTTCTGTGCAGGGCGAATACCGAGAATATGATTTTTTCCAAAAAATACACAAATATTTGTAAGTATACACTGACTACTTTGCATAAATATTGTTGAAGAAAACGAATGAACAATTCCTTTCGGTCCAAAAAACTAAAATCAGTGGTGTTCCAAAATGATAGCCTCACTTAGAATTTTGATCGAATTATCAACAAAAATAGCATAAATGGATTAAAAAGTCATGATTTAGTTATCAGTTGGTTCTCCATTACGATTTATTGCGTGGAAAATGCTTGATGGTATGCTCTACGATAATTTTTCTAACGTATTTACTGATAAGGAACGCCAAGCAGTTCGGATAGCAAGTTTAAGCTCCTATATGGTCTCGTAATGTCTCCCATCTTCATAAATCTCTTGAACTAGCCTTCCACAAACATTTTCCATTGGATTAAGGTCTGGGGAAACGGCTGGCTAAGACATTGTTTTGATACCCGACCGTGTAAGGTGAGTTCTTGTTGTCTTGCGTGCGTGCCCGGCAGCATTTTCTTGCTTAAAAATGAGCTGTTGGGTGTTGAGATTTTCCAAATAAGGCTTCAAATGATTCGCCAGGATGTCGATAAACATATCGCTGTTGATACGTGTTGGTACAAGAGCAAATTCACTTCTACTATGACCGCTGAACGCAGCCCAAATCATGACCGAATCACTTTCAAAATTGTGACGATAGAAAAATCGTGCTATCGTCTCAAATCTCGCCAGTAATGGATGTAACTACCCGATTCATAAATATTTAAATTATTTTCATCAATATAATCCACCTAATATAAATTAATAATTAAAAATCTGAACAAGACTGCAAACGGACAACTTAAGTTTCTCCACTCATTCTTCCATGTCATATGTGCTGTAGCAAACTCCAATCACTTTTTGGTGAAGTTTGAGGGCAGAAACTTTCTTCATGGACTCTCTTACAATATCAGAACACGAATTCAAAGCTTTGGCACACAGCATTTTTGTGCACATTCAATCAGAAATCGTTTTTTGTCCTACGGCAACCTTTGGTTTGAATTGAAAGCAACTTAAAAAATCCTCCGATTATCACGCGAGGAAAGACGACCAGGAGACTTCTGAAGCCCATATTAGCTGGAATATTTTACCGCGTGACCACATTAGGCGTACCATACCAAAAACTTGGTACGGTCGAGCTCCAGCGTACCATACCAAATGCAACCCCCCCCTTCTGGGTTGGCTGACGATGGTGTGCTCGAAAGAGCTCGATGAAGTGCTCGACTTTTCATATTGGTAAGAACTTGTCGAGCAATTATCAGTTAATTTGTGAAGAGCAATTAATTAATTGATAGAAAAAAATAGCATATTTTAGAATCATGATGGAGTTTAAAACTGTTATTATTATTTTTCCGTGCCATAATATTGTTGAAACACGACAACTTTACTCCATGGATGAAAATAATGCGCTGCAACTGTCGTTCCAACCAGGTTAACAAACAAAAATACTCGTTCTCTTTTCATCGTTTTTTTCTTTTATAATAATTGATACGATGTATTTGCTTAAAAAATTTCTACCCGCTCTGTTGGTCATAGTTCTTAATCCAACAACTATTTCGTTTTGAAAGGAGTTATGCAGCATTCAATACGTTGATAAAAAAATTCTCATGTTTTCTAAGTCATGAAACAATGTGGTAAAACGAATCTTATTGTTTTTATTTGCCTGTAATTACTATCTGTAACCGTACACCGTGAATACATAAGGTGAGCACGACAAAGCATAGAGTTGGAGTGAGCGGTTTCGTGACTACACTTGCATCGCTCGATTCTGACAGAAAAATCGGTTTTTGACACTAGGAGCGTACCAGTTTTTTGGTATGGTACGCCTAATGTAGTCACGCGGTGTTAATTTCAATGATTTTTGAAGTGAGGCTATCATTATGGGACATATTTTTTTAAATTTTTGACCAAAATGTTACAATTAAATTTTTTTCTGATAAATTAGAAGTGAAACACATTTCTTCTAGATTAAGAAATATGTTTCTGTCGTTTATTTTACCTTGCGATCATTTAAAATAGCATATGAGTGAAAAAAACTGGGTGAGGCTATCATTTTGGGGCGCAGTGTATTTAAATCAACATTATAAGGTTTGCTTGGAATTTCACGAAACAATTGTTTGGTGAACAGCGTGAACAGTTGTTGAAATACTTCAGCGAACAGAACAGTCCCTTAACATAACGATTCTATGGATTTATGGAGGTTTAGGTAGGTTGGCGATTTGTTTCTAAATTTCCTTTTTTTTTATTTATTGAAATTAGTTTCTCACAGGCGTGCGTTGGTTGGCAGGCACTTTGGTTTTATTTTATACAAAACGATCAAACGATGGTCAAAGTAAATCGTGCGCTCCAATATTGTGATTAGATTCATCTCCATTAGGCCTCAATGTGTAGTTTTCTCTTGTTCACTTTTGTTTGACTCTAATATGATACAAACAAATCTTTCGTAAATAAAATGAACTGACGTTTCTAACACATCTCAAAGGTGATATCAGCCGACAACAGACCAACGGATGGTGCCTCAGCCAACAGGTGGAAGACCAGCTAGGCTCTAGCGTAAACTTGCACTTTGCTGCATCGAATGCATGGGGATAGGAATATATGGGCTACCATCTTTTAACACAATAATAATTACACATCATCATAACTTGGGAACGCTTTTGCACTACGGATTTATAGTTTTCACTATATATTTTTAATATACTAATTGCAATGTTATCCGTTTCCGCTGAACCCTCCGGAACATTTGATGAACTTTGCATCTCCAAGAAATCTGCTTCCACTTCCTCTTGTAGCTCATCCAGAAAGCTGAGACATTTCCGATATTTTGATGATCTCGATGCCATTCTTAAAGAGTTGTGCGTAGATCGTCTAAAATATAAAGAGTTGTCGTTAGTGCGGCTTACTCTAGAATGAAATTTTTGCGCTTACCTGAACTTGTAGAATTTTCACCGAATCGTCGAGCAATTCTAGCACCAACACAAGGAAACACACGAGTGTACAGACACGGGTCACCATGTTTCACACACCATGTTGTTTCGAAGCGGTACGTTCATAACACAGAAGAGCAAGATAGTTAACACATAGCCCGGGCGTGTAAGGGAGGCAGCATGCACCGAGTGTTGTATACAACATCCAAAGTATAGGTCAGGCCCGCTAGGCGAGGTCGCATGCAAGTTGTCCTCCACTTGTGTCATCAGGCCTCGGGCCTGGGTAAAGGGAGAACGTTTTTATATGGGAGCTTGCACGCGGTAGAACGATGGAGGACGTTCGAGCAGTCAAATAAAAATGCAAATGGGGATGTGTGCGTGCATCCAGTGGCCCAGAAATTGTAGTTGTGTGAGTGTGCTCGGAGGTGTTTACTTGTGTTGGTGATACCTACCCATGTATGTTAAATGCTAACGATTTTCTTTCGAATTGAAAGGCAACCTCTGGTTCATAACTGAAATTGTTTCTTCAACATAAACAGTCGCTTTATTCAAAATCGCAATGTACGCGTACACTTGCACTTTGCTGCATCGAATGCAGCTAATCGGGTACAGCACGGACTACGATCGGATAAAATCCGTTCGAATCGAGTTGTCAAAGGTCACTCACGTTGAAAAGCGCGGGCAAATCTGGCTGTCAAGTTTCACTCACCTCCCGCTAGGCAGCTCGAAATATCGTCCTCAAAACGTCCTCCGCGCGAACAAACGTCCTCCTTTTTTGTATGGGGATGAAACAAAAGGAGGACGTTTTTCGAGCAATCGCCCTCCTCGTCCTACTCTCCATACAAAACTGCTCGATGTTTGTGTCATGGAGGACGTTTTTGAGAACGATTTGCTCGAAATTGCCTAGCGGGCTCCTCTCAAATGTGTTCATTTTACTTGCCATTTTGAATATGAACGAAATGAACTCTTTTCGCAAATCCGTTCGTTCCCGTTTGTATGGGAAAAAATCCGCGAAGTTTTAAGCCGGGGATTCTAAACGAATTCGTACATTTGAGGGTTCTTATTAAACAAAAGAGTGTTAATTGCTTTTCTGAGGATCCTATTTGTAGTTTTTCATGAATTTATCATAATTTTGTATAATTATTGAAATGACTACCAACGACTTCGTTTGAAAAAAAAACAATCATCCACTTCATGGAAACACTTGAGCGCCTTAAGTATAAACGAAGCTCTACCCGAATATCTTTTAACACTTTAAGCGCACAGCGCAAATCGCACTTCTTTCCGTTATGCCGGCGATTTGTAGAAACGTCGGCCTAACTAACGGGCTATGTCGGTCCGAGCAGACCGACGCCGGCATACGCGAAAGAATGCTCTCGGCCCCACGGGACCGACGTAGCGCTTAACGTGTTAACACAATAATAATCTCACTTTAAAATGGGACCGCTTTTACACTAAGTATGAATACCCGGTTGACAGAAATTTAAATTGTTGCTGGTACTATGTAGTTCCAGCAAGAGTCCCAGCAATCTGCCATGGAAAAACTTGCTGTAACTACATGACAGCTGCAAAAAAATTGAATTTTTGTCAACCGGGTAGTTTTCACTACATTTTTTACCTTACCAATTCCAATGTGCACCAATTATGGGGGTGCCCATGGCGCAGCGGTAGCGCGAGGAAACACCACACCACAGGTGTGGGATCGAATCTCGAGTCTGGCACCCTCCGGTATTACGAACGGCTGACCACCGATCTATAATATACCGTCTCTCGGTCACACAAACTCTCTTCGGAGAGAGGCCTTGTCCCACTAGGGGATGTCGTGCCACATAAAAAAAAAAAAAAATTCCAATGTCTGTTGTCGCTGAATCCTCCAGAACATTCGCTGAACCCTTCGTATTACGAATAATAGCAGGACATTGATTGACCATGTGTACTGCAACACAGACTCAATTAGAGTGGTAACAGATGCTTGTGCCAAAATATCTGATCATGAAACTTTGCTTTTAAACTTGAATGATGAACGTTTCAGGACAGTTCAAAAACAAGTTAAATGCTCTAAAGAGGTTCTTTGTCAGGCGGTCACATTGGGACTACAGAGGGAAACTACAAATTTCCATGAAGCTGCAGATCTATTGAAGGATACACTAGAGAGTGCTATGAATAGTTTAGTTTATGAAAGGACCGTGGAGACTAGATACTCTGGCAGATGATATACGTTGGCTCTGGAACGTCTAAAGCGGAAAAGAGACAAAGTGTATAAAACATTTGTTCGGACTAATCTTGCTTCACATTGGTGTGAGTACATAAACTACGAAACGAGTACAGTAGGTCTTTAAAAACTACTCGTGAGGAATACTTCAGTAGGGAAATTAGCAAGCATCAGGGTAATAGTAGGGAACTTTGGAAACTTCTTAAAAGGATGTTGAAACCCGACGACAATACCGCTTCATGCGTGAAATTCGATAACTGTTTCGAGTCCGATGAGGCGGTGGTCGCAGAAAGGTTCAACAATTTTTTTGTGAATAGCGTCACACTTGTTAACAGCAACATTCCGACGGTAGACGAACCAGTCGAGCTGAGACCAGTTGATACTCCCAGGCATAGATTTTCTTTTCAACCAATAGACATGAGCAAGCTTAGGCAGATATGTTTTGACCTGACCAAAACGGCAGGAATAGGAAATGTAAATGCAAAAACATTACAGGATTGCTTTCATGTGGCTGGGGAGACGCTCCTGGATTTGATTAACCAATCGATGGAGAGGGGTGTTTTTCCGGAGACATGGAAGGAGTCATTGGTTGTACCTATTTCAAAGTTGACTGGAGCTATCAAGGCGGAGGAGTTCCGCCCCATCAACATGCTTCATACTGTCGAGAAGGTCCTGGAGGTTGTTATCAAAGACCAATTGGTGCAATACCTGGACCAGAACGGCCTGCTGGCCCGGGAGCAGTCGGGATATCGGGAAGGACATTCCTGTGAAACTGTACTGAACCTGGTGCTTGCGAAGTGGAAGGGGTTGATGGATAGTGGGCAACCGATACTTGCCGTCTTCTTGGATCTCAAACGGGCATTTGAAACAATATCGAGACCCTTGTTGCTCACAACACTTAGACGATTCGGTATTGAGGGGAGGGAACTCAGTTGGTTCAGCGATTATCTGACAGGTAGAACCCAGAGAACAATTTTCAAAAAATCTGTTTCAGATTCTATTGAAAACACCCTTGGGGTTCCACAAGGAAGTGTTCTTGGACCAATTTTTGAGGGTATTATGATCCGGTTCCGCGTTATTGCTCGAAAGTTTCCGCATATTTGCTCGTATACCAACCTGGGTATTTATACAAGTATTCCAAGGTATATAATTATATAGTTTTTAACAATTTTCGAGCACATTGATTTTTAATCAATTTCCAAACGATCGAGTCCTTCTTCTTCTTCTTCTTCTTCAGCGAGGATTTACTCCAGTACGGCTATTGAATCCAGCCTCCTGGACCTTCGCAAGCTAACCTGGAGATATAGACCTCTATAGGTTAAGGACTGACTGCTAAGGCCATATGTCCTGGTTTTCTGTATCTATCTTTACTGTCTGATAGTGGTCCTTTTTCTGTTCACTCCTGTTCTGACGCTCTATACATGTGTTGTGATGTTCGATCATTTGTTGTGACGTCTTGCTGCTGTCATTTCGTTCTGTTTACGGTCCCTGCTTAGTGATTCCAGACGACCTTTCCGGTTGCCTGTCGAGCTGTCCAGCTATTTCCAACTGGAAGCTGGGGCTTTGCCCCTGGCCTTATACCGGGCTCACTCGGTGGTTGATCGTGCTGCAAAGGGAAAAGGTCGCTTTCATCCTCTTTGGTTTTTGTTGTTCTTTCTAGAACGTAATCCTATTTTCCACAATAAAATTATATGTGTCTTTCATGTACCTTGCGTCTTTTTTTTTGAAACTTGTTACGAACTTGTCTAGGCTAATATCCCTTCTTTGTCTTTCTAGTTTGTATTTATCACAGTAAAAAACTTTATGCCTGCCAGTCTCAGGTACGTTACATATATCACAGTTTCCAGTGTCTACAATATTCATTATGTTAAGCCAAAACTTGCTGTGATCATGGCCTGCGATCAGTCTGTTGATTATTCTGATTTCTTTGCCTGTTAGTTTTAACTCGTGATGCCATGTTTTTCTTTGTATAGTTGCTTGGAACTGGTAGAATTTTTTCCCTTTATCTTGACTATACTGCTGATACCAAATATTGGTCTCTTCCCACATTTTGTTGTTTAAGGTTCCTATAATATCTTTCACTCTGAGTTTGTTATGGATGTATCTGTTGCTCGTTGTACCTTTCTTAGCGAGGGCGTCTGCCTTTTCATTCCCTGGGATTCCCATATGGCTGGGGATCCACTGAAAAGAGGCTCCTACGTAGTCGCTGTTCGCCAGTATGCTACTTATTATTTCATCTGTGTAGTTTTCTTGAGTAGCATTTTCGATGGTCCAACAAGCAGCCATGCTATCGGTATATATCACAGGGGATTTTAGTCTTGTCTGTACAGCTATTTCTAAAGCCTTTTCTATTGCTATCAGTTCTATCGAGCTTACGTTAGTATCGTTGCTGAGTTTAAAGGCATATTCTCGTGGTTCCTCTTTCTCTGAGGCATTTATGTAAATGCCTACGCCACAGCCGTCGGCTGTTAAGCTTCCATCTGTGTATATGGCTGGTTTGTGGGAATTTTCTCTTATTAGCTCCAGGCATATTTGTCGGACTACCTGCGGGTTGGCTTCAGCCTTTTTCCACTCTAAACTAGGAACTCTTCTTCTAATTTTTATCTTACATCCCTTCTTGTCATTATAACTAACTTTCGTTACTTTATCTAATAGTTTTTTATGTTCGTGGTATATTTTTTCTTGCGCTGTCATTTTTCCCTTGATTTTTCTATTGCTAGTGAGGTATCGAGCATTTGGTGACGTGTATGCGATCTCTTTGGCTATTTGCTTGGCTACTAGATATTTGGATCTTATCGGGAATGGGACTTCAGCCGATATTGCTATTAGTGTGTTTAGCGGGGTGGTTTTTGTGCAGCCCGTCGCTCTTCTCAGCGATTGGTGTAGTATGGTGTTAATAGACCTTTGTACTGGTTTATGTGCATTTAGGCTTAAGCCAACTCCATATTCGGCACTGCTCCTAACAATTGCTCTATGGAGTTGCATCCCCTTTTTTGGGTTAATGTTGTGTCTGATATTACATAAAGCCTTCATCACATATAGTTTGTTAGCTGCTTTATCTCGTTGTACTTTCATGTGTTTGTTAAAATTCAACTTACAATCTATCTCAACCCCCAGGAATCTGTGATCTTTGGTATGTTCTATAATTTCTTTTCCTATTTCTACTCTTATTTTAATATCACAGTTGGGAAAGGTCATTATCTTGGTTTTGTTTGCGTTAATCGATAGATTTAGGGACTTAAATGACTCGATTAACCAGTCAAGAGAGCTCTGTATTTTTAATGCCATATCTTGGGGCGTATTTGCAGATTCCACCAGTGCAAAATCATCCGCATACTGTATGAGCCTGATTCTACCATTGTTGATAGCGTGGCATCTGGCAGTGTATATGTTAAAAAGGGTGGGAGACATTACATCCCCTTGCGAAAGTCCATTCGATACCTTTCTATGTATAATCCCCTGGTCTGTTTTTAATTCTAGCCTACGGTTAGATAGAAAATCACATATCCATCTCATATCCTCTTGAGATATCCGATAGGATTCTAGAGAGCTTACTAGTTCGTTTGTTACAACGCAATTGTACGCATTTTTCACGTCTATGAAAATCACGCCAGTGTGCTTCTTATTTCTTCTATTCTTCGTAATTATGCTGACTAGAAGATTAATGGCCATTGTAGTAGCCCTGTTTTTACGGAAACCAAAAGTGGTTTCCGGGAGTATGTGGTACCTCTCCAGTTGCATTACTATTCTATCTAAAACCGCTGTATTGGCTATTTTCGTTAGGGTTGGTACTAAGGAAATGGGTCTGTACGAATCCACAGATTCTGCCTCTTTTCCTGGCTTATTCAAGGCTATCACCTTAATTGTTTTTAGCTTATTCTCCACCTTCCCTCTTTGGTACATGTCATTGATTTCTTTTATCACAGCCTGTATTGTTTGTTTGTTAAACGCTCTTATGACTTCGTAAGATATCCCATCCTTCCCTGGGGCAGTATTCTTTTTCTTTTTCAAAATCTTGTTCCATTTCTCTATGTCAAGTAATATTTCTTCTGACCTATCCTGTGTGGGGTTGACTCTAGTTTTGGTCTTGCTGGTGTTAAAGTTATTATTTAAGAATACCGCCGCAGTGCTGCGGTTTCCCGTAATTATATTGGGGCTTTGATCGGGTTTCTTGGATCCTTTTAACCTCCTTACAAGTCTCCATAATTCGGAGGTGGACGTGTCGGAGTCGATCCTATCTACAGTCCTTTCCCACTCTTTATTTTTCTCCTGTTTTATTAGGTAGGTCAATTTAGCTGCGTCTTTTTTTAACTGTATGTGGTTTTCGATGGTTTTATCGCGGTTGTATATTCTTCTTGACCTATCTCTTCTCTCCAGCGCTTTTGTTAGGTCCTCTGTCCACCAAGATTTTGGGACATGAATGCAAGTTTTCGTGTTGCGTTTTTTTATGTTGTTTACCTCTTTGGTTAAATTAGCTATATTCATGTCTTTGGTCACTTTTATCTCCTGTATTTGTTTACTCATTTTTCCTCTATTACATATGTATCTTTTTTTCTCTATGCTACTTCTATCAATTTTTATCACAATCATCCTGTGGCTGCTACCACCAACATGCCTATCAAGGACTTCTCTTGTTAACTTGTGTGCCATGTTGATAGGCACTATTGTTAAATCAATGGCAGTATTTGTTCCATTATGGCTGATATTAGTTATCTCCCCATTTTGCACACACATTAGATCTTTTTCACTGCATTTCTCTGCCAAGATTCTTCCCCTCGCGTCCTCATATGTATTACCCCACGTTCCGTGGTGGGCGTTGAAATCTCCCGTAATTATCTTAAGGCTGTCTTTGGTTATTGTTGTTACTTTTATCAACTCCTCAATCCATGACTGAAACGCTTTTATGGGGGTGTTTGGTTTCACATATACCGATACTACCATTAAACCCAGCTGTTCAACCTGGCATGCAACTGATTGTACATAATCGTTGCTGAAACCATTCGCATTGATTTTTTTTGTTTTGTAATGCCCTCTAATTGCTATGGCGCTGCCACCATATCCGTCTGCCCTGTTACTCGAGAAGATCTTAAATCCTTTCATCTTCACCTTCCTATTGCACTCCCCACCCAGCCATGTCTCTTGCAGACAAAATATATCTATTTTGTCAGTATCCCCCAGTCTGAGGAGCTCCTCCACATTGCTCCTCAGACCCTGCACATTGGCCTGGATTATCTTTGCCATTTTTGTTTTTGTTTTTTTTTTTCTTTTCTTTTTTTTTTTTTTTTTTTTTTTTTTTTTTTTTTTTTTTATGTGCCGTCGGGTGGGTTGTTTTGTCGTTCTTCAGTGCTATCCTCTATCGTTGATTCTTCCTCCTCAATTAAAAACTCTTCAATTACCATTTCCGAGTTCGTACCGTATACAATTCCCTCTTCATTCGGAAGTGTCACGTTCTCGTACGTCTTGATAAACTGTTTGTTGGGCTCCATTTTCTCAGTGTCCAACTCTATTTCTATCTTCTCTATAATTTGTTCTGTTTTGTTTCTTGTACCGTTGTTGTCTGATATATTTTCTGTGTTGATGTTATTATTTGTTTCTGTCGACTGTTTTTTTTTTTGTTATAATCTTTCTATCTGTGTGGTTTTGTCTTATTGCCGTTTGTTTAGCGTAACTGCTATCGTTAAATATGTAAACTCGCGGAATGATCGGACATTCCTCACGTCTTACTTGCTTTGCTGCTGCGTAGGGGATCTTTTTTTTGGTACGAATTCTTTGAATCTCCCATTCCTCTTTATAAATTGGACAATCTTTGTCTAGTGTATGATGACCCTCACCACAGGACACACACTTGGTCCTTTCACATACACCTTCGTGTACCATATTGCTGCAATTGGCGCATACCTTCTCACCACGACACCATTTTCTAGTATGGCCCAGCTTCATGCAGTTCATGCACCGCATGGGTCTCGGCACATAAAGCTCCACCTTTAGTGGGTACCAACCAAAATCAATTTTGTTGGGGATTTTTGCTGCTTTAAATGTAAGTATAGCCACCCTTGAGTTGACCAGCTTCCCATCCTTGTCTTTTCTTTTTATTATCTGGACCTCCGTTACCTTTTGTTCCTTCAGGCCTTCAGCAATTTCGTCCTCTGTTAAGTGGGCGATGTCGAAGGATCTGATCGTTCCCTTAACCACGTTTAGTGTTGGGTGATCTATTATCCGCACATTTACCCTGCCGTTTCCATGCTGGATGCTGGTTAATTTTTTAAGTTTTTGAGCATGTTTGTTCGATTTCACTTTTACCAACATTTTGCCGTCACGTAGTCTTCTTGCCTCCAGCGGTTTGTCTCCAAGTGTAATTTCGAACGTTTTTTGCACGATAAACGGATTTAAATTATCACAACTAACCCCAGTAGATGTGGTTTCCATTAGTAGAAACTGTTCATCTTCCGTATTATTCAGTGCACTATAGAGGTCAAAGGATTGTCTAGAAGCCTTTTTCCTCTTAGCCTTTCCTCCATCTGATAGTAGGCCATACGGGTTACTTGCCAGTAACCCTCCTCCAGGGTCATGTACCCCCATCCTTCTTCCCCTCTCTCTATCACACTATTTCTTTCCTCACTCCTCTCTAGTATATGTCCTCTTTCCTCAAATACAAACTCTACTGCCTCACTTCACTGCTTAGTATTGTATCCTACGCTGTGCGCTTTATGGAATTTCAACCGTTTCGCTTTTGAACAAACAAAATTAGCTCGACCTTTCTCCACCACGTCTGAGATGCTACTGAAACGATCGAGTTATTGGTGTGTTTTATACTTTGGCTAAATGGCTAAATAAATCAAAGTGACTTGTCAAAACACGACGTTGATATGAAAGGGGCATCCTGAATTATCATGTTCTTGGTAAATACTAAGATCTATAGAAGCCACATATGCCTCGGAAACATACGGTCTATAAGGAACCATCGACCAGGAGGTGCTTGAAACTGCTCGACGATAACGACGCGCGTCGTTTCGTATCCGCGCATCGTCTCGACACGTAGGTGGCGTCGTTTTGGATCGTCGAGACGGCCAGCCATTTTTTCGCTTTTTCCAAAGTGCTGTTTACCTTTTGTATGGGCCAGCGTCGAGAAGTTTGTCGTTTCCGCGCTCCCAATCGTGATACCCTCATTTGTTTATCATGTATATAAATGACATGAAGCAGGTCTTACGTTCTTCTTCTTCTTCTTCAATGGCCCGCTCGCAGTTGAGCACGTCGTGCTGACATGGCCTGGTCACCAATCGTTCTCCAGGTAGCTCGGTCCATGGCTGCAGCCCTCCAACCCCGGTCGCATCCGATGTCTCGCAGGTTCTGCTCCACTTGGTCCATCCACCGAGCTCGCTGAGCTCCTCGTCGTCTCGTGCCGGGCGGGTCGCTGGTGAGCACCTTCTTGGTGGGGCATGAGTCCGGCATCCTCATGACATGCCCCAACCAACGAATCCTGCCGGCCTTCGCCACCGTCAGGATGTCCGGCTCGCCATACAGCTCAGCTAACTCGTGGTTCATTCTTCTCCTCCACACGCCCTGCTCGTACACACCGCCAAAGATAGACCGGAGCACGCGCCTCTCGAAGACTGCGAGGGCGTTGGCGTCCTCCGTGAGCAGAGTCCAGGATTTATGCCCATAGAGAACGACCGGTCTTATCAGCGTGCGGTATATGACACATTTCGTGTGCGGGAGAAGCCATCTGGACCGCAGGAGTTTGTGGAGTCTATAGTAGGCACGATTCCCCTGAACAATGCGCCTCCGGATTTCACAGCTCACGTTGTTGTCCGGAGTTACGACAGTGCCGAGGTAGCAAAACTCCTCTACTACCTCAAGTTCGTCGCCGTCCTCTGATACACTGCTCCCCAGCCTGGCTCTGTCACTGTCAGAGCCTCCGACGAGCAGGTACTTTGTTTTCGTCGCATTGATCATTAGTCCAATCCTTGCGGCCTCGCGTTTCAGTCGGGTGTACGCCTCGCACACCGTCCTAGTGTTCCGCCCGATGATGTCGATGTCATCCGCGAAGCCGAGGAATTGGAGAGAGCGGGTGAAAATCGTGCCACGGATGTCGAAGCCCGCGCTTCTCATGACACCTTCCAGAGCGATGTTGAATAGAAGGCAGGAGAGTCCATCACCTTGCCTCAGACCCCGGTGGGATTCGAACGGATCCGACAGCATGTTCGAAATCCTCACCTTACACAGCACCCCCTCCATTGTGGCCTCTAGCAGTCGAACCAACTTCTCGGGGAAGCTGTACTGCCGCATGGTCTTCCATAGCTCCTTCCTGTCTATGGTATCGTAGGCCGCCTTGAAGTCGATGAAGAGGTGGTGCGTCGGGATCTGGTGCTCCCGGCACTTCTGGAGGATCTGCCGTAGAGTGAAGATCTGGTCGGTGGTGGATTTGCCTCCAACAAACCCAGCTTGGTAGCTTCCGACGAAATCTGTAGCAAGGGGCGCGAGTCTGCAGAAGAGTATCTGGGATAGGATTTTGTAGGCGGCATTGAGGACTGTGATGGCTCGAAAGTTGGCACAGTCCATTCTGTCACCCTTCTTGTACACTGGGTGGATGACACCCAGCTTCCAGTCCTCCGGTATCCTTTCCTGCTCCCAGATTTTCACAATTAGCTGGTGCATACTGACGGCAAGCTCTACCGAACCCATCTTTAATAGTTCTGCCATCAGCCCATCGCTGCCAGCTGCTTTGTTCTGTTTCAGCTGCTTGATGGCACTAGTGACTTCGTCCAAGGATGGTGGGAGCACATCGTCATCTACCTCCTGGCTAATGTGCTGCTCAATTCTGCCTGCGCTGCTGCTGGACCCCCCCAATTCCGCTCCGTTCAGGTGTCCGTTGAAGTAGCACTTCCACCTTTCGATCACCTCTCGCTCGTCCGTAAGAATGTTGCCCTCCTCGTCACGACACATTGCGACGTTTGGCGTGTAGCCGCCTCGTGTCTTCTTCAACATCCTGTAGAACTGGCGAGTTTCCCCCGACTGAGTTAGCTGCTGCAACAGTTGTTCATCCGACTCCTCGAAGCGGCGCTTCTTGCTCTCGAAGAGCCGGGTTTGCTGTGTCCTCAGTCGTTTGTAGTGTTCCACGTTCTGACGGGTTTCGCGCTGCAGCATTCGGGCGCGCGCTGCGTTCTTCTCGGATAGTGCCCGCCTGCACTCGTCATCGAACCACTCTTTCCTCTGGTTACGTGGCTTATGGCCCAGTGTCTGCTCGGCTGTGCTGCTGATGACTCGCTCCACCATACGCCAGTGGTCATCGAGGGACATCGTGGCGGTCGCGTTGTTGTCCGGTAGCGCTTCCCCAAGCGCTGACGCGTAGCCCTCGGCAACAGCAGGTATTCGCAGCCGATCCGTGTTTAGGCGTGGGGTAGGCCGGTGACGCAGTGTATTGACAGCGCAGAGCTTCTGCCGTAGCTTCACCATAACCAGGAAGTGGTCCGAGTCGACGTTTGCGCCCCTGTACGTACGTACGTCGATGATGTCCGAGAAGTGCCTTCCGTCTATGAGAACGTGGTCTATTTGGGAATATGTCTGCTGTGGTGATCTCCAGGTGTAGCTGAAACGAGGTTTGTGCTGGAAGAAGGTGCTACGGATGTTCATGTGCCTCGAGGATGCGAAGTTGATGAGCCGGAGGCCGTTGTCGTTGGTTAGCTGGTGGACGCTAAAGCTACCAATCGTAGGTTTATAGGCCTCCACTCGCCCGACCTGAGCATTTAGATCTCCGATGACTATCTTCACATCATGTTGTGGGCAGCGATCGTACTCCCTTTCCAGCTGCGTATAAAACGCGTCTTTGTCGTCATCGCTGCTCCCAAGGTGCGGGCTGTGCACATTTATAATGCTCAGGTTGAAGAAGCGTCCACGTATCCTCAACCTGCACATCCTGTCGTTGATCGGCCACCATCCGATCACACGCTTCCTCATAGCACCCATAACAAGGAACGCCGTACCGAGCTCGTGCTTGTCTCCACCACTCTGGTAGATCATGCAATCGCTACGGTAGGGGCGCTCCGAGACTCCTTTCCAGCGAACCTCCTGAAGTGCTACTATTTCAAAGCCGCGGGCTCTCACTTCCTCTGTGAGTATTCTGGTACTCCCGGGTGAGGTAAGAGACCTGCAGTTCCATGTACCGAGTTTCCAATCGTAGTCCTTTTTTCGTTGCGTGGGTCGGGCATGATTGGTCCAAATCGGGTATTCTTCGTGGTGACTATTCGTTGCAATTGTACAGAGGGTGGCTTGCAAGGCCTCTCCCTCCGCCTCCTATCTCGTCGGTGGAACAACGCATCCTAGCTGTTTTACGTCCCGTAGGATGCCAGGACAGGGTGTACAGCCGCCCCTAACATGGGGAACAGACGCTGGTTCGAGCCGCTCTTAACATGGAGAACAGACGCTCGGGGATGAACTACTAGCAAGTAGCAGTCCATTCCCCCTCTCAATTCAGCCTTGCCGCCCATCCGCCCAAGGGGGTGGGTTTCCCCGTGTACCCAAGCTTGGATATTTAGGCGACAAGTTACCGTTCTGTACGTCGCGGACGTATTGAGTAGGAGTTGGGGAGGAGAGCCTATAGTAGCCTTCAGGAGGCGTCGGATCCAACCCTTTACAGAACAAACACCTGACACAGTAATATTTATATCGCGAAAGGACGTGAAACAGGCAGAGTCCCTTTTGAATGAAGACTTGGTGGCTCTGGATGGCTGGCTGAAATACAAGAAACTCGCATTGAACGTTAGTAAAACACACTATATGGTAATGTCGAGGAGGGAGTGGATCGGCCAGCTTTCTATTGCCATCAACACGGAACCAATTTCCCGAGTCTCCCAGGTTAAATATCTGGGAGTCACTCTGGACGACGGGCTTACATTTAGTGCACACATTGATGGGGTCATCGCTAAGGTGGCAAAGAAGTGTGGGGTGATGAGTAGACTGGGGAACTACCTAAACTTTGTTGGGAAAGTTCACCTCTACAAATCAATTATCTCACCGCATTTTGATTTTTGTCCATCAATATTGTTCCTCGGCAATCGGACACAGCTCAAAAGGTTGCAAAAAGTGCAAAATAGGGTAATGAGGTTAGTGTTGTGTTGTAGTCGGTACACGCCGTCTGCTGTTATGCTGGATGTCCTGCAATGGATGTCTAGACTATGATACTAATATTCAAACTCCTGAGGGGCTTTTTACCGGGGTACCTTGGAAAAAGAGTAGTTAGGGGTTCTGACGTTCACCGGTACAACACTCGAAGGGCTCATGATCCTAGAACGTCGAACTTTTCAACAGTATTTGCTAGAAATTCTTTGTATTAACAGTATCAAACATTAACAGAAAAACAGTATTTGCTACACGAATAGGAGAGAGCATTTTTTGGCCGCGTACTCCGGAGAGTGGTTCCACGATTTCTATCTTTTGGAAGTTGTGCTAACCGCTGTACGCAAGGAAAAGAGAGCTGACTGGTCTTTTTCGTGAAGGGTCACTTTGATCCCACCACTTCGAGATTTGCTTTAAAGTTTGAAACAAATATCTTTTGATAACTCCGCCATTCTCAAACCTGTGTTGGGGTAAGAGGTGGGACTCATCATCATCATCATCATCTGTAATTACAAATCATCTACATTAGTTCGTTCACCTCCAGCATAGCAACTGTTTGGTTAACTTTTAACATCACTAACTCACATTTAATCTTTCGTTTAACAGCACAAAATGTTTTAACACTTGCTCACACCGCTTGAAACACAAGATTGAAAAATAAAGCAAATCTTTGAAAAGTATAATGTTGTTCCAAAGAAATCCGTTGATATATCACACCAAAACACGTAAGTAACTGTGCAAACCCACACACTCTCACGCCTCTGAACACACTCACACACCTATATAGTCGGGGAACACACGCACACAACCATATTATGCCCGAATTTCTTCCGGGCGAAACGCCCTACTACCGAACAAAACGGTCCTATTTCAACCCAGGCCAAAGGCCAAATGAAACAAAAGCAGGGCGTCTTGTATACAAATCGCCACTTGCATGTCTAGCGGGAGGCTCACTCCCCAGCGAACGGCGGTACACTGAAAATCGAGCAGTTTTTTCCCTTTTTCTTTTGGACCCCCCGATTTCCGCTTAACGGGGGGCCGGATTACACGCACACAACGTTGAGTCAGAAGTGGCACGCACACCAAGCGCGCCAGGCAAAAAAAGAGCAAAAACATAGTTGCTCTCTTATTCCGCTCGCTACTATGCTCAGCCCCCACTCTTTCTCCCAGCTCGTCTTCAATTCTCACCAATGCGTCTTTTTCTACTATTTAGTCGTCATGTTGTCTCGATAGGATAAGTCAGTGCAATAATCACTCTGGGCTGTTTGTCAGTTGGCGATGCCCGAGGTTTAACATCCAATATTAACCTAGGAGAAATGGACATCGTTTTCCATGACGTTCCATTCTCTCTCCCATCATGGCGCACTACTTTGCTCCGCTCAGGTGTAAGCACGGATGGTTTCGCTCACGGCTGTTCGTAGTCAATGATATGAATGGTGTATGTGTTCGATGCATGCATGGGGATTGTTTTGATTGCGGAATGAAATTGCGTCAAGCTAATGGAATGAAATTGCATGCATAAAACTAAGTAATTTCTTTATTTGTCCTTTTGCTTCTTCATTTTCTTTGTTCTTCGTACGTTTTACAATCGCAATGAATGAATGAATGAAGTACATTAAAATAACGATTGAAAATTTATGAATTGCAATGGGTTGAAATATGGTAGCAATGCGTTATCACATTAACACAACAACCACAATAATGCCGTTATTCGCTGTATGCATGTTGTAGGGGTTGATTAAGGTAAAATCAATTTACGTATGCTCGTGTCAGCTTGAGTTCAGTCAGGGTATAGCATCAATAGCAGCTATCTCGATCTTGCCCACAGTAGAGGGTCGTGGAGATGGGATTCTCCCTACCCCTCGCCTGTAAAATGAACTGATTCGAGCAAAACCGTTCGCAGGGTAGTGCCTAGTGGGTATTTTCAATCGACCGGCAGTCTATACCGCGTGACTACATTAGGCGTACCATACCAAAAAACTGGTGCGGCCCAGGTGGTAAAAACCGTTTTTTCTCTCTTTCTAGCGCACCATCGGCTCTGGTACGCTGTCACTCGACCGTACCAACCCACTAGTCAATTTAGCCGTTACCATACAAGTTTTCCCACCCCCGATCCCTCTTGGCCCATGTTTCGGTCTTTGCACACAAGTTGTCGAGTATGCCATCTCTTTTTAGCGTGTAGCTCGTCATCGTCTGTCACGCTCATCTGTATAAATCAACGTTCTGTCGGATCCAACCCGGGTGGTATAAGCATAACTTCCCGTGTCTGGACACAGCGATTCAAAAATTTGTCTGTGTTAGTGGAACCGTGCGTGGAAAGAAGGTCAGTGAAAAAATGACAAGTTCGAGAAGCCGGATCAGAATGACAACAAGAAGTGAGTTGAACACACGCGAACGCAAATCTAATCGTGGTAATTGTTTTAGTTTCTCCTGGTCTTTAATTTCTTTTAGTGATTCCAGAACATCTTCAGTTCGATGGAGACACTCAACTGTAAAAAGTAAGGAAAGCAGCATCTCAGGAAGCCAACAAAGCGACCGGGGAAACTACATCCGAGGCAGCAAAGTCATAGTCGGAAGTTCCGACGCAATCGGTGTCGCCAATCCTGGCCTTGTTAAAAAGGGTAAGTACAAGCATGCCGATATTCATTTCGTACAAGTTGCAGCGTAATGAAATCTCACTCTAGTTTTAGACGACTACAACCAAATCGACCTGCCGGATAGACGAGTGCTTGTTTGCGATGGCTTATTGTGTCCGGAAGTTTCATACACCCGAAACGATAAGCAGTTCCCGTGAATTCTCCTACTTCCTAGAGTGTTATACGTGAGTATTTGTAAAAGGTGTTTAAAACATTTTTCGAGCGTTAAATAAATATTTCATAATTTTTCCAATTTGAGCCTGACATTTTTATTTTGCGAAATCAAGCGAAAGAAACCATTTATCACTACTACATACATACATTCCATGGTTCGCACCAACACATGCATAGATCTGAGCTGTACGTTCTCACTCACACACGCTCATAAGCCCGTGGCTCAAACTCCTCAAAACTCCTCATAACTCCTCAATTTTGTATGGGCAAAATCGAGGTGACACAAAATTAGGAGTTAGCATGCAAGTTTTTGCCTAGTGGGAAGTTTTTGGTATGGTACGCCTAATGTGGTCACGCGGATAGACTTGTATACAGTCTTTCCCCGACTTACGCGAATAATGCGTGCCGGAGGCATTCGCGTAAGTCGAGTTTTCGCGTAAGTCGAGTTCCGCTTGACACTTGGTTTATACCTGGTGTTAAGAGATCGAGTATTTAATATCATCATTCAAAACATATTCAAAATAATACGAATACGTTAAGTTCCTCTTTTTATTAAGTTTATTCGAATTGTATTCTATACCAAATTCATTGTTAATATTTTTTAATTTACAAAGTTATAACAAAATTGTCCAACGTCAACTGTTTTGCAGTTTTTTTTTTGTCTTCCCAAATTAACTTATAGATTTGCATTTTTTCTCGTACACTGCTGCTCACTGCTTCAAATCTATCCTTATCATTGTCCATCGCTTCGATGGCTGATAAAGCTAATTCCAAATGGCTGAATGCTTCAGCTAATCCTTTTGATGTAAAGCATTTATCTTCCTCAATAACATTTTCATCTTCGTCTTCTAAATACTCTTCGAGTACTTCTAGCGTTTGCATTTTAATGAGCTCGTCATTAGATAAAGGCTCTCCCGCTGTATTTACAAGCTCCTCCATTTCCTCGTAATTTACTTCTATTTCGAGAAAATGTGCCAAGGAAACACATTCACTTAACACAGTATCCAGAGTCTCCTGGCTACTGACTGGTGGATGATAATTTACAAAAAAATGTGGATAAACCTTCTTCCAAGCCGCTTGCATTGTTGTCAGTTTCACTTGTTTCCAAGAAGCTGCAATGTTATTTATTGCATTTAAAATATTAAAGGTTTTCCAAAACTGGCTAAGTGTCGTAGATCCATTTTCTACCGTTTTCAATGCTTGCTCGAATGTGTTTCTAATGTAATGCGATTTCAATGCAGCTATCACTCCTTGATCCATCGGCTGCAACAAAGACGTTGTTCTTGGAGGTAAAAATAATACCTCTACATTTGGATGCATAGTCTCAAGTTCATTCGGATGGCCAGGAGCGTTGTCCAGTAACAATAGCACTTTGAACGGTATGTCATTTTTTTCGCAATATTGTTTCACTTCGGGTACAAAACTTTCATTGAACCATTCGACGAAAATGGCTCGGGTTACCCATCCTTTCGCATTAGATTTCCACGTGACCGGCAGATTGTTAATATTTACACTTTTCAAAGCTCGTGGCTTTAGAGAGCGGTAAACGGCAAGTGGCTTCAATTTGCAATCTCCTTCTAAATTACCCCCAATCATTAGCGTTATTCTATCTTTAGCTACCTTATAGCCTGGCATTGCGTCCATTTCTTTAGTAATATAACTCCGCGAGGGCATTTTCTTCCAGAAAAGCGCTGTCTCGTCTACATTAAAGATTTGTTGTGGAAGATAACAATTGTTTTCTACAACTCTGGCAAATGTGTCTGGAAAACAGGTGGCGGCATCATCGTCAGCACTGGACGCTTCTCCGTGAATTTTAACGTTTCGTAAATTTGTTCGTTTTTTAAAACGTGTAAACCAACCATTGCTTGCTTTAAATGGTAATCCTACAGTATCGTCGTTATTGGCTTGACGTTTTATATCGTGATGTAACGATACGGCTTTATCTTTAATGTTTTGCAAACATAGCGGAATTTTTTTTGTGGTTAGATCCTCAATCCATATCAGCAATAAACTCTCCATTTTCTGTATCGTTTCATCACGATGCGACGTAACTATTGTACCCTGCATCAACGCATTGCTTTTCACGGATTCAAGGAAACGATCTTTTGTTTTCACAATGGTCCGTATTGTCGACTCGGGACGATTCACTGCACGGGCGATAGCTGTAAATCCTTTTCCTTTTTCGAACAGCTTCACTATTTCCAATTTTTCAGCAAAAGTTATTGCATTTCTCTTTCTTTTTTCGGTATTTTTGCGTATGTTATTCATTTTACTCGCTTTTAATTTTGTTGACGACGTGTTTTGAATGGCGGTGTAATGATGTGAAAATTTGCAAATGACAAGTGACGTATGATGAGTCTGAAGAACTGAAGTTTACGTCATAAACTCAATGAACTGTCAAAATTTGAACATTCGCGTAAGTCGAATTCGCGTAACTCGAGTGTCGCGTAACTCGGGGAAAGGCTGTACAAGGTGCGTAAATTTTTTCAAGTCTATTTTTCACTCAGTTACAGTTGAAGTTTGATACAGTTTTTGACCAAGTATTTTTTAAATTAAATAATGTGTTTAATGGTTCGCCGTTCAATTATTTCAATGGCATTGAATTTATTTAAAAGTTTCTTTTTTCAAAAAATTTTAGTGAACCAACCTGCTTTGTTCTAACTACATTTAATTGAATGCGGAATGACACTGTTGACAGCTGGGTGTCAAATATCATTGTGAATCAAAACAATAACTCAGAGTTTTAGCGCCAAAACAAATAATCGCCGCATATAAAGTAACAGTTTCGTTTATTTTTGTGCAAGTGGCAAACAATTGCAGTAATGGATTCACCACCGCCTAGACGGACGTTGCGAAGTTCAAATCGTTTATCACTTTCTTTGAGTCTTCGCACCAAAACAAAGCGAGAAAAAGCGGTGCAAACAGATAAAGATCGGTGTCAAAATAGGCCAGATGAAATGTCCATAGTACAAATCACCGAACCCAAGCCTTCGTCCCTGTTAGCATCAGACCTAATGAATACCGAATCAGGCATAGACAACAGTTGCAGTCCTGGAAGTATATCCTCGATTCGCGTAGAGGCGCGATCTCCTGAGCCGATAGTGATCAGTGACAATGAGAAAGATTGTGAGACACCTTCAAAAAGATCAATCCCCGAATTCTTTACACCTTACAAACATCAAATTAAAAGTTCCAACTCCAATAGAAAATGTACTACTGGCGGAAAACTTAGCAGCGGTATGAAAAGTAAAACAATCATCCAAACTAGAACACTAACACATTCCTTTTAATTTTAGTCGCCTCATCTGCCGAGAAAAAAGCTCCAACAACGCTTCCGAAAAAGACGATTGGGAAAGTACGTCGTAAAATATGTCCGACTACTAATATCAAACATCTTACAAAGAAGTATTTTGACGATTCACAAAAGAGAATAACAAATTTTTTTTCCAAAGAGGAAAATCCGCAGCAAATTGGTTATTGCCGTGTGCTGAAAGAGTCTGCGATGCCAACGATTATAACCGGAGATTTGGATGTGGAACAAATGTTAAACATTGAAGTAGAGGAAGCAGAAGACCATTTAAGGTTCTCACAAACTGTAGCCGAATCGTCTACACAAGCGAAGGGAGACATGTGCCCAATTAAAATCATGGAACGCATTGAGCGTGTTGAAAGTGCATGCTACGATCCGGTTAGAGAAGATTGGAATATGGAACGCGTACAAGTGCCTAGGGAAATAGATAAAACTTACAATGATGAAACGACAGGTGATTCGGGGATTGCTTGTGATGATCAATCCATGACATATAGATTCAAAACGACACAGGAAACTGTAAATGTGTGCACCCGTGGGGCAACACCCAAAACGACAAATAAAACAAATTTCCCAACATGTCATCGCCAACAAGATAGTAAGAAAAAAGGGCCACGACAGCAGAGCAAAAGTAAAATTGTGTGCCCCAAGTACAAAATAATCTCTGGCACAAACTTTGCCGTGGATGCCTTTCGGTATGGAAACATCGAGGGAGTAACGCATTACTTCCTCACGCATTTTCATGCTGATCATTATATTGGACTGAAAAAATCATTCTGCAAACCTCTGGTAATGTCGCCGATTACAGCAAAGCTTGTAAAGACATTCATCAATGTGCCGGAAGATGTCTATATATTAATAGATTTGCACCAGAGTATCTTCATCGATGGCATCGAAATAATTGCACTGGATGCTAATCAGTAAGTTAGTCAAGTATAAGCAACATTCTGAATACTAATAAATAATCTTTTCTTTTATTTCCAAGCTGCCCTGGCGGTATCATGTTTCTATTTCGTTTGGTTGATGGAACCAACATTCTACATACTGGCGATTTTCGAGCGTCCCCTGAAATGGAAGAATATCCCGAGTTTTGGAACATGTCTATCGATTGCATTTATCTTGACACTACTTACCTCAGTTCAAAGTACGCATTCAAGTCACAATGGGAAAGCGTTGCCGATGCGCGCGAAACTGTCGCCGCGTATTTAAAAAAACATATTGGTACCAAGGTGTTGGTTGTTTGCGGAAGTTATCTAATAGGAAAGGAGAAGGTTTGGACAGAAATTGCCATTTCATCGAACATGAAGGTGTGGACGGAACAGAACCGATGGAAAGCACTGAAAGCAATAGCGGATCCAAACCAGCTTTCGATGCTTATAGCAGACCCGAACGAGGCTGATATCCATGTGCTGGCGATGAACAAACTTACATACGACGTTAGTACCTTGTTTTTTAATTCAACTTACAGATTGACTCCGATATTGTTTCAATTTTTCGATTACATTTTTACTTGTTTGGTACAGGATCTAAATGAACATCTAAACCAGTTTCCGGACCGTTACGACAGCGTGATTGGAATACGCCCGAGTGGTTGGGAAAAAAATAGCAAACCACAGTACCGGGGTCGAATTAATATAGTGGGAGTTGAATATTCGGAACATTCCAGTTTTGATGAACTGAAACGATTCGTACAGTTTCTAAGACCCCGAGAGGTGATCAGCACTGTGCCTTATGGTAATTCAAACCAAAACCGTACCCCATCTGTTCCAATATCTTGGTATCAAGGGGAAATTCGTCCAAATAGGAAAGAATTGCAGTTATCCATAACTAACTTCATCTCGACGCCGGTCGGAACCAATAATAGAAGGCTTTTGCAGCTCTCGTCCACATCAGCCCGGATGACCATAGTAAAAACAAAACGGGAGAAAAAGGATTCAATCGAAACAAAGGTGGAAGAAGTAATCGACCTGGTGAGCGATAACGATGAAGATAATAATAAGCGTTCAGAGAACGGTGAATATAGTGTCGATAGCGACTGGTTGGCTTAATACTTTAATTTTATGCTACCTACTAGTGGTTTTTTTTTACTGAACTGAACAAGACAGATAATATGTAACGTGTGTAAATTAGGTAAACGCAAAAGCGGCTGTGCCATGAATACATATGGTGAAGTTAGATGATCAATGGTTTGCATTTACAGAAACTATATAATTAGTGTTGGCAGGAACGCTCAGGGTTGGGTTCACTGAAATAGAATAAATTTTCCAAAAGAACAACCAGAGGGAGATTTTTATTACGAGATTTGAATGATTCTGTTCGTTATATTAAGCTAATCCAGCTTTAGACCAAATATTTCACATTTTACGTCGTTACGCCAAGAAGAAGAAGAAATTTTCAAATACATTAGGCACTACAGATACTTGGTTTCGTTATAATATAATGTTACATATACTAGTCAATACATCGAGTTGTGGTTTAAGCAGTGGCGTCTCGTCCACCTGAGCAACCTGTGCACTGCACAGTCATGAATTTTTAAAATGAATCACAAAATTATTTGTTTAGTTCTGGTGTTGTAATTTCCACCCGCAACAGTTGCGTTCAAAATCTACTTAACGCTTTACAACTCTGCGCTGGGCACTTCTGCTGGTGCACCGCTGCTACAAACCAGCATCTTTTATCAAATAAGAACAGTTCTCTTAACCACAGTTTCATAATACAATTCTCATAACGAACGGTGAAAAAGCGTTAGATTTCTTGTTAGCAAGAGTCAAAATCCATTTTGAAAGTCGATCATTTTTGTTTACGGGTGGGTACTTCTGCCAGTGCACTAGCCAATCGTATATGTACACATTAGTTCTCTCGTGCATGTGTTCAATGCGTCCATGTAAAATTGTCAATGAATAGGTGCCTTTCCTGTGCACATTAAATTGTACTCAGGGCGGGCTCGAGGAGAGTCTGGCTTGCCAAATAAGAATTTGATTCACATATATTGACTAACGGCGGATACATTTATCGAGTAGATATTGACGTTCGTCAAGTAAATTTTGAAGAAAGTAAAACTTTGAAATAAAATCGAGGAAACAAACACGCAAATATAGTCAACAACTTAAAGCTAATTAAAAAATGTCTAAGCAGGCACGTTGGACTGGGCAATACTGATGGTGCACACACTTTCATTCGAACGATTTTTCATGCAATGTGTACATATAGGGGTGGATGGGGTAATACGCACCCCTTAAGGAAAACTATAAAATTTTCTAACAACTTGGCACTTGATTGTTGATTTTATCACTGGATAGGATTCATAAAGGTTCAAACTAGTTACCAATTCAGGAATGTTTGCTTTTTTTTGCTAAGAAAAACGTATTTTTTTCAGTTTTGAAAAAGTTCAATTTTTGATCGATCTGTATCTGGTTGAGGCAAAACGCACCTTTGCTAGGGGTAATACGCACCACAACAAAGGGGCAATACGCACCACAACAAAGGGGCAATACGCACCATAACAAAGAGGCAATACGCACCATAACAAAGAGGCAATACGCACCACAACAACGAGGCAACATCCACTGTCAAATAAAGATAGTTTGTTTACAAACTGGTGCATTTTACCCCGACATACTGGGTGCATATTGCCCCCATTCATAGTTCCCCACATTTTCAACTAAAATATGAGTAAATTTGCATACTTTCCGAAATTTTCATGAATAGTCTCAAGCACTGATTCTCAATTCAATAAATTTCGTATTCCTCGTGGGTAAATATCGGTTTTTGCACTTAATATTCCTTAGCGGAATGGTAAGTCACATTATAACAAAAACTGTCTGAGCTGAGAATCATTTTGTTTTGCGTTTATTTCGCGTTTCTGTTGATGTAGAGCTATCAAACTCACAGGGTGACCATATTTCAGGTTGATCTTGCAGGGTGACTACTTTTTACGCGTTGAAAACTCGTTTTTCAATGGAAATGGGAAAGGGTGCGTATTGCCTCAGGGGTGCGTATTACCCCAGCCACCCCTACGATTGGCTGGTGTACTCGCTGAAGTGCCCACCCATAAACAAAACTTTTTGACTTTCCAACTGGGTTTTTATTCTTGCTAATAAGAAAACTAACGCTTCTTCACCGAATGTGAAGACCGAATAAACCACATGAGAATGTGGTTAGGAGAAGTGTTCTTATTTGATTAAAGATGCACGTTTGTAGCAGCGGTGCACCAGCAGAAGTGCCCAGCGCAGCATTGTAAAGCGTTAAGTAGATTTTGAACGCAACTGTTGCAGATGGAATTTTTTTTTTTTTTATGTGGCACGACATCCCCTAGTGGGACAAGGCCTCTCTCCGAAGAGAGTTTGTGTGACCGAAAGACGGTATATTATAGATCGGTGGTCAGCCGTTCGTAATACCGGAGGGTGCCAGACTCGAGATTCGATCCCACACCTGTGGTGTGGTGTTTCCTCGCGCTACCGCTGCGCCATGGGCATCCCAGATGGAAATTACAATGCCATAATTAAACAATTAATTTTGTGGTACATTTTAAAAATTCATGACTGTGCAGTGCACAGGTTGCTCAGGTGGACGAGACGCCACTATCGTAAAGCCTTTACGGTATTATAATATATGCAGTGAGGTGAGTGCGATGGGACACAATACACTTTGATCGAAAAACATAACATAACATCTCGCGGCTCATTCCAGCAATATATGAATTTTGCAATAAAGAAAAATTTCATTGTTCTCTAACATTGTTCTCTAACATCTCTACTGTAAAAAAACAAGATCAAATTCACGAAATATTATTAAAGATAATTTTCTTCTTGGCGTAACGATCGTGTTGATCATGCCTGCACGTTAAGGGTTCACGTTGCACGTTAAGGGCTCACGAGACTTTTTCCTATGTGTACGTGGATAGTCAGTCCTCTCGTACAGGGGAGGGTTCGGTCTTGATTGGGATTCGAATCCACGCCGTCGTATTAAAATTATAAAAATTATTAAAATAAATTTAAAAACAATATTTTACTCAAAAAGTGAATACATATTATAACATTGCCGAAAAAACGAATTGAGTTGTATTGGAAGTGTAAAATATAGCTAAAAGTAAATTAGCAAGGTTCATCGTGCAACGTCACAAAAAGATGAGTCAATTTCAGCACGTCAAAAAGTCAAATACAGCACGTTGGGTGACAAAATTTCGTGTGCCTAAGGCACACAGCAAGCTTGCTCTGCTTATGAGCTAAATAATAAGTGTCAGGAAGTTTTTACCTATAAACGTCTGTAACAGCTTACTGGCAACTACAAAAATGAATGTTCAAATCTCAAATCAAAAACTCTCTTTTCATTTCATTTGCTGAATTCGGTTATACCAATTTCTGAGCGTACTTTCGCAAACGTATTCGTGTGGACGCTCATCTAAATACCGTATCCGTTGAACTATTGGTTGTTTAAATATGTTATGGAAAATATTAGTTTTGAAAAATTTAATTTACACTAGGTATATTGTTAGAATTGTGTGAAATCGAACATACGAATTCAATCAACGTTATAGAGTTGTATTGTATTTAAAATAAAAAGCATTATGAGCCTTGAAAAGATAAGGGAAATGTAAAAGATACGGGTTTTATTTCCTTTACCTTTTTAAGGCTCCGTGCTGTGCTATGTTGAAGAATTTTTTTCCCTATGTCACCCTCAATTTGTCTTTCTTTGCGAATTTGAGTTGACTTCTATTCGTCAGGCTAAATAAACGTGACTGGAAGCTGCTTTTCCTATGTTTTCTCTTTTGGTATACTCGCTTCAGTAACGATCAAACTTGCTTATGTAGTTCCCTTATTGCTCCCGTCAGTGCAACGGTTGTAATCATCACGGTCCAAGCTCGTTATTATGAATCCTCATTATGATTATCTTAAATCTCCCATGGGTGGGTCATAGACTTAAGATCACGGCGAATTGAGACCGAAAATGACTCTCTGCACGTTGATGCGAATTCCGTGTCTTCGGCTTGATGAACAAACTTACTTTCATGGTCGTAGCAGTTTTCCCGAGGTTGTACATGCACACCAGTTAAACATAACATAGAAATGATATTTATACAAGCTCTTTCATGCTACGGATGTACATTTAACATATGTTCCACTATAAACACTCTTTCAGATTTATCCTTGCCTTTCTTTCTCGCATGTGCGCTTTGTCCTTTCAATACGGCGGGTAAAATTTGCTCATATCAGTCTGTCCTGTCACTGGCTTGTTGACGGGCGAGTTTTCTTTACGCGACTCCTTAATACAAAAAAATATCTTCAGTAGTTGAATTTTCTTGACCATTTACATTTTCCGCTTATTATCAAGTCGTTTCCCTTCGACGAATGTAAAAAACAATGAAAAATGACATACCGTGAATAATCCAACCAATAGTTTAATCAGTGGCGTCAGTCGATGTTTCTTTCTTGTTTAATCTTCTCTTAATCTTCTTCTTTACACTAAAGGAGGAAAATGATGGGTCGTGTTGAGTAGCGTTAATAAAAGCTGAAGGTTCCTGGAAGTAAAAACTTCATTGTTCACAAGGGAGTTGTATTACGTGACCGTTTTACTACATATTTCCGTGCGCTATATATATTTATAGTTCATCGCTGTAACTAGTCACAAAGTCACAGACAAATATTCTTATAAAAACAAATTTATTTTTAACTTTGGAAAGAAATGCTTATTAATAGAGCTCCGATAATGTAGGTGAAAAACTTATTAAATGTTTCATGTAAATTATTACAGATTAGTTAATTTGACATGTAGAGTGTTTGTTGTATATTATCGCAAAACCAAGCATGCAGGCGCCTTGGTATTATAAAGGGGTTTGTAGATAATTACCCAATCGGAGCGTATCCCATCATAGAAGCATCATTGGTTTCGCAACTGCTGCAACTGAAATACGGACTAAATGAAATACGGAATACAATTTGCATTTCATCTTTTGTGATCTTCGCAAAGGAATCAATATAGTCTCCCTAAGTGACCCGGAAGAACAAAAAACTGTGAATGACCTTTTTTTCTCTTACTTCCTTGGACTTTCTCTGCTGCCAGAACTGACCTCCGATTCTACTCAAATGGATCTATGAGAGTATCCTAAATGGGGGTTAGGAATGGAAAGCGCGTTATCGCGACGCACCACAATTCCAGGCAGCAAGGAAGCGTCGGATTTCAACCGCTGCGAGGAAAATTTCACTCAATTTGAGGGTTTGAATAATAAATTCAATTATGCTTTCGATTTCACTTGACCTACCTTGGACTGCAGGACACAAACCGTTGCGCGTCCATACCAAAGCAGAGTGACAGAGAAAAAAAAGTTTATTAACCTATGTTAGGCTCTTTAAAACGTGAAGGGACCTTTCCGTGAAGGGACCGACCTCTTTTCACCAAATTACTTTAAGATAGTTTTTCCAGGAATACATCTAATAAATAAACAAATAAACAAATAAATACTTATCGTATATGTCGTTTAGAACCGTATAATAGGTAACGATGCTTTTCTAAAACAAATGATAGAGTCTAGTGAAAGAAAAGTTGCTTTGAAGTGAGCTTTTCATTACCATTTAATTTACACAACTTCAAAAGTGCACATTTTGAAAACCATTTAGCTTTTGCAAAGACTTATCCCATGTTCATTAAATATAATGTTTATTGCCACCGTTTACTAAACGAAATACCTTTTTTATAACTAGTTGTTACATCTAATGGTTGAATAAAAAACTCAGATACGATGACTTGGCATCCTATTAAAGATTCATGCACTAAGGCCACCAGGTGTACGATATTATCTTGTTTTGGGGGAGTTTCCCATCTGGGAGATTCTCATTATACGGTTGCTTAGTGGTTTGCAACGACATGGACGTTGGGAGTAAAAATCACAAAAAATGTACTATGACGTGTTGGATGTATGTTTAATTAGCATGATCTCATCATTAGCTCCAGAGGCTGCAAAAGAAAAATCTCAATTCATTACAGTTTCATGATCTGCCATCACGCACATCGTTTATGTGGTGGCCATTGGGCCAGGGTGGTACCATTAGGCATTGGAGAAAATGTTTATTCCGGTGTCCCGAAAATGGTATAATCTCTGCACGGAAACATGCTTAGAGGAGATAGTGCAAAAGTACTAGCGCACAGACATTTATTAGGGAGTTTTTATACACGGTATGAAATACTATATGAATTTATTTTAAATTTAATAATTTTAGCTTTGCATTTTTCCCATGTTTACAATGCTGACTTCTTTCCCAATTGGTACTTTTTTATTGGTTCAGGAAAATCGGTTCAAAGAAAAAATGAAGAACAGTAACTCAGTGTGACAAAAATTCCATGGTTATGGGGTAACAAACATTAAATATTAATAATAATGATATTAAATAGGGATAGGGGGTGGGACACTCCTTCGATATGTGCTGGTTTATGCAAAACTGTGCATATATATATGTTAAGCTCATTAAAGCGAAAGAGAGATTCTTCCTGAAAAATAAAGATTTAAATAATTTTTTCATTCGATGTGTAAGATGTGTCAACGAACAAGACATACAAAAATAATATTGTTAGCTTTTACGTGCTAAATTTACTATTGCTCTTAGCTAGAAAATAGCAGGGTACGTATTTTCAATCGGGACTGGTTTATGAAAGATTGAAAGCGCTGATTAGTTAGTATGATTCCTATGATGGGAAATCCGAACTTAACTCATCTTGGATTCTACTCAAAGTTAATCACAAAGTCAAAATCAGTTGTTATTCAATTCAATAAACGTGTTACAAACATATAATAAACAACAATCATAATGTTTCTTATACAGATTTTTTTAGATATTTTAACAAATTGTAATACGTTATTTTTTAAGTTTTTAGTTATTTGTTATTTCATTAAGAAAAAAGAAAAAATAAATAAATAAAACTTTTATTATTATTCCGCGACAGCCGAGCAGTAGCGCCGGTTAGAAAATCGGCCACAAAGGCTCACCTCCTCGACGACGTAGGTTCGAATCCCAACCGAGACCGAACCCTCTCCTGTACGAGAGGACTGAATATTCACGTACGCGTAGGGAAAAAGTCTCGTAACGCCAAGAAGAAGAAGAATTATTATTTAAATCGACAGTATACAGTTGATGCAAAGCTTATTTTATTAGGTATTTTCATGATGTATGATGTAGCTGCTATTAAAATGAGGTTTTTGAGCCTGACAGGTATTTTTCTTTTGGAGTGGAATTATTGCATCGATTTTGATTCATACTAAACATTAATTGTGTCATGTGTTGAAAACGAAAAAAAAAATCACATCAGCACCGCTTGACACAGTGCTCAGGGCAGTTGGAAATTTCACCATTGCATTTAAAAGGTTTATTACGCAATAAGATTTTGGCCATTTTGTTAGTTACTGTTTCGTCTAAATAAAAGAAAAGTATACTGAATGGAATTTTTAATCTTAACAAAAATGGAAAATGTAAAAGAAAGATTGTTTTCCAATTAATCGGACGCTTGAAAGTCGCGTGATCGATTTCGATATGAAGCTACTTGAAATGAAAAGCCATTTCTCCCAACTGCAAACTCTGGTTCCCAACGTCGTTCTATTCGATTCATTCATTTCCAGTTAGCATCCCTTTGCTTCCCAGGATTTCCATTTGCATCTCATCCGCCAAGGAATGACGTAAAAATGAAATAAAGCAGAAAAAGACTCAATCACTCTTTCGCGCTACTCTTGGGGCCAGCGAATTTCCAAACGCAAAGTTCGTGCCCGCAATCAACCTCTGGTCCCAGTATCGTACAACTCATCGCCTTGGCTACGACACAGCATGAACAGTTTGACTGTTTTCAATCCCTGGTTAGATTAACAATGCTGGTGATGGTTTGGGGGATTTCGGGTGGCCAGTTCTTCGTAAATGAAACGGCACAGAATAGCTTTTTCACTCACACAAATGACTATAGGTATATGTGCACGAGCATCAGTACTTGTGCTTTCGGATTACAGGAGCCTTCAGGCGCGTGTTGCTGATATCGATTGCCCCGGGAATGGCATCGCCGCTCAATGCGGTGAAATTTTCATTTTCTGTTTCATCGAAAGAAAAGTATATCCCATCTATTTAAGATTCTTCTGATTAAGTGCCGTAACATATTGCAAACTGCTGTATTTACATGGATTTCCTGTCTAGAAAGAAAATGGGTCATAGAAGAACGGCACGAACGGCAGAACAACAATGATGGACAAAATACCATCAGAAGGACATATAAACTCGCTGTGGAGAAACCTTATAAAAAGAAGTATGTTTTGGAAAATATCATAATTATTTAGTATTATTACATAACATTTTATTTCTGACAAGAACTCATTCGTTTTCTTTTCCGGAAAGTACCATGATTGGACAGTATATTTATTAAAAAAGAATTAAAGTGATTCCCATAATTACCATCAGAGATGTAAAACATGCGGCCCGCACATTAATACTATTCATAGACTACACTCGTAATAAACTACAAGAGAATTCTAAATGAAATAACAGGTGTGGAGCAATCGGTCAGCTGTAGTAATAATGCACTTTTACTAAACTTTAAACTCTCTGCCAAAAAGCACAATACTGTTGAATTGCGACATACTACTGTGTCCAAAAAGTAAGGTGCAATTGGTGCTCAAACTGTGCGCGTCAAAGGTATTGGCTGATTGTTATTTTTTTATTGTTGCTATATGTGTTTTTGATTTTTACTGCAAGTTTCATGTAAAAATATTCATCCGGATAGGAGATACGATTTATTTTGTGCGCTACTACACGTATGGCCCTCGTTTGGCTAGTTTTTTGGTCTTGGCTTATTCCTGGCACGGTATTTATTCGATTGATTGATTGTTTTACAGTCTGAAGCTTAGTTACAAGTCTCGTCTACAGTAATAATGCACTTCGTCTTGTCAATTTAGTCGGATAGCGCTGTTTCACCCACTTAAACGCAACGCCTTTTTTAGAAAAAATTCAACGATTTTGGTACCAGTCGAGTTCCAGGCCCAAAACCTCCTCTTAAATGGTATTTACTGATACTTTCAATAATTTAATATTATCGATGAAGTCTCTAATCATCAACCAACGATTATTTAACATTGATTCCTCAATATTTTGAACGTGAGCTTCGTCAAATGAGGAATCGTTGAGGATGATGTGTCCCATGACGCCCTTTTGGCCATTGTGGCCATGGGGGCCATTTTGGAATTCACTAAACAATTCGCAAACATTTTTTTTCGACATTACTGCATCACCAAAAGCTTTTTCAACGAATCCGCAGCTAAAAATTAGGATCCGCATACAAAATTTTAAGCAAATTCTTTGCTCCCCAAATGTGGCCAGCGACGAAAAACGAGGGTCATACGTGTAGTAGGCCACAAATAAAATCATATCTCCAATCCGGATGAATATTTTTACATGAAATTTGCTGGAGAAGTCAAAAACACACATATTAACAATAAAAAAATAACAATCCGCCAATACCTTTGACGCGCACAGTTTGAGCATCCATTGCACCTTACTTTTTGGACACAGTAGTATATTTATCTATTGCTGAAACGGCTTTATGTCGTCGATGTCCTTCCGACAAAGTTCGTACTGCTCACCGTTTCCAATGAGTGAAAATATTATCCAAATCTAAAATAAGCTAACATAAGCTGAGTTAAGTGCATTCTTAAAAAAACTTTTTCTGCAATATTAAAACTTAACTAAACAAGCCACAAACATTCAATTGATTTTTGGAAGACAACTTTTTTTTCCGTGAACTTTTTTTACAAATGAATCAGCACTAATATTACTGATAGCTAACGATAAACTAAATACCCAAGGAGAACCGTGCTGCACTTTCTTACCAAAGGTGTTCATGTCTACCAAAAAAACACCGTGTTTTCGGCACAATCGCCGTACAAAACGTCATGTACCTTCGATTGTCAAAATTTGTTTTGTTTTTAATGAAATTGAAGCAATTTGTTCGGGAGCGCGAGTTAAGAATAATGCTTTCGCGGGTTTAGGTGTCGGAATCGGAGTCAAGTTTATTGAACAACGTTTTAAACAACATCATGAAACATGGTAGGAAAAGGGCAGGAAAAGAAACAGGAAGAGACGATGACCCTTAGCGACAGGCACCGAAACTGCAACGCAGCGTTAATAGTTGGTCGCTTTCGCGAATAAAAACAAATATATTTTGTTTTATACATTAGTTTATTAAACCATTAGTTTATTAAAAAGTACATAAAGATATATCTGTTGAGAAGGGCCTTTCTGCAACTCATTTCAGGTAATTGTCAGGAAGGTCAAGAAACCTTCTCTGTGTCTTATTAATTCAGTTTTTTGCTGATTGTCCCCGTTGCTTCGTTTCCAGTATTATACACTGCTACATTGAGTTTTCTATGTCAGATATATTAAATCACCATGTTATAACTTGTTTTACTTAAAGATAAAACTACAATGATAACAACATATTTCCATGTATCGAACCAATTCTACGTTTTGGCATGAAAACCTATTTTGGAATGAATTGCGGCCCATGAAGTCATATGAGTTTGACACAACTGATTTACAGGGTTAGGAACTTCTTCGCTGCAAGCCTTTTCATAGGAACAGTTAATGCGATAGAAAATGTCCTTAGATATTCACTGGCCGTTATTCACAAGTAGTGACAAGCGCGCGAGAAAAATAAGCAAGGTGTGAAATGTCAGCTGATCAGATCATTTGGCGTAAGGAGAAAACAATAACGACGATATAAAGGCAACATATAGGATCGACCTTATAAAGCATAATAGCAAAACTGAAAAAAGCGTACGAAACTCGTCTCTGGTTGAGTCAGGGCGTTTGTATATTCCTATTCTACAACATAACGGTAATGATTGGTTGCCAAATTCTGTCAACCAGTCAGACACATCGTTGGAAATAAATTATCGTCCAAAGGATTAATGTAATGGTAGTGTAGCAAAATATAGACCTATTTCTTAAGTTGGAGAAATTTTACGAAATGATTTCTAAAATACCAATAAAAAATTTGGTAAAATTCAAAAGTAAATTTGTTACAGTAATCCAAATTATTTTATTTAGGCTGTAAATGAATTAGTTGAAATGGGTGTATTTTACGGGATAGAAAAATCATATTGTAAAATTATCGTTCATTAATAATCGACTTGGTATAAAATTTATCATTCAGTTAACACTATCATTACATTCTTCACAGTTTCACACAAAACCTCTCGCACGTATTTTTTGTTCAAATTTTAGTTTCATATTCTAATAGATATTATTCTTATTTGATTTATTTCTATGCTTTGCAAACTGTAGATTGGGCAGTTGGAATAATTTACATTTTAAGATGCAGTGATAAAATAGAAAACTGTTGGTATTTTTTGTACACGAAATTCCAAGTTGGTTCAATGGGGGGCATTGGTGGGATCCCATGAGGTGGAATTATTTCTTGCATCTGAGAGATATTTTCTCATTCTCGACAACTATCACCCGGAGCGGAAAACGCTGGTGGATTGTGGTGTTGGATTTAGTCTCTGCCGCACTTGTTCGCTGCTTTCAACTCATAGAAACAACGGCTCTAGCGACCAGTAGCAGGACAATTTATAATGAAGAGCGAAAGAATATTAAAAAGTACGGATATAAGTACATACACTCAAACTACCCCAACCATTTGAATTTGCATTCGATTGCTGACTTTCACGGCAGGATTGTCGGTAGTTCGTTTTGTTTCAAGCTTCTGCAGTAGCAGCTTCTGCAAGTGTCAGTGACATGGCGTGGGATGGAAGCCGACTGGATTTTACAAATTGTAAAGTTGGACGTTGAATAAAATATGACAATATCAACCTTTTAAACCATCCCACCCGTTCGTTTTATACGATGGAAACTTGAACTTCTTCGAAAAGACGAAACAAAGAAAGAATTATGGATATGTATTAGTAAACCGTACAGTTCAAATCATGGCTACGGAGTATAGACAACACGTTTTCGAAATGCAGATTTATATTGAGCATATTATGAAGCGTTGTTTGCAAGATTTTTACTATTTAATAAGTACACAGTACTAAGATAACTCAATCTTATTGTTAGTATAATACCAATTCAACATACAGAAAATCAAATTTACCATATTGATATGGATCGTAATGTCAAATTCATAGCACCAAATTTTCCCACCTATATACTTTATTTCACGTTACGCATAAAAAAAAAATGAGAAAACAGATGCTGATGGTTACTAGTTTTATACTATTGTAAAATTCGGAGAGGCTTTAAGATAGTATGCCATATTGTTATTGTTATTATTGTTATGTGCACCACTCATATAATCTGTCTTTTCAAAGGGGGTCGCAACGATTCAGAAGTTTTTTCCCTACCAAACAATTTCTTACAATGTATTTTTCCAACAACTCGATTGAATCTGCCAATTCGTCACTTACAGTGGAATTGTTTTCGAAATCGTGAAAGTCTTAGCTATTATAACTTGATCAAATTCGAAATGGTGCATAAATATACCAACGGAAGAGTTCAAACGACGGTTGACGTCCAACATACTTTAACACACAATCGAAGGAACTTACGATATTGGAAAAAATAAAGTATCCGTTTCGATTTATCCTATTACTTTTATTGAAAATTTATATGTTATATGCTTGATTCATTCTAAGCCTAAAAGAATGACGTGATTAATGATCGTTAGATAGTATTTTTTTGAAACTTGAACATTTATCACCTTATTTTGCTTATTAAGATTTACATAGTTGTTGACAACTACTTTGTTGAAAGTTACGGCTATTCCTCAATGTAGTACAAATACTCTCGAAAATGAATAAAGACATTCCAGGCACGAATATTACTACACTTTGTATTTTAAATGTGCAAATAGTGTTTATTAATTAACATTCTCGTAAAATTAAAAAAATTGTTCCCATTGAGATTTTGATTATTACTAATAAGTAAATAAGCAAAAGAAGTCTCTTAAACGTAGAGTAAGCATAGAGTTCTAGAGCTTTCAATGTAGTTTCTGCAATCCTAGGGCAGGCTATTTAGACTAAACTAAATTGCAAAGAAAAAAACCTATTTGTTTATGTGTAAATAGGAAGGCTTGCATATGACGGAACGTTGCATGTTAGGTACGTTGTTAAAATAAATCGATTAATTTACCATCCTCATAGAAGACACACCAGATTTATGACAAGGCGAGCAAACTTATGGAATATTTCCGGCCCAGTGAAATATTGATTGACAGGTTTCTTCCCGTCTTCGTTATTTTTCTATAACTATCAAGCAACTAGCCTGAGACAAAGCGCCTACGGTTAGAAGAAAGGAGTGGCACCCGCCAAGGATAAAGGTGGGTAGAAATAAAACGCGATGATAGTACACAAGAAGTGATGAACAAACTGCTGATGAGGCTACGGCAGACAGGAAGGAAGTTGTCGTGTCTTCGGTGATTTTAATTTTCCCGCTCCTAGCTGCACTAGCGCTGGACCGTCTTTATCGTTAATATTCATACAATCACCCCTCCTTGGTGGTAAGTCGATGTCGGCCTTACAAAACGAAGTTTCAAGTAGATGAAGAGAATGGTTCCAGAGTAAAATGGAGCAACAAATACTTCTACAAAATATCTAGGTTATTGTGACCCTCACTTAGCGATGGGCTAATCGTTATATCGATTTGTTTCCTAATTAAGTTGATAAATCGATTTAAATTGAATATGAAATACGAAAAAAACGAATGTCATTTGTTAACGTGTTCTTCTGGTCATGTGTTGGTCATGCCTGGCCTTTTTCAGGGCTTACTAGAAAATTTTTCTTTGTGAACGTGGATAGTCAGTACTCTCGTTCAGTCGTTATTTATTTATTTATTTATTTATTTATTTATTTATTTATTTATTTATTTATTTATTTATTTATTTATTTATTTATTTATTTATTTATTTATTTATTTATTTATTTATTTATTTATTTATTTATTTATTTATTTATTTATTTATTTATTTATTTATTTATTTATTTATTTATTTATTTATTTATTTATTTATTTATTTATTTACTTATTTATGTGTGATTATCAGTAACGCTTGCGACTTCTTAGGACTTCTCTAATAGGGCATTTTAAAATGGTGTTCTTTAATTAAAAATGGTTTTATCACCATCGTCACATCGTTGCCTGCAAAATTCGAGGTTAATAGAATTGATAGCAGAGAAAACATGGTACACGAATAAGCATGTAAAAGTTGTAGCAGGATGACATCATATGATCGCAAGTATCGTGCTGGCGTGTCAGCTTAAACTGCCTTTTTTTTCGGTCTTACTTACGCTTGGCCTGGATGTTTAAACTGTTGCTTTCTTTGAGCAAGCGATGCATATTTCTTTACAGTGAAACCCGGCTACGTGTGTACTTAAGATATTTTATTATAGATAACACGTAGATTCATCTAGGACAGTGGAGATGGTCCTATTTTGCTACGTCCTCTTAGCTTGCCGGTCGTTTAGATGACAGCATGGGAAAAAAGTAGAAATATAACGCTGGATAGTTCAATTTTCGTTTTCATTCTTTTCCGGTGTTTTCTAAACTTCTTGGAACAAAAGTTATCAAGTGGTTCAGTTTTTTAGAATACTTAGAAAAGTATGGTAAAATTTTTGTCATGAAGAATAAAAACCATTATTGAATAACAGTATTTTATAACAAAATGAATTTTTATGTTGTACATAACGACATTGGATGTCATTTACAAATACTAACCTTTTTCATGAGTTAAAGTTGCCTTACTGAGTGATTTTTTATTATTAAACATTATAAATTGACTCATAGATTCTAATCTTTTATCTCAAAATTGAATACTCCTGAAACGTTCGTGATGGCGACGATCATCACACCCTCGATGTCTGGTTCATATAGTATAGCCTAATACAGCCTCACCAACTCGACGGCATGGGTTCGAATCCCAACCGAGACCGGACTCTCCCCTGAACGAGAGGACTAACTATCCACGTACAAAAGGGAATAAAAGTTTAGTAAACGTTTATGGGCAGGCATGCCAAGATGTCGTTACACCAAGAAGAAGAAGAATGCAAAAAATACGCCACCAATTCGTGTTAATAAACTAGGAGTTTTCGGAAAATAAATAAATCGATACGATTGATTGTCTATGTAAGGATAAAAACTTATACGATACTTACAAATATTATGCATTTGGAGATTTAGAAAAAGAAACTGACGTGAACTTTAAAGTTTATGTAGTTCTTTTGAAAAGAGAAACCTCACCACGGCGACTAAGCAGTTGATTTAGATTCCTTTTCCTTTTTATGTGCACATTGGTTTTGTTATTTCTTTGTTGGTTTTTTCGTTTTCGTGGTAGTTTTGTGTTCATTTTGGCAAAATCAATATGCCATTACTGAAGCAATGGGAACTGTAGAATCTTTCTTTATGTTAAGATCTACTGTGTATCGTTGAATGAGAAATTAACCAAAACACGGATTCTGAGATATTTTTTAAATAAAGATGGAGAATGGAATATGCACATCCGATTTTCCTGTTTCTAGTTTGTTATAGGAGTGGAGGATTCCGGAATGGATGGCAACGATAAGGTGATAGGAGCCACGTGGGGTAAAAGAGAGTTTGAGTAAAATATAATCGAAGCGTTGGAGGGTTGGATCTTTTTTTATATACAACCGCTTTTCGCGCAGATAATGCCTGGAAGCACCTACGTGTGGTTGAGAACATGTGTATGTAAAAATACATGTGACACAGTGTAAGGGAAGAACGGTGTGGTAACTGGCCAGAGAATCTCGATGAAAGAAAAGTAAAGAATAAGAAATAAAAGTGTTTTGCAATAGGGGAAATTGGAACATCGGCATTGGCACAGAGACTACGAAAGAACGTCGTACCCCACATGCTTCAAAAGATCCTGTACATCACTGATGTTGGAGAAGTTCGTTTGTGGCTGGAGTACGATTGTGGGTCCTTTTTATTTTCATGCCTAGGATGTTTGGAATTCGCACTTCGCACGATGGTAGGTTCACAACACGTTTATTGCATGCTAGTATTTGCGCAGTTTATGGTGCGTTCTTTTATATGGTTGAAACGAACCAGTTGGGGTGAGAACATAGGAATACGACACATGACAGCAAAGGAAGGATGAACTAAACACGGCTATGAGTGGGGAAATAAAATAAAAGTTGGGGATGGGTGAGTGAGAGATATGTATAGTATATGGAAAGTATGTTCTTTCTTACCATGACTTAAACGAGAGGCAGACGGTTTTTTCTCGTTGTGCGAATGTCACTACTAGCGTGTGATACTGGCAACTTGTGAAAAGGGGGTGTTCCGTCATTCAGTGGGTAATATTTGATGGTCGTCATTTTGTTTACATTTTTTTATTTTTTCATCTTGTCCGTTATGGTAATGCAAAATATAGGACTAAAACAAACTTAAACTGTGATAAAATTATCGAAATATTAACGAGCTTAATTGCTATATTCTGTCAGTTTAAATTGTTGCACAATTTTACTTAATATGTTATCTTTTTACTTAATTTTACATATCCCGTTTTGTTATCCCATTCAGATTTCAAATACACTGCGTCCCAAAATGATAGCCTCACCTAATTTTTTAATGCAAGGCAAATACCGAGCATAGGATTTTTTTTTCAAAAAATACACAAATATTTATAAGTATAAAATAAATACTTTTCTTAAATATTGTTGAGTATTAAATTAATGAAATAGCAGAAATTTATTAAAAAGTCATGATTTAGTAATCAGTGGGCCCTCCATTACGATTTATTACTTGGATTCTTGATGGCATACTATCCGATAATTTTTCCAACATGTCTACTGATAAGGAACGCCAAGCATTTCGGATAGCAACTTCAAGCTCCTGTGTGGTCTCGTTATGCCTCCCATCTTCATAAACTACTCGAACTAACATTCCCTAAACATTTTCTATTGGATTAAGGTCTGGGGAAACAGCTGGCCAAGACATTGTTTTGATACCTGATCGTGTAAGGTGAGTTCTTGTTGTCTTGCTTGCGTGCACGGCAGCATTATCTTGCTGAAAATGAGCTGTTGAGCGTTGTGATTTCCCAGATAAGGCTTCAAATGATTGTCCAGGATATCGATGTACATATCGCTGTTCATACGTGTTGGTACAATCGCCAACCTTTGGTTGAATTTGAAGCAACCCAAAAAATTCTCCGTTTATCACGCATGGAAAGTTTTTGAGGACGACCGGGAAACTTCTGAAGCCCATATGAACTTGGATCTTTAACATAATCGTTAATGACTTTCGCGGATCTATTTATAAGGACACCAATCTCATGATTCGACTTGCCATTAAAGCGATAAGCATCAATTTGACCTTTTTCTCTGTCCGTGAATTGTTTTCCTCGGCCCATGTTCAAATTAAATTACAAATTAAAAGAAGAAAAATCACAAATTGCTTTTCTCAACTGGTGACGTAGCTAGGAACTGGGTTACTTTGTTAAATTGAATTATTTTTTAAGTGAGGCTATCATTATGAGACACTCTTGTTTTTTTTATTTTTGGCCTTAATGATGTTATACATTATTTTTTTGAATAAATAGAACTGAAACATATGTGTATTCTGCTAAGAAATATGTTTCGGTTGTTTATTTATCCTAGTGGTTATTTTAACTAGCATATGAATGAAAAAACTAAGTGAGGCTATCATTTTGGGACGCAGTGTATATTATTGGCAAAATGTTATGCTTATACGTTCTACAAAATTAAATCATTCATTTGAAGAATTTGAACAATTCATTTTCTTTTAGTTATGTTTGGAAAAACAGTTTTTTTAAACTCACGCAAAAAGCTTGATCCATGAGCTACACTATTGCGTTACAAATGGAGACACCTGGGCGATATCTAAAATTTTACAACTTCGAAAAGGTATTAAATTTTACTGTCTCCTTATTTACCATTCCTGACTTCTGAAAATGTACTGCAACCGTTTTTTGATCCGTATTGGATTGTCAGAAACGGAAGATAAATATTTCAGGTTGCTGGAGGCGGTCTGCTGAAGTGGATTCATCGAAATTCAACGAAGATAACAATAAAATTTCTAAAATCATACGCCTTGCAGCTGAAGCAGTGGAAAGAAATCGTTCGTACGCGCTTTTGAAGCATTGAGAAGATTCCTTCCACACAAACTTCAGCGTGCTAGGAGACTGAGCTAAGCTGGTATTCTAATCAAATATAACACAAGAGAAACGAGAGTTCGCTATCTAACTCTAACCATCCTTGCTTCGATGGTATACTGTTATGCTTAAACTTTCTGCCGTTCAGTGCAGCTTCGTCATGATATTTTTGAAGCAGTCACAAAAATCGTTTACCCGTCATACAAGATATTCAGGCTTAGCACTCAGCAGTTCGATTCGACGGCAATCGATCGCGTTTTCGGGATCAGGGCTGAGCCTGATTGTCATACAAAACTATTACACCACTTTATAATATAACATAAAATATATTCAGATAAATAACACAAACTTAGAGAAACACAATCAGAGTGAAATTGTTATGGTGATTTTCAAAGTATACTGGCAGAAAATGCTTTTGGTTCAATATTTTTGGAGTAGATGTTAAACTTATTGATATACTTTCAAATAGTCATAATATTTATGGAGTAGAATTCTTTAATGGAATACTTCTCAATGTATTTTATCTGATTAAGTAATTACTATGGCTCATGACCGAAATTGTCTAACATAGTTTTTACGTAAGTTGAATTGATAATTTCTTGAATTTTAATTGCTTGAAAATTTGCGAATAGTACCAACTGCATGAATGTAGATTGTACCTTTGTTTGTTACCTGGTTGAAAATGTTTTTAAATATGAATATATGTTCTAATCATTGTGGTTTTATCTGAACAGTCAATCATGTTTTACACTTTCACATTTTTTTATTTATATTACTTTTTAGAAAATTTACAATTTTGAGTAAAGGAGAAGGTTTCTTGATCAATTTTGAATCAAATCTAGTTTAATCAAATATATGTTCAATACTATTGTGCTTTTTGGTAAAGATTTAAAAACATAAAGGTGCATGATTGCTACAACTAACTTATTGCTCCACATCTGCTATTTTATTTAGAATGCTCTTGCAGTTCATCACTTTTGTTTTCTATGAACACTATTTATTCGCTTGTTTGAGTAAAAACTTTGCTCTTGTCAACCGCTATATATCGGCGAGATGTTGATCAAAGTTGTACATCACTTTCTTATAGAAATTGTTTGAAATGACGTTCGTTCAGTTCTCTTGCATCTCGCAGTTCGTGAAAACATTCACAAAAAACATTTTGCTATTTAAACGAAAGCCAATACTCAAGGATCCACCTTCGATGCATTGTTTTAAAGAGGTCGCGGGCCGTATCCAATATTTTTGTGGGCCGCATGTTTGACATCCCTGATCTAATGTAATCAAATGAATAATAAGGAACCTAAAATATACCACGGAAAGTAAATGGTATAGGTATAGGGTTCTTTGTAATATCTAATGGCCATATCGGTAGTCATGTGAAGCTAGGGAGTTTTTTTATGTATGGATCGTTAATTTATGTTATTACTAACCTGAACCTTGTATGACCTATTGTTGGAATTACAAAAATGAATGTTTCATTACCGATTCCGCACTGTTTTTTACGATTAAATTTAAATGAAAAAGAATGTAGAAATCACAAGATCATCTCATCAAGACCACCATAATAAACCATGCCTAGCTACTAGGCGACCAAAGCAAGCTTACTTTGCTTAGAGAGGTTCCTGGAATGGGGGAGAGGGAGTTGGTGCTCCCGGCAGTGGTAGGAAAATAATAAACAGAATCCCTAACACAAGGCATTGCGTCAGTTGAAATGGCGAAACAAATAACGTCAACTTTTTCTACCACCACGCTCTATCCCATGTTGTTATCCTTCAAAAGTGTTCATACTCTCCGTTTTGCTTTAGTCGCAGTTCCAATGCTGATGACTTGATGCTCCTGATGGATTCAGTGGAAACCGCTGGATCATCTTCAGTATCAGAATACTACCACCGCACACATACAACGCCATAGGGTGTACCATATATTGTTGGTGTATGCGCCCACTCGTACACATAACGTCATCCTAGCGTCTCTGTAAATTCGCGAAAATAAGTCCTGAAGGGTGACGGGTAAGAAAAATACGCATATACTGACAGCCCAAAAGGAAGCGAGCGCGTGAAAGTGGCGAAGCGAATGGAACAGAGAGGAATACAAACTGCAAGGATCGTGAGCATGAGCATGATTCGACAAGGAGTGGGTCACGCGAGCTAGAGTGAATATGGGTGGTAGTGAGAGTAAATGGAATGAAAAAAGGAGTCTAAAAAGCTCAACTCTTCTCAAGCTCAACCGTACTCCAGACATGAACGGTGAACGGAGCGAAACTTTGGCTCTTCTTGGTACATACCCATAACTTAACTCGTACAGCATTTTTGTGTTATGTAATCAACTCTGCATAACTGTTTCCTGCCGTTTCTGTGGGGTTTTCTCGATCTAGCAATGGCTTACTAAATCTTTCCTTTCAATTTTGGCGAACTGCATGGACCGATGTCGGCAAGGCAGGCAGTACACGATGAGAATCTTTTATTTGCGTTTGTTGTCGAACCGGAAGGAAGAAGAGGAAATTCGCTTTCCTTCAATATTTGCGTGTGAAGAAAGCAACATACTGGCTTGCCGGATGTGCTCGTTGCTAGAGCTTTCGTGTGACAGGGTGTGTGCTTCATCTAGCGCTCGTCAAGCCCATCATAGAAAGAGACCTTCCACAGTGACAGGAAAGCAGGATTGTATGGTATCGGGCCACTCGGTTCTCGCCTGGGGTTTACCTCTGCCGTGGACTGAAGTCTGCTGGTAGTATGTATGTTTCTAAAATATTATGTTTTTATGTTTTATGTATAGTATTTAAACCAGCTTAATGTATATTTGTATGCGGGTTGCAGAGCAAAACCACGCCTTTTTCGGTGGGAAGTTTTTCACAATTGAACCCGAATCGTTCATATGAAAGGACGAAGGAAAATTTATGCTTTTCTTATCGCTTCTTGAGACATTCGCGTAAAGACATGTGTGCGAACGGGTTTTGATTGATGCTTCGCGGTTTGTTGCTGTATCGAATGATGCTTTCTTTGTTGAACAGTCCGATGACCATTCGAACACATTTTTCTTGTGTTCAAAAACCAACACATTGTTGGATTGAAAATTTTTTGAATTCTTTACAACTTTTACATATTCGACTCTATTTCACAGGTGGAAGTTACCATTACCCCATCAGTCTGTGTGATATCAAAATTGTTTGTGTGCTCAAATCATACATCCTCAATGTTTTTCAACTTTAATGTTATTATGTTTAAAACATTTTGAGTTTTGATAGTGGTTGATCAAATAATATCCTAGGAACCCTAGGATCAGCAAAAATTAGAAAAGATAATTAACACTACCAAACATGATAAGACTAGCAACAAAAAAATGCACCAAGCTAAAATTATCGGTTGTGAAAGGAAAAAACTATTTCTTAAATAATATTATTATTTCTTTGATGTAAAGTAAAATTTGATCTTATTATCTATCAAAATGGAATGTTTAGTTGTGCAAAACGGAAAGACTTTATTGAAAAGAAAATAAAAAAAAAATGAAGAAAAGAAAATCAAAATAACAATGGTTTGTATAATTTAACGCGAGCTGATTTTATTTAAATAATTGAATTTTGTATTTAAATTTTTGTTTAAAATGCTAAAACCTGAACTTCTTATACTCAAAGTAATTGAAAAAATAATAAAAATATTTTATAATAGAACGAAGTGTGCTACTGTATTCCTGGTGGTCCTTAATCATGAGTAATTTGTTTGAGGTTATGGGATCTTGCCTGATAAGTTCATACTAACAGGTCGTAAGCGGGTGAAGTTGCTGTGCTGCTTAAAGAAACTAATTTATGAATGTTATCAGAGTGTAATTGATATTTTCGGGCAAAATTATTAATTAACGCCTTCTATGGCTTTGCAAGCCGTCATTTGACTAGCAATACCTGGCAACTGAGATGTAATGAATTCATGTTATCCCGCCAAACGCCCACAGAATTTTGATTGTGAGCCATATTACAGGTTAATTGACTTATTCGATCGCTTCAAACAGGACGTTGGACAGGCATCTGGCACCTGGCACCTCGGTAATGAAGAGCTATATTTTGAAATATAATTTAGGAAACTGAAGAAGCTTAGCAAAACAGTAAAAGAAAGTGTTAAGGAAAATGTCGGGCGATATTTCTATACCTTATTAAAACTACCAAACATTATTATGTAATTGCAAGTGAAAATATATTTCTACTAAATAAAAGTATATCACTGTTTAGGTAAAAAAATATATATTTGATGGTGGGGATTTTAGTAAGATTATTTTAGCCAGTTTGAGTAAGATTTTTTTAACCAAGCACCCAAAACAAACGATCTTTAAATCTGCATGGGAAAAGACAACGAGCATGAAAGTGGTGTTCACATTTTCCAAGAATATTGTTTTATAGTTCTAGCATACTTAACGGTGGCAGTTTAATTGTTTTCGATATGGTGTGGATGAGGAAGGGACAGAATAATTACGTCAGAAATTAAATCATAAGGATCAGTTACATTGACTTTCACGGTCACGCTTATATGGAACAAGCCAACCGGTAAATATTTAGCCTTTTGACTTTTTTTAGTTTTTAGTGCTGATGCACAATTCAGAATCTATCTGTGAGAAGTAATATAATAACATAAATTAATGATGTAGGGGGCAAGTGAGCTCACGGAAGCTGCCTTAATAATATTGTTTCGTGTATTCGCTTGATTTACGTAACGGTGTTTTTTGTGCACAAAGATACAGGAGTGGATCGATTTTGATCGATTCGACACGAGATAATTTCCTGCGTGTTGATTGTGCTTCCGATGGCATGAAACTATCAGTCGTACGCTGTTTGTGTTTGCCTTACAGTTCATATCAGCACATGATCCGATTATCTCACGGGTGCAGCAAAGTAATCAAAGCCATAATTCAACACGTACGACTTTGATCTTGATTTTGACGGCATCGTACGCTCAATTATTTTCTCATCACTTGACTCCATTGAGTGTAGTACCATAGTCAACGGCATCAGCCGTGTCGTAATACGCATTGACTTCAGTTACTGCTTCGAGACCACGTTTACCGGAAGAATCGCGAATCGAAAGCAATAAAACTGATCTCAACTTACCATGATGTTCCAAGATCTTGTCCTTCTAGTTGTACAACGTTCGAAGACGCTCTGTTCTGTTGCCCAACGGATACGGCATTTCGCCGGTCTGCTTTAATACTAGAACAAATGTTGTTTCTTCGGTTAGCTCCAGCACGTTCATAGTATGTGCACAACGTCAACGATACAGTTGGAGCAGCATCTTATGCATGATTCGCAATGTGGACAAATTTTGTTGGAAAATGTGACCATCTTTTAAAATTATTCAATAAATATAGTGAGCATCTATATTTTTACATTCAAAAACTTTTAGTACGTAGAATGTTTGTGATGAAGCTTTAAACTAGTGTAAAATTAACAACATATTTTTTCAACCCCGTCCAATGATACCAGCTCATGGTGAATCTTGTGAAAGTTATATCCAAAAGAACCGCTCCTTTCGTCTGTGGTTGGTTTCACGAATGCAGTGCCACCGATAGCTTCTTAGGTAGCGCATTTGATGGAGCACGTCACGTACTAAATTTATCTTTTTTCTAGAGTGATACCGATTGATTGAATGCGATACGTACTGGCCTGCTTTACGGACGGACGGACTTACGGACGGAGCGTTAGAAAGCGCCTTGTATTACCCTACTGTTTTTGATATTTATAAAGAAAGAGGGTTTCTCATGGAACTTATTTCCAAAAATAATTATGTTTCTATTTATTAATTAATTTTTCAGTAATTTAACAATATATATTATTGAACCTATGTTAACTACCATTCTGTATAACATATGAAGTAAAATGACCCTTCAATTTTCGATTGCTTCAAAAGTAATCTTATGTGACAGATTAGTATCTGATTTAGTCTTCCGCGTTTCACATGGCTAGTCTGTTCTTCTAATTGGAGAAACGACCGTCTTTGGTCATGGCAGCCCATGAAGGGCTTACAAGATTGTTTCCCTTTGAGTATGTGGGATAGTCAGTCCTCTCGTGCAGGGGAGGATCCTGGTCTCGGTTTGGATTCGAATCCTCGCCGCAGATGAGTTCCGGCGCTCATGAGCCGATTTTCTAATTTTCCAATATTTCTAAGATTGAAGCGGAAAAAGATTAAGATGTTTGCATTTGGGTTAATAACAATGGATTGGGTTAATAATAAAAACCGTGTTAAATAATGGTGTTTATTTCATTATTGAGTCTATATAACGTTCTTCTTGGCGTAAGGGGCGATAACGTTAATGGCTTGCGAGACTTGTTTCCCTGTTGTACGTGGATAGTCAGTACTCTCGCAGGGGAGGCTTCGGTCTCGGTTGGGATTCGAACCCACGCCGTTGAGGTGGTGAGCCCCGGCGCTGCTCATGGCCCGATTTTCTAACAGGCGCTACCGCTCGGCTGTCGCGGACCCTTGGTATAAAAATAAAAGTAATCAAGGTATCAAGTAATAAAAATGTGGTACTTCCCATTAGGCGTTATACTTTGTAATAATGTGAGGGTTAAGGCACAATTTAAATTGACTCTATTACTCTTTGCACAAATCTACAACAACCATGTTTATTGGGTGGGAATTGTTTCCCATAATCTTAAATCGCATTTGTTGTGTAAATATCGGTTGACAAATAGTATTTCGTGAGAAGTATGATGAAAAAATGAAGGAAGGAAGTGCCTCTGTTGCATTGTGTGCATTTTCGATGGATGGTAACAGTTTTATGGTTGTGCAATTTTTATACCCCAGGGGTAGGTATGGGTTTGGAATCAAGATTGGCATAATTTGGCAAATCATTCAATCTTTGTTTTCAAGAGCATAGCTTGCTTAGTTTTGCTGTTTCGCTATGGTTGTTGAAATGAAGGTTTCCTATGAGATTGATCAAAATCTGAAAGTCTATTAACAAGTCGATCGAAAATAGGGGCTAGTAAAATATGTTTTGAGTTAGTGTTAGTGTTAGGCTAGTGAAATATGTTTGAATATTATGTGAAGAATGGTTCGAATATAGTTAACGTTGAAGCTTATCTCTACTGGAGTAATTTAAAATGTCTTATACGTAACTCCTTGTGGGAGGACTTTAAAGGTTGAGCATACTTGGTTTCTCGATGAAATCAAAATGATCCCTGCTGGTACGTCAGTCATACTTTCCTATGATGGAAAATTAACCTAACAGTATCCAATACATCTACTCCAAGAGTTTGTTTTCATGCACAATTTTGAATTTCTCCAATCCTCAGCAAAGTTTATACTTTATGTTAGCACAAGTTTCCGGTTGTACAAAACCAACCTTTTTAGTTTTTTTTATCTTGAGACTATTTTTGTAAGGAATTTGTTATATGTACAATAGACAAATTATTATTGGTTAACTAAACTTAAATGAAACTGGAATAAGCAATACGAAGCAATGCGATGGAAGCAAGATTTATAAGTCAAGTGCTCTTGTTGTATTTTTAAAGTTAAATATTATTTATTTACTTCAATTTGTTTTCAATAAGGTCAACCGAAATAATTTTGAAAGGTGGCATTAGATACCCAAGGGGTAAGGGGTAAGGTATTAATATATCTTCAGATGGGTCGAACAACATCCTGTATTCTTCTTCTGAAAATGTTGTGAACATTCTTGAAGAATTTCATCGCGTCATATCACCCCGTACTGGATGCTGATCATGTGGTTGAGGAGTGTTTGTGCTGATATTTCATAATCTAGTTTAGGTCAATTTGTACACATTGTTGAGTTTCTCCAGATGAAAGGGGTTGTCATGGAGGTTTGGTAGGAACATTTTTGGAATTTCTGCCCAGACTGTTCACCCGTTTTCTTCGAATGTGGTTTTTGGGTGGCTTTTATCGTGACCGGTAAGACAAACGGACGAATAAATGTAGGTTTGCTAGCAACGAAGAAACCACAGTCTAGATTTTGGTTGTCTAAGGAAATTGCTAGAGTAAGGAAATTTCTTGGAAATAGATTGGAAACGAAATAATCATCTATGTTTATGTACGGTTCTTCTGGGAAATGTGAGCGCAAACCAAATTGTGTCCATTTCATAGTGGGATTGGCAATGAAAAATGAGATTCTTGGTTTCCTATAGGGTGGTGAGTACTTTTTGTTTTAATATTTACAAATTCCTTTGTCCAGTTTTGCTAGAAAGACTCATACTGAACTGTTTGAAGTGATTGATATCGTGGATATTAATTAACAAGAAGATTCGGTTTGAAGGAAAACAAGAACCAATTCACTCCTTCAGTACTTTTTATCAGTATACTATGCCTACAATGGAAATGAAATACAATGTTATAGGTTTCATTTCGCAATGAAATGGTTTACAAAAGGTCGTATAATACGTATGGTAACTTTTTTGCATTTATCAATCTCAATTTCTCACTTAAAACTATTTTGAAATAGAACAGTTCAGATTATTGTATGTGTTTGACATATATTTATAGTTATTCATACTTTGTTGTCAAACATGATTATAACGTGATCAACTCCAAAGTTGGTTGTTTTACAACAAATAATACGAAATCCAGTTATACAGTTTTTGCCAGTTATTTTATGTTATTACGTGAGTAACATTTTTTCGAAACACATTCTCGCTTCTGTTGCAGTTCTTTTGATAATCGTTTTTTATTCTTTGCAACAAAACCCGTTACATATAATTTACAGTCTTATTCGAGAGTTTTGACATTCACGCATTCCAGGATTAATCCGAATACAGTCTGGCCTCGGTTTTCGTCACCAAACGGGACTTTGACAGCGACGAAAACCGAGGCTAGCGGACTACAGTTCTTACTTTTATAATATCTACTCAAGACTTGACTGACACAAAACAAACGTTGGTTGTGTACATTCTTCTCGTCAGAATTTTCAGTGGTTGAAATGAAGGTGTTCTTCAAACTATAACAAAGTTTATGTATTTAATCATCAAATTAATGGCCATCAACCGTTTTATATTCCGTTTTACTTTTTTGGTTTACATGCCGTGTAGGTTTACAATAACACATTCAGCTTCAACTGGAAGATATTTTTGATTGAGCAAAGTAGTCTGAAGCAGAAAACTTGTACTACTTGTTTATGAGTCCATGTTCGGATCTTCTGTCATACAAAATACATTGAATCATATGAGTAAAGAACAAAGCACGCTACTATAAACCAGCTTCGAACGATTTGTCAAACGACGAAAACCGAGGCTGACGAAAACCGGGACCAAACTGTAGCAATTGTTGGCCCAACTCTGACCTTATTTTAAAGCATCGTATATGTCACATGCTCTAACCCGCAATCGTCGTCATACAAAGCTTTTTTATTTTGTTGTTTAATTGTGAAAATTTTCAAAGCTGTTTATCAAAAGTAGGTAAAACTCAAAGCCAATGGAAAAGACGTCGCAGCGTACCATGTAACGAGAGAAAAACTGCGGGAATTTTTTTGAAAGTTGGTTGAAATTTTGTTTACCTCTCACGAGCAGCCAGGGCATAACTGCAAATTTGGTATGTTTCATCAACAGAACAAGGAATTGAGGCGTTCGAAATATGTTCTGGAGGAAGGCTGCATATAAGGCAGACCAACACACTTAATTTCGGCAATCACGGCGAACAAAAGGATCCATATCCTATGACTTCACACCAGTGGCGTCTCGTCCACCTGAGCAACCTGTGCACTGCACAGTCATGAATTTATAAAATGAATCACGAAATTATTTGTTTTTTTTTTATGGTATTGTAATTTCCACCCGTAATAGTTGCGTTCAAAATCCACTTAACGCTTTACGTTGCGCTGGGAACTTCTGCTGGTGCACCGCTGCCACAAACGAGCATCTTTAATCAAATAAGAACAGTTCTCTTAACCACAGTCTCATAATACCATTCTTTCTTATTAGCAAGAGTCAAAATCCAGCTGGAAAGTCGATCAGTTTTGTTTACGGGTGGGCACTTCTGGCGGTGCACTAGCCAATCGTATATGTACACATTAGTTCTCTCGTGCATGTGTTGAATGCGTCGTGTGAAATTGTCGATGTATAGGTGCCTTTCCTGTGCACATTAGATTGTACTCAGGCCGGACTTGAGGTGAGTCTGGCTTGCCAAATAAGAATTTGCTTCACAGACATTGACTAACCGCGGATATATTTATCGAGTAGATATTGACGTTCGTGAAGTAAATTTGTAAGAAAATAAAACTTTGGAATAAAATCGAAGAAACAAACACGCAAATATAGACAACAATTTAAAGCTAATTAAAAAATGTCCAAGCAGGCACGCTGGACTGGGCAATACTGCTGGTGCACACACTTTCATTCGAAAGATTATTCATGCAATTGTTCTATTTAGCGTGAAATTACCAGTCAATTTGTGCATCAACATTGAGTAGGACATCGTAGATGAGCTGTTAAACTCGTTTTTCAGGTAGATTCATTTAGTAGCAATTAATGATTGCAGAACGTAATAGACCATTTACGGTTCCTCAAACTATTCATTCACTTAACATCCTGACCAAATTTGTCGTCGTGTGTCGTGTCGGTCTGGTTATAATAAACCACGTGATATGGTTTATCTAAGAAGGTATTACTTGTTTTGAAGGTGCACAACCATCTCATTTTCTCACGAGACGCCACTGCTTCACACAGAAGAGCACTTTCTATCCGCGAGATCATGGATACTGTGATCTAGAATTACCAATTACCTTTTTCGCGAAGATTTTGGCGGAGATCTCCCATAAGCAAAGACAATTAACAGACAGGTCGGGTCAAAGCTGTTTTTTGCTCCGCCATTGTTGTGACAGTTGGTTAAAAAAGTGTTTACAAACATTTCCAGCATACTTGGGAGATCTCCGCTAAAATCTTCGCGAAATAGGTAGTTGATAATTCTAGATCACAGTATCCATGGTCTTGCGGATAGAATCTGCTCTTCTGTGTGAAATCATGGGATATGGATCCTTTTGCTCGCTGTGATTGCCGAAATAAAGTGTGTTGGTCTGCCTTATACGGAGCCTTCTTCCAGAACATATTTCGAACGCCTCAACTCTTTGTTCTGTTGATGAAACATACCAAATTTGCAGTTTTACCCCACTTTCTTCGCTGTTCGTGAGAAGTAAACAAAACTTTAACCAACTGTCAAAAATTTTCCCACGGTTTTCGGCTCGTTACATGGTATGCTGCGACCTGTCTGTTAATTGTCTTTGCCTATAAGTATGCTAGACAGTTTAGTAAACACTTTTTCAACCAATTGTCACAACAACGGCGGAGCAAAAAATAGCTTTGACCCGACCTGTCTTTTGATTGATCTTGGTAAAACTACTTAAAATCATAATAATAAACTACAAACTATACTTTGTAAAGTAGCGTAGCGCCGGTTAGAAAATCGGCCCATGAGCGCCGGGGCTCACCACCTCGACGTCGTGGGTTCGAATCCCATCCGAGACCGGACCCTCCCCTGAACGAGAGGACTGACTATCCACGTACAACAGGGAAACAAGTCTCGTAAGCCCTTAACGGGCAGGCATGATCAACAAGGTCGTTACGCCAAGAAGAAGAAGACTTTGTAAAGTAATGCAATTTGTGCTTTTGTGTATTTTAGAATTGGTGGTGATGCATATGTTTAGAAAATATATGCATTTGCTTACGATGAATACGCATTATTGAAAACCCATGAACGTAGCAAAGAACATTTTGCAATATGATTAGGTAAAAATTTTCTATGAAATCGACAAAGAAAGTTGGTACTATTCTATGCTTTATGCTGGTAGAATAAAGTAAGTAATAATAAAATGTGCCAGAACATTAAATAATAATCAGTGTTAATTCATTTGGGGGGGTGCCCATGGCGCAGCGGTAGCGCGAGGAAACACCACACCACAGGTCAGGTGTGGGATCGAATCTCGAGTCTGGCACCCTCCGGTATTACGAACGGCTGACCACCGATCTATAATATACCGTCTTTCGGTCACACAAACTCTCTTCGGAGAGAGGCCTTGTCCCACTAGGGGATGTCGTGCCACATTAAAAAAAATTCATTGCCTGTGGTCCCGCAATGTGATTGTTCGTTGACTTTATCTTGTAACAGGTATGGCTTGTACTAGTTTTTTGTATTGAAATGTGCTTTTTTACATTTATCAGCAACTATAAAATATACTGATGAAAATTTTATAACCAACTATCATTTTTTGGCATGGTTCTTGTAATTTTATTATTGTTAAAAGGGTTCAATTATCTTACCAGATTTTGTACTTCAAAACAGGATTGAAAAATACAATTCAAATCTTAATTAAAAGACCTGTAATAAATTTTATAAACTAGTAAACAATACTATTAAAGTACACTAATTCTGTTTTTCATTTTTGTAATCGTTGTTCTGACCTTTAGCATCTCATTGCTTCAATACAAGATTAAATCAATTGTAAATGGTGTTTAAAGTAATCGTCATCTTCAACCCTTTATGATTGAAGTTCAGTGCAAAAGGGTAAACGATTCTCATGTCTATCGAATGAAGATCCTGACTAAATCACGGAGTATTTACAGGCGAAGGAACAACCTCACTTTAAACTCACTCACACCTCACTCACAACTCCGTTGCACTAGGTAAGTGTTTTCGTGTCAATAAATGGATCAGATTATTAGTTTGGTAATAAATAACAAATAATTAAATTATTTATTGAAATTAGAAGCGTTTCACTCGGCTGGTAATGTGGTTGGATAGATGCGCTGCAATCGATAAGCGTAATGTTTTTAATTTCAAATTGGAAAAGCGCTTAATGGCCTCAATTATGAAACTATTTTCCAGTCAAAACAATTTACCTTCTTCGTAGGTATCATTTAGCTCGTGCATACGATGGTTCATTGGGCTTCTACAACATGAAACGTTCTTTTTCATGTCTGAATTGCACAGTCACGCCAACAATCCCATGCAGTTGATCAAAACAGCTGAGGGTGGATTCTTCGGGTAGCACAAACCATTCATTTTGTGTTGAACCATCATAGCAAGTGTCAAGCCCATCATTTACGGTTCTATCCAGATCCAGGGGGTAGACAAACACCATACTAACTAATTGTATCGCACCAGCGTGAGGTATGCCTGTACTACATACTCTTTTAACTTCATATTATTTGCCTTATAGCGTTTAAATTGAAGTTTTGGTCATTCTTGTTTGAAGATACTTACTTACGTATGTGGCACTACAACCGCCTGTTTGAAAATGTTGAGATAGAAATAAATTACGGCTAATGAAATATATAATAAGAATGTTTGTTATATATTTTTTCATAATGTTAATAAAAAATATATGTTCAACAAACTATACATAATGACGTAAACCCAAAGGTATGTCCACATTATGAGGGCCTCTGTGAGTAAATTTGTTAATGGTAAAATAACATCGTGCTCAAGTGGTGGTATTCCGCACTGAAAATGATTTATTAACCATCCCACCCTATTCAAGATAACACACGCACGGTAAACGAAAATCGAAAAACGATGCTGAATTCTTCTGCTTATCCTTTTTCCGGTTTTACTCTTTTTCTCTCATCTGACGACATGAAAAGAGTGAATGAGTTGATGTTTCATGTGATATGAGGCATATAATATTTGAAGCAGTAAAAATTAACAGGAATATTATTCGAACAGATTATCCTCTGGATTGTCGTCTCTGACTTTAGAAGAAATGTATGTAAAAGGAATCGAAAAAAAAACAGACGGAGACATAGCACACAGGGTGAGTGGTACAAGAACATTTTATGCTAATTTGTAATTGTCCCCAGATCAAATAAGTTTGCCTGCACGAGAAAAGTTTCAACTGCCGTAAATTATTCAACTTCACGTCTTCGCACAACTCATACTCAGATCTACTCTCACCCTCATGAAGATACAGCATGAAAATATGTGTGACACACCATAAGACGTTTGTCCGGGAAACGTTTGATGGTGCTAAAAACTTAAAATGATTTATTAATCAACCCACCTTGGGATGGCAAGGCAGACGACGGTCGAGATATTCCCCTATGTGAGTATCCTAGCATCGATTCCAGTTCCACTTTTTTGTGCATGGGATGAGTGATGTTTCCCACCCTTCTCATTCCAAGTACTGTCCGGTTATTATAAAAGAAGCAATGTCAAGTGTTTTTGCCTTAACTTTTCGACTTCTATTTAGATAAAGGATTTGTTAGAGTACACGATTTGGTCAGTTGTATGTTATTGGCATCTCTGAGTTAGTATTGAAAATTTTGTTAGAGAGGAGATGATTTAGTTTGGAAAAATTTTCTATACAAAATAGAGTGCCATATTGTAACGAACTGAAGTGCCCATTTGAGACAAAACTCTGGTTTAACATAAACTTACTTCTTGTAACGTTAAATATAAACGAGATACGTTGCATCTTTGTGAGACATATGGACTTCATGTAAACTATATAGAGAGGAGAGAAGGAAAGTAATACGGTCAAGATTTATGACGATCTGAAATTTGTTGTTAATACTGAAGGGATTCCTAGCACGGATATGAATTTTAGGGGAGGCTTGACTTCTTCATTCCCTCATCTGTGTTGGAAGTGTCGCGAAGAAAAGGGTTTCTAAACTAGGCAGAAATGACAGGCTGAGCAGTGAGGGCTGACTGCAAAGATTGAGACTAGAATATTTGTCTTAGATTACAATTTGCATGAAAGTGAACGCCTGCACGAAGCGGTCCAGTTTAGTCCAGTTCCTTTGGCTGATATTCAGGTCATTGAGCCATCAATTAGATTGACTGATATTAATTTAAACAATTTGCAACAACTTGTCCCTTGTTATGAACACATTTTTTTTTATCGAATAAGATGTTTTCCAAAGTAGATTAAGATAAAGGCTTTCGTTACCCAACTTGTTTGAGGTTTTTGGTACATTTTCAACCATGCCTAGCGAAATTAGTGTGGCTTACAAACAAAAACATTTTTATTTACATTTGTGTTATCTTCCTGCTCTTTAACAATAAACGAATGGCACAGTATTGAGATTTGAAAAATGAATTAAAAATAATCTTACGATATTAAAAATAACATTACGATGCATCATGATGTGTGTTTGTTGTGATTTGTGGGTGGTTGTTGCATTCTTCATTTAGTCCTTTCATCTAGCAGAATTTAGAAAGTTTGCGAGTCTTTCACTTTCGTGGAAATAAATAAATAATACACGCTTACGTTGATAAATGTTACCATGTGTTGAGACATAACGAATGCTACCAGCATTACCAGTCGACGTACCTTAGTTTTACTCATTGTGTTTAACTTTTTTGTTTGCAGCGAAAGACCCGCATACGTTACGGGGTAACTGATGTGTATGGATCGATTCGAATCAGATCAACATGAAACGATCGCTGGAGAGATTCTCATTCTCTGTTTGACCAACTACAGAGCGGCCAACATATTCATAGAAAGATTCCAAAACCACTAAGCGAATGAATCTTTCCCTTCGATGCTAGAGTGATGCAGAAAAAAACGTCTTCAAAATGATAGTTTGTTCTCTCACACAGTGAAGGGGGATAGGGGTAAAGGTAAATAAATTCCCACGAATCTCTCACGACAAGCGACGAACGGCTGTCGGCGGCCTTTGAGGTGATGCGTTTCTTTATGGATTTTGTTATTCGGTACGGCTGGAATCAATCGTTACGGGTAGCGATTCGTTTGGCGGTGTGCTTGGTCTTGAGCGAGTTTTACCGTGGCAGTTGAAGTATCTAAGCTCTTTGTTAGTGGTTTGCATTTCTGTCAGTTCAAAAAGTCTTTTAAAAGTCAGACAACAAACAATTGAAGAGCCGTATTTAGTCATTTATTTTTAAAAATGAATGCGAAGCATCTTTGATACTTTTTACTGCAGATATGTCAAACATGTGGCTTGAATGTGTTTCCATGGTCTGTAAATTTCATACGAGCAAGAGGACTGAGCCACTGTAAATATAAAAAAAATCTACATGATAGTGATAACATCATGCAAACATACGGCGGTTGATAAAAGCAAAGGTTTCATTTCAGACATTATGTGGAGGTATCAGTAAGCCGCAGTAGTTATATACTTTTACTTATGTAAGCTCTCTACCAAAAACATAAGTGGTTTTAAAAACATTATGTCAAAAATTTATTCCGAATTATTAAAATGCAATTAAACTAGACGCAAATATTTATCGAGTTTTGAGAAACAAATTTAATGTAAATGCATGACTTTCTTTTGATGCATTTAATTATAAAATTTTCTTTTTAAATTTTCTTCTACAAAATTAACAAATCGGAACTGGAGAGAATCGAAAAAGCAAGACTTAGACGGCGAAAACAAGATGAGGCTCAGCAGACGAAGCAGTGGAAAGAAAAGAGAAAGCAGGCGAAGGATACACTGCAAAGCATATACTATAGTTTTAGCTGTAATATTCAAAGCATTTTTTATGAATTAAAATTGGACATATTTCGGTAGAACAATACAGTCTTTTCAATGACAACGCATTGGTCAAGGAATATTTTACCGTTCTGTTATATGCTGCTGTATAATATTGTTTTTCAGAAGAAAAGTCATGTTTCGATCATAATTGATTCAAATATGTAGAATATTGTGTTCTTAACACTCATAAATTACACCTAATTGGTATTTACAGTACTAAGTGCAACACTATTGGTACAGTTACCCTAGGAGATAGTTGAATAAGGTAGCTCTCTGAATAGAGTTACTGTGACCAAAAGACGGTATTTATAGATCGGTTAGCTATTTGCAATACTTGGTGGATGCCCGACTCGAGATTCAACCCCACTGGCGTTATGAACCTTTGTTTTATGCAAAGTAAAAAAATAGGTTTTGACGATGTTTTACCAAATCGTATGAAAAGCTGATGAGTCAAAACACGGAGTTAATTTATACTATTGAATTTTTATAGTATTTTATATTATAATATTTGGTTTGAAAATTATATCTGCGAATTATCAAATCACGTTTTGAACATTATTTCTTTTATTATTATTTTTTTGTTTTGTATTTATGTACAGTCATACTTAAATAGTTACAGTGGCATATTCTTGAGTTTGAGTTTCTTCTTCTTCTTCTTCTTGGCGTAACGACTTCTTGGTCATGCATGCATTCTTGGTCATGCATGCCCGTAAAGGGCTTACGAGAGTTTTTACCCTATGTGTACGTGGATAGTCAGTCCCCTCGTACAGGGGAGGGTCCGGTCTCTGTTGGGATTCGAACCCACACCGTCGATGTTGTGAGCCCCGGCGCTCATGGGCCGATTTTTCTAACCGGCGCTACCGCTCGACTGTCGCGGACCCCCTGAGTTTGAGTTTATGAAGATTTATTATATCAAATGGTACATTAAATGTATCTACTAAGGCACCATATTCAATTTGTTTGGGTATCATCTTTCACAAATGTTATGTGGTGTAGTGTCGAATCCAGTATTCGAATCTGAGCTGGAAGACTTTTATTTTTCTAATAGAATATATTTTAATAGAAACCTTGTTTACTAAGTTATTATAGTTAAAATAACGTAACTTGCGGCGTATTAGTAATATACAGTAATTATATTTAGATAATCAATCTAAAGAATCTCAACCATAAATTTAGGGTGCTGAATTTTTCTCGATGGGAAATTATATCAAATTTCACTGCCACACGTTGAAGCTCCACGTACGATGGAAATTATCGGTTACCTAATTGAATCGAAGCCAGAACCATATGGGGATACAATACTAAAAAGGCGTATACCCTGCAGGTTATTTGATTCGTTTAAAAGAGCGAAAATGTTTCACACAGTCGAAATACTGGACCCAAGTGTAAAATTATACGCTATCATTGTTTTGGTTCCCCCCAGCAGCATTGTTTACAGCGAAGTATGAAAAAGAAATGTGAACATGAGCACATCCTAATCACATGTAAGATAAGAATCTATCACCTGCAGGCATATCCGAGATTGGTCAATAATAATACGATTGAGAGCTTCAGGCAGATAGCGAGAATAAGAAAACGATGCTTATGAAACCCTCTTTGAAACAAGGGGGATATGTTTGAAACATCAGAATCAGAAAGTTTCTTCGATATACACTGCATTTGGGTATAGAAATTGTGAATATTACCTTTTATTACTTATCCAATTATTGAAATATTAATAACGATTATTTTATGTAACTAATATCACAGTTACATAAAACTAGGTGAAATAAAGTTTTTATCACTGTAAAGGATAACCGAACTCTTTTTAATCTTAGTCTATGTTCAAAAGCGCCCCAATCAATATACAAATTTCAAGGTATAATAAGAACGAGTTATGCTTCCGTTAAACACATTCCTTAGCTCCTTCCATCACATACCCAATTTGTTCTACTTGCATAACTTTCTAGTTTGAATTATTAATCAATAATGTATGCAAGAGCCCCCGTTTGTAATAAATTTTCCACTGAACATGAAGTTCCATTGTGCGATTTGATGCGTGTAAAGGGCATTTCCAAGGAAGAGGGTGTTCTAGTTATGAGAGGAGTCAGGTTAGTAGGGCAGCAGTGTACACGTCCTCGGAGAGTCGAACATAGCGAAGGTATTTCCACCCTTCGAATATTCAATTTAGATGTCATGAGATAAATTTCGGGTTTTTATCAATTTAATTCGCCAACCATTGCGTAAGAGAATACTAAACGTATTATTGATGTTATCATAGACGGGAGCAAAACTGGAGGCTCAAGAGCTCGTGGGTGGATACGGGTTGTTTTAATCTTATATTCGTATTGACAGGCATGGTTTGTTGATCCCCAGCGATTAACGTAACGGGTTCAAGGCGATGAATTGATTGGTCTATAAAGCTTTTTTTTACGCCTTTGGGTAAAATAAGTTCAATGTATCACACAAGTAGTCATCAAACGAGTAGGATTTCTTAAAAAAATAAAACAACTGCCCGAACCAAGGTATTAGCAAATCACCCTTATTTTGCTTCAATTCAACTAAAATTCTCTAGAATTTAATCCAATTTAATCAATTGCAATAGAAGAATAACAACAAAACGTAAAAAACAATTGGTTTTTATGAGAACTAAAAGTTAATAAAATAATATAAATATTTGAATTTTTAATAATTTATTTTTGCCTTTATATTTTTGTTTCATCGAGATTCGTTTGAACAAATGGATATAAATCAATCTTACATAATTTCATCATAGCATCTGATACAGGATAACATCCAACTCTTATAAGCTGGAACAAATTAATCTGTTTTTGATAAATAAGAAGTTTATTGCCGAAAAGACAATATTTACACTTTTAAGCTTCAAGTTGAGCTTACCTTCTTGTGTACCTTATTTAAACTTTTACGCTTCGAGATGAGTCCTTGCTTCAAATAATTTTGTGTAACGATATTTAATAAAGAATGATTTCAAAATTATTAGTCACTGGAAATTATTTCGATAAGTTTTTACTGCATGCACACTATATATAAGATCCTTTTTGTAAAAATTAATGATTGATAATGTTGAGATGTATAAAACCGGGAGAACAAAACCAGTTTTGCAAGATACAATTGCGCAAGATGGAGCAGTTTTGCAACTCAATAGCCAAATATTAGCACCATTTATAGTTAGTAGAAACGTTTATCCTGAAATAATGAATTGGAAAAAGAGCCAATCATTATTCCTATTTTGACATTATTTATGTTTTTTTTTTATTTGAGTTTTTTCTTAGAACACCAGTTCAATCATGGATTAAACCAGCAAACTGGGGTTGGCTTATCATTGTGAATTTCCCGCTTTGAAAATCAAATAAAGCAATATTTCAGATACCTAACATGATGGATGGTTCAACTGACCTTCGTGTGAACAAGGCGCATAATTGAAATCTCAATTATCGAACGGTACAACTTCGACAGGAGGCATATATTTTGTTCGAAGAGACTGTCGTCTCAGCCGCTGGGCGTCGCATAAATTTAGCCTCACGGAAGATCGCCTTTCAAATTGTTGGCCGAAGACAATCAAACAAACAAAACGATCTGGAGAAAACGAGCACGAAACTCTCAGCGTTGGAGTGAGAGCAAGCCGGAGGTAAAAAGCAATAAAGCATAAAATCTGTACATAATTAATAGATCACGCGTATGATCAGCGGATCAATCACTAGTTCATTCGTCGATCACGTTCAATCTAACCGATGATGTGATGATTTCCTAGGTTGATCATACCTACCTGATGTTAGCTGTTAGTTCATCAAAAGCATTTTGGGAAGGCAAAAGCTGCACCGTCCTCACCAAGAGTCTGGCGCCAAGGTAAAGCTGGTCGTTGTTCAAAGTAATTTCTATGCAGACCTTTGTTTGCATCTGCTTACTATCAACGGAAGGTACCCGACAGTGGCTGGTAGATCAAGTTTTTCTTGATACTGAAGAAGATGCCTATGCCCCGCACTATTATTACCTATTCGACGGGAAGCAGTTGTAGCAATAGCTGTGGAGTGCACGTTTGTTGTACCGCACGATGTTCGATGTAACGTGGCATTTGGAGTTCCACAATTTCGTTGTTTAAAAGATGATCTTGGTTGTTGTCGAATATAAATCACCATTACAAACCAACAGTTTGTTTGCTAAGTAAAAGCAATCGTTGGTTTTAATTCAAAAGTTTAACAGCTAGAAATTTAAAACTCACTAACTTTCTTTTATTTTTATTAAGATTTAGGAAAAAAAATATTACGATTTAAAAGAAATAAAGTCGCTCGCCATATATACGGTATCTAGAAAATGCAATTTTCGAAGTATATGCAGAATTTTATTATTTAAAGTAAGTAACTCTTTATTCAATGAGTAAGAATATTGTGAGTTTCTCATTTACAATATTTACTCTTCAAACGGATACAACGGGCATTCAGTAAATCCTGTTCGTGTTTCCAACTTTAGCGGATACCCTTTAGCGTCTGAACGTTCCAATTTAAAGGCGGTACAAAGCGTTTATTAAATTATCAAAAATCTTAATGGCCATGTTAGTGCACATACTTTAACAAGAGGGCCGAACCAGCACTGGACAAGGTACTGGACCGGATCGATCAAAGATGCTGGTTACCTTTAAGCTTAACCACTAGGTGTTCATGTCGGGTTCACAGGGAGATGGCTTAACATCTCACGTTCTGCTTCACATTTCTATTCGCACGTTGCTGCTTTCGACTGTGGCAAAAGTGAGGGGTGTCTGTGCAAACATTACTTCTCACATGATTTGGCCTCCTCCATATCACTGATTAATATGTGAAGGAAGAGAACGAGACCACAAAGGGGGTGTTGTTAATTTTTGCCACAGAACGTAACCTTTCTTATCTACTTTTTTCTTTCTTTCCTGTAATTTTACGATCAAGTATCGCCTCAATACTTCGTGAATCGTCATAACTTGTTCGTGCAGAGAAAATGTTTGCATGTAATGAATCTCCACAAAGAACTCCCTTGCTTTGGTATGAATTGCTCACCATGCGCTTTTTTTGTCCAAAATGGTCCAAACTAGCAAATCAAATAAAGTTGTACACAATTGGAAGGCATGTGGTCAACCCACACAACAGTCTTACTCGTTATAGCTTCAATTTATTGCAGATGATGTTTTTGTTTTCTTCGTTTACTTGTCAGTATTGTGGGCGATTTGTGTTTTATCTAATTATTTTCGTCATATTTCATTTTTTTACCTCGACAAGTCGACCATAGTGTAACAGTTATTGAAGTGACAGCCAATTTGGTCCGTTTGACTTCACGCTTGCCGACCCGTCCCTTCTCGATCTTCCTTGAGGGGAAATCACAAGCGCAACATAACTTCTCAGACCATTGAAGAATGCGTATAAAGTTCGATGTTAATCAAACACCATAGCAATGGTGCACTTTCTATCACCTCCGTTGACGAGAGGTGTATTTAAAGAATGGATAAATAATATTTGACAAGCAATAAAATAAATACTATGTAATTATGGGCAGTGATTTATATGTCTTTAATAAAGACCAAATGAGGTGCTCAATTATCCATGACCACGCTGAGCAGTGGTCGTGGATAAGTAGAGAAGAAAAAATTAAAGCCTACCGGCCTACCGCCCAATTGCTCGAAGCGTGCGTATGAAATCACACGTTCGACAACCCAGCACACGTTTACCGTTCAGATAATAAAGAATTATATTCTCTGGCACATCTTCTGGCTACCACCCGCCTCTAATATCAAGCGTATTTGGAACATGAGCTCAAATATTCACATCAAAAGTTTTTCTAGCTAGTTGAAATTTATATTTATCTGCAACCTGCATAAGTTGAGTTTATTGACAATAAGCAAAAAGATTACATAAACTTGATGATGTTCGCTATGAACTTGAGTTTGCATCGATTTAAGACTTACATGTCCTTGGTGGTTTGGAAACGCTACACTGCTTAGGACAATGACATCTCGTGAATTCAGCCCGAAAGGTATTCTCCTATTCCATCAAGAAAGCGCTGTGAAATATTCTGTATAAGCTTTTCTAAATGTTAACTTTTATGTCAAGAATCAAATAATGCGAATATAGGAATTGTTTCTTCGACTCTGTAATCGACAACAATTTGGGTTTCAGATTTGACGCTTCTATCATCAGTACAGACTTCATATGGTTGTCCGTCAAATTTGATCTTACATTATTTTTTACGTATTTCATGCGAGAAAATGTTTCTGTAATTCTTTAAATGTAATTTATTAATCAATTCATTTGCCCTTCTTTGTTTTTTTCCTTTCCAGGTTATTATTTGCTGGAATTTCAAAGAAACTCCGATTGTGTTTCTTTAGAACTGGAATGAATCCAAGATAACGAAGATAATAACAACGGAAACAAGATTTTCCTGGCCTTGTAGTTTAAGATTGAGCAAATTCAAGTGATTTGTTATGTCTGCCGCAAATGCCAATTTCCAAAGCCAGTTTTCATAACGTAGCAACGGTTCTTGCGTGCCATTTGTATCTAAAAATTCTATAACATCCTTTCTTATGGTAAGCATTTTGGTCAACAGTTTTCCACAACTTAACCATCTCACCTGCTGTGTAATATCGATGGAAATCAAAATAGAAATCGATGCTTAAACTATGTGGCCCGCGCGGTAGGGTCTGTTTTGAGTCCGTGTTGTATATGAATGAAGTAGATTTCTTGGGGAACTCTGTTAGAAACATAAGCTTTTTTTGGTATAATCGGTTTCAACTGTATAACGCCCTATGACAAATAAAATCGAAATCCTTTCTGAGCCACGATAGTTTTGTATACTAATTTGTAGTTTTGCTCCAAACTCTGGGTCTTGTCTTTCTTCGCATCACTCATAAGATTTATGAAATAATATATGATGCGATATGATAGCATACAATAAATCGTCCTTCTTCTTACCCTTTCACTCTTCGAACGGCCGTTTCATTTAGATTATTCTATGGACTAGAATAGGTACGCACTAAGCAATGTTTTCAGACGAATTTCTTTGGGGAAGCTCCTCCTGCTGCCAGTGTTGTTAGTGCTCTCGTATTACCACCCATATTGTCGTACGAAAGTCATCGTTAGGAGATATGGGCATCATATTGGTTGTGGCTGAGCCCTCGGTTTTCAGGGGGATGGGTGGGATAACAGCTTGAAGAAGTTTTCTGGACGGATGTGTGATAGGCTAGGATGTGGTTTTCCGTCCTTCGGATTTTGATTAGGAACCTGTCCTCCGGGTGGATATCGAAACCACGTTCTCCACTCGGACAGACCGGTATCATAGGACAGTATTGAACCGACGTCTTAAGTCGAATGATTCAGGACAGGGTATTAAGAATTTCTTGACACTTGAACAATCCAGTCTTCTTTTCCAAACCCTTCGAGTAGTTTTTGGCTGGGATGGGCGATTTGGAATGGTGTTCAACCATAATTTGAATATGCAACACACTAAAAGGACCAAGTTCAACCTCGATAACAAAACATGTAGATTTCGTGACAACTCTGGCATTTATTTCGGATGATGTCTCGAGCCTTTCCAACAGGATTTTCTAATATGGTTTAAGGTACGTGCGATGAGAAACTTGGATTGGGAATAGAGAGCAAGGGTGATAAAATTACACACTGACCGTGAATTCTCCTGCTGCCAGCACCAAGCCGAAGATTGATGTGTAACCGTTGTCGCAAATATTTCTCGGTGGAAAACAAAGGAAAGACTAGTTGGGGTGGGCTCAGGGAGTTGGAAGTTGGTTTTGATCCACAACTAATTCGAAGTTCGTGATTTATAGCAGATTCAGTAATGATTAATTTGATAAGACTCTTTAAATTCGGAAGCTGGACCAATGAAAACGTTATGATTCTCGTGTCATGTTTTTCGAAGCAAACCTTTTCAGGGATGATTGAAGTCATCCCGCTTATTTTCAATCTCTCACGTAGACGTTTTACTTTATTGCGGTTCCCAATCGACGAATTTGACAGAACTTTGAAAAAAATGTTTTAATAGTCAAATTTCCTTTATTTTTATTTTTTATACTTTTAATACTTTTAATAGAGCTACGCTTTCCATTTCTGTGATAACGCTAATACCTTTAAGTTACGCCTAACAATGGACCCAAACTTTTTATAAGTTTGTTCACATGCGTCTACACTAGTTTTAGTTTTACTTTTAGTGTTAGACACTCATTGGGACTTTGTTCGGTCCGTTGAGTTTTACATTATAATAAACATTGTTCGTCAAGACGATAATTGATTTACATTGATTGATTGTAAGATGATATAATTCAATCCCACGATAAACAAAATCTGTTTAACGTTGTTATGTAAATATATGATTATCTTCTTCTTCTTCTTGGCGTAACGACCTCTTGGTCATGCCGGCCCGTTAAGGGCTTATGAGACTTGTTTTCCCTGTTGTACGTGGATAGTCAGTCCTCTCGTATAGGGGAGGGTCCGGTCTCGGTTGGGATTCGAACCCACGCCGTCGAGGTGGTGAGCCCCGGCGCTCATGGGCCAACAATTGCAAAAAAATAACCAGCGACACAAACATAAAAAAAAACTTATAAAAAAATCTTTAAGCAAGCACCAAACGAGACATCCTCGCCGTGTCCTTTCTTTCTGATGCGTCATTGCTGACTAGCCAGCGGTCAGTCGGGAAACAATTGGGATCGGATGGTGTTTTACCTTTTAATGTTGATGGTTTTCGTTTGCTTCGAGTGATTTTTTATAGCGAGGGTACTATGGCTTTTTCATAAAAAGGTTCAACAAAACCATTCATTCTTGTTGCTTGCCGAGATTTTTTTTTTAGTATGTTTTTTACAGTCGAATAATTGAGGCGTAAACATAATCCTTTATTTGAATTCATTTAACCGGTTGACGGCTGAACAATGGTAGAGTAAAACGTCTCAATTCTGGCGCTGGAATAACGTCTAGGTTACAGTTGTCCTAGACTGTGGTGCAAGGCATTAATATTTCGTGTCCCTCGTAACAAGCGCTTGTCCATCCATTGTCCTAGTGTATTTTTTGGTGGCTATGCTCGTGACATTGTACTGTAATAATTTTCCTAATTACCACAGCTTTCTTCCAGAAATCATTGAAGTTTTCTTCAAGTTAAATGCTTAAAAGCAGTGAGAAATCTGGATAGAAGGGTTTACATTTGTTTTTAAACAGTTGATGTATATCAGTTATTTATTGTAATCGGAAAACCTCGATTTATTTTCTCATTCTGTTTCACTTTGTTTCAATCCGTGGCTCAAACGTTCGATGAGATGTCATGAAATGTATGTTTTTTATTTTTGATCATCCAAACCTTTCCGAGAGGAAGAACAAGGTAGCAGACAAATGGGTTAAAATGCTTACATCGAATTCATCCATACGTTGTTATGGAACTTACCGACGAATCTTACACTCCCATGCGGGAGGTTCGTAAATGGATAATAATACACATGTAAATGAAGACGAAACCGGCGTGATTCGCCCTGCGATACGTGGTCATATCAGTTTTGCTCGCAGAAAGCCCCAAGGTGCTGGGTGTTGGCGAATTGCTCTTTGTGTGTTTCGAGCATGAAACGCGACTCTTTCGCAGTCATTACCTTCAACCCGGGCGATCATCGCCGTATCCTATCTGACCGTTGAGCTTCGATTCCTCGTTGGTCGTGTGATGCAAACAGATATGATAGAAGGTTACCTACCGCTCCGTTGCGGTGTTTTTGTTGTTGTTATTGTTACTTCATTCACCCGCATTCTTCGGCGCTTGGAGTCTGCGGTTGTTGTGCGAGTTCGTATTCGTTTATTCGTCGCTTGTTTGATGTTGCCAGAAAATGAATAATAATAGTTCTGATCACATAATGATGATAATAATGAATAATAAACAATGAAGTCACGTATGAAACCACTCTTTCCGGTCTCATGTTCTCTTCGCCATGCTCGATGTATCACCATTAACTACTCCACAGTAAACAACTCTCACCAATTTCTCGCATTCACCTTTTGCGCTGCTTTGTATCGGAAGGGTCATGCTGTAGTCCTGCTGGGTATCGCGGTCCGATGTCATCATGTGAAATGAGAGCATACTCTATCACACAAATGCCATCACTTTAAGAATCACACAGCAATTTTAATCGCGCTGGTCTCAAAATTCTTAGCCGCTGAAGAGAACCGATGTTAACATCTATATCTATAAAATTCTTGTGTCACGGTGTTAGCGGTCAAACTCCTCCTAAAAGACTGAACCATTTTAACTAAAAACTTTGCACACACGTGGACTTTAAAAGCGACGAAAACCGAGACTAACGGACTAAAGTTCTTACGTTTATAATACCTACTCAAGACTTTACTGACTCAAAACAAACGTTGGTTGTGTTAGAGCAGAGAGAAAACCTTCTCATTTACCAGTATTCTGAAAACGAATTTCAGTATAGCTACTACAGCGAGGCTATGAACTCGCGAATAGGGACGACTACGTTTATTCGTCACGTTTACATGTGATTTTTATTGTTTCTAGAACAAAATGCAACAAAATGGGGGGTCCGCGGCAGCCGAGCGGTAGCGCCGGTTAGAAAATCGGTCCATGAGCACCGGGGCTCACCACCTCGACGGCGTGGGTTCGAATCCCAACAGAGACCGGACCCTCCCCTGTACGAGAGTACTGACTAACCACGTACAACAGGGAAACAAGTCTCGTAAGCCCTTAACGGACAGGCATGACCATGGTCGTTACGCCAAACAGAAGAAGAAGAAGACAAAATACTGGAGCGCCGGTTAACAGATTGACATGGTCTGGAATCCATAAAAAAGCAACAAAAAAATTAGAAGTATTTTTCTTTACAGTTACAGTTATACATAAGGTTTGTTATAAAAATAGGTTTTTACTATTTACGTGATCCCTGTTCTTATAAATTCACGTACTTTTTTTTAGCCGATTTTTCGACCTGCCATTATTCCAAGGTTGTCTTGGAGTGGTACTGGGCCAATAAGATCATTTGGTACCAAATTTCCCAGAGTTTCACCTCATCGAAAAATACTGGACAATCACAAAACTTCATCTTAGACGAAGTGGTGGAACAGTTACAGATGTTCTTGGCAAGAGGAAATGAAGGAGGAGGTTGCGAAAACGGTGTCCCATTCCACCATACGGGCGCTAATGCACGAACCAACAACAAACTACGTGAATTTAAAAGAACAGCGAACACGTAAATAATAAAAACCTATTTTTATAACAAACCTTATGTAAAATTGTACAAAAGACCGGCCTATTTAATTTGCTCAGTTGCCTTGATGCTATAGTATTATGCGCTGATTCATTTTTGTCGTTCAATTTCCATTGTACGGCATTTAACGAAAAAAATTTGAACAGGTCTGAAACTTTCACAACTTGATTGTTACTATTTACTAATACTACTAAAAATACGCCACAAGAGGCGCCACCGTAGCGCGCTTTCTTTGGCTCAAATTACTATGAGGCAGGCTTTACTATCAAGGATCTTTGCATGCTCATTGAAGATTTGCCGCTTAGTTATTATGTTTTAAGTTCGCTGAATCGAAGTGTATCTAATTTGATGGACACTGAAATAAGTCGTGAACTGCAGCATAATATTGCAGAAATGTTGGATATCGTTTCTCACAACGTATCAATGCTGACTGATGAACAAGCATATGTTTACGAACGCTTTATCATGGCAGTATCAACGGGACAAAGTGGTATCTTTTTTTGGATGCACCAGTCCGAACTGGCAAAACCTTTCTCATATCGCTCTTGCTTTCCAAATACGAGCAAACAATGACATTGCAATACCAGTTACTTCATCTGGAATTGTAACTGGAAATGAAGGTAGAACGACGCATTCATCATTTAGGCTACCTCTAAACATCAATAGGAACCCAGAAGCCGTATGAAACATAAAAAAATCAATCATTTACGGCCAAGTTCAAGCTACAGTGAAAAATAATCATCTGGGATGACTGTACCATGACAAAGAAGCATTCTCTTGAGGCGCTGTACAGAACATTCAAAGATGTGAAGTGTAATAAAGATTTTTTCGGTATTACTGTGTTTCTCCTCTCAGGTGATTTCTAGCCAACTCTTCCCGTAGTGCCACGATCCACCTATGCTGATAAGATCAACGGTTGTATGAACTCATCTGTGTCGTGGAGCAATTTTGAAAAACTATCGCAATAGAATCCCGATTTCGAAAACTAATATGTTCGTCATACATTGCTTACCAGGCGTACATAAAACATCGTTCATTCAATTGATCTGCGTGATTAACAACAGAATAAGGATGATAAACATTAGCAGCCTCACTACAAGCTTGTTACGACGTAAAAAGTGTTAATACAATGTAATTAAAACACATGATTTGTAAAAATTAAAGCTCAGATATCGATTATTTATAATATAATTAATGTAATAAATGTACTTAAGAAATATAATGTGACCTTTAAGCCAATTTTCAAACGGGTCAGCTAGTAGCTTATGTGTTACAAATGCTTCTGAGTCATGCTAAGAGAACCGGTGTTGCAATAGCTTATATGTTACATATGCTTCTGAGTCATGCTCAGCACATATTATTTCATATATAGGTAGACAGACATGTAGAATTTGTAACATAAATTAAAACATTTTATATTTTGGTTATTTAATTTTCAAGACCATTTCATGCCAACTAAACTAGCCAAATTTTTACGTTCTATTAAAACAACTCAGGTAGACGAAGCCGCCAATAAAGACGGGATACGGAATTGGACCAGCGTGGCGAGCGACCGTGAGCGGTTTCGGATGGAGCTTCGTCAGGCCAAGACCGCTCAGCGGTTGTAGCGCCACATAAGTGAGTAAGTAAGTAAAACAACTCAGGCCAATGAAGGATTACTCACATGTTAAAATAAACATTATGTGCAAAGCTATAATGTTACCCAAAAGAGTACATGTAGAACATACAAAGCTATAAGAGTTTCCGAAATGATGCACTTTTATAGTCATTTATAAGATAACCTTATTTATAAGAGAACCTTTGCCCATAGTGATCTATTCGAGCCAGAGAACATAATCGGTATGAGTGATTTACCTTGAAGCATACATAGTTTATCTGTAACGGAGCCTATTTTACAACAAATACCCAACTTTTTTTTTATGTTGAAAAACGTATTCTTGCTTTACATTGTAGATCCCAAATGTTTAAGACGAGGTCGTATCGATATTTATTTTCTTTTTAACTGTATGAAATCTGATAGTTCAACCTATTTATTTAACCTTAAAGAACCAATCCGATAGAATTCTAATCATCTAGAATTAGGTTTTGTTTTCTGTATTTATTCGTATTAAGGAGGTTCTGTGTGATCCATAAAAATAAATAAAAATGTTCATTACTTACAACACACTTTTTTCAAATTATCTCAATTAATCAAAAACCCTATTCATCAATCAGTATTATGCATTCCACTCCAATCGTCACTATTACACCATAATGATGAAAGAATAGCTATCCTAAGTTGATGGGACTTGATTTGAGTTGATAAATTTAAATTTGTTGGTACCAAGACAGAGAATAAAGACTAAATTGCAAAATGGAGAAACAAATTTCAAGTGATTCCATAGGATTCAAAATTTGTGTCATAACAGCAGTGAACGTTGATGAAAAGTATTACATTTACCATCTTAAATCATTATGTTAAATATATTTGACTGATAATAACGTCAACATTGAATAATTGCTTTTTGTTATTGATTTGTATTTGTGTGCAAACTATTAGTATTTTCCACTTCTAAAGAATCATTTTCAGTTTCATCACTTTTAAAGAGTCTTGTAATATTATACCATCTATCGTTTTCGTTGAGTAAAGTTTCTTTCCCAGTGAGTAATGTTCTCTTGAAAAGTAGTGCAACAAAATGTAAAACATCTCAAATCTTTGGACGATTTAAACTGTACTGCTTACGTAACCAAAAACTTTATTCATGTTGCACGCTACGTGAAAAGAACTGCTCAAAGGACCAGCGCAATCCTTTATCCCTTAGCAAAACCGGGAACGAGAGTTAATCTGACGTCTTTTGATGAAGACGCCCTTAGGAAAATCGCCAATGGTACGGCGATGATTGTGGATGAGTCGCGAAAAATCTTCTCCCGAGTGCACACCAATGAATATTCATTAGTTCATTAAAATGATGAATACCCATGAAAATATCAATCATGTGTAAATATCAGATAAAGGAAAAGGATTCAATTTTAAGACAGATAGAAAAAGTAAGATTCATCGATTTCTCAAATTGTGTTCCACAGTTTTGCTGATTTTCTGATTTCTTTTGCATGGTTTTGATTTCCGGTCACAACTATCATTGAAACAATAACTAAATTTTTGAATAGAATTTAGTATTATAAATATTCGTATATTTACTATTATTACAGTGCCTTAAATGTAAATAATAATATAAGATACTTCATGTGTTTTTGAGGAGCATAGTGATATTAAGAATTGCAAAGGGCAACGACATTTTGTTTTCCAATGATTAAACATAATTGTGAATGTCCTTTTTCCGATTCTTCTGGTTGTGTAGCCTTTTCCGTTTACTAAGCGTTACATTAAATTTTACTTCAAGTGTCAAACTTAAACTAATGGAAATGACCTAGCTTTACACATCTATTACCAATGGATGGTGGGTCAAGCATCTGTAATGGTATTGTTGTATCTTCTTCTTCTTGCCGTAACGACCTCTTGGTCATGCCTGCCCGTTAGGGGTTTACGAGACTTGTTTCCCTGTTGTAACGTGGATAGTCAGTCCTCTCGTACAGGGGAGGGTCCGGTCTCGATTGGGATTCGAACCCACGTCGTCGAGGTGGTGAGCCCCGGCGCTCATGGGCCGATTTTCTAACCGGCGCTACCGCTCGGTTGTCGCGGACCTCCCTATATTTTGTGATATTCATATTACCACAACCTCACAATATCCTATTTATGGAAAATTTTGATTATAATACTGCATATATGTACTACTATTTGTACTAAGGGAATAGCATAGAAACATTTTTCATGAGAAGCTCGTTTTCCACCAAAACCTTCACTCAAACGAATCATGACCAGTTGGTGTGTGCTTTACTATTAGATGGTCGCATTGCTGTGCCCTTTGCCTCAACATACTAAATAAAATGTTGCAAAATAACGAAAAAGTTTCAAAATTGAATTTATTTCCCCGTTGCCCACTCTTGCTCTCTAAAAATCTTTCTTTTAGCATTTAAACGGCGAATGGGCATCGCTAGGAGCCCTCGACGAAGGAAGAATGAAGTGGCATTTTCTTTTTGTCACTTGTTTTTCCCTGTGAAGCTCTTTCCCTTTTTACTGCGAGGGTATTTTTCTCTTCGTTAATTCCTCGGATGTCTTGTTCTTGACTCTATACGATCTTTGACTACAGACGACCGAGTGTGTTGTTTGAAGTTTATTCTTTTAGATACAAAATTATGTATGTGATTTGGATTGTAATATTTGAATTAATGAGTTTGATAAAATTAAAGTGGAATTAATCGTTAACTATACCAATTGGAATGGAACATTTTTCATTGCAGCACAGCGCATCGTCATCTTTACGACAAAAGAACATCATTTCACGTAACATTATTTTTTGCTTCTCTTTTCCTGCACATGAAAATGTCTGTACTGATGATTTCCTTTCTCTTACATGAATTAGTTGTTTTACTCTTTGGAATCGATTTGAATTTCCTTTTCTCCGAGCTGTACATAATAGTCGGTTTTTTCTAAAAAAATTATCACTTTTTCATTGCTTTGAATGTAAACAAAGAAGGATAAAGCAGTCCGCAGCTGCTATTGCTTAGACGAAAAAAATAGACTCGAGAAATGTTGAGGAGCTTGTATCGGGGAAGGTTTGAAAATATGGCAGGATGGGGAGTACAGCGAAGTTGTCGAGAATTTTACTGAGCGCAACTTTTCTCAGCATTGGTTTTTCACGATTTTCTCCTAGGTTCCTTTAAAGGAACGCACGGTACTGCTTAAGAATCGGTCGTTAGAGGACAGCGTCTGCCAAAATCATCCTTTTCGCGAACTGCCTTCGGGTTAATAGCTTTGGCATGTTGGATGTATTCCTTCAAACCTTGACTGTCTGCGCGCACCAGTCGCATGGGATCATGCTTGCGGATAGAGCAAGCGACGCCATCTGGAAGAAGGCAAAAGAAAACTATAGGCTTGTTCGCGAAGCTGAAGGTAGATGAGGGGTGTTTTGAAATAAAATAGTGTTTTATTTATTTTAGAAATATAAAACATCTCCTCCCGGTGTACCATGGTAACTATGCAATGCCCTCATGGAGCCTGCGTTGAGTGGCATGAACGGAGGATTCAGTTGAGGATGCTAGTATTCATCGTAAGCAGTGGCACTTCGTTAGAGCTTTTCCGGCAGCAAAGAATGGAGAAACGTGCGCCAACGTTGAGAAGGACGAAAAAGAAATAGCCTACCCGTGGGGTAAATTGGCATTCGTAATCGAAATCTGAATCGTATATTGTGTGGCGGGTCTGCTCGCTGGTGGCCATATTGGTTGGAAAAAAGATATCCATGCTGGGACCAGGGCTAAGAGCAAAAGTTTTCCCTGGACGGCTCTCCGGGCGTTCGTCTAGCAGCTTTCAATGCAGGGCGCAGCCTGTCCGCGTTCGTTTCGGCAAGGCATGTTATAAAGGGGAATGCGGAGAAGTTTGGCGAAAAGAGTCAAATTGAAAGAAATGTTATGAAATCATGACAAACAGAACTGTTTCGACCAATAAAAATACAACGCTCGCCGTGGGGCGCTTTTGGAAGACGAATCACGCCCTCCCACATGTACATACGCAAAGGATTCAACTGGGAAATTGTAAGAAATAGAGCAAAAGAGATAGCAGAAAGCTGCTAGGAAGGATAGGTGGGTCATGAGGGGGTGACGGAGCGAATTGGAGCAAATGTGACACGGTGGGTGAGGGGCATGACGGGAGGGTGGAAATAGATGGGTCGCGAGAAAGTGAAACGAAGTCGCGAGGGAAAGGCGGAGAAATGTGAAAAATGTGACAACATCGTGGCGAGCCGACACGACGGTGTATGTATACGTATACATGAGTTTTCCCGCAGAAGCGATATGCTAGGGGTATGTATGTGTATGTGGTTAGCGGAAAAGAGATGGGGAGAGGAAAAGAAATACAACAAGCCGTTTGGCAGGGAAGAAGAGAGAGAAAGCTAAAGTGAGAAAGGGCAAGGATGAGCGAGCTGATTTGCCGGAAAAGGAAAAGCACGAACGATTGCGAGAGAAAAAGAAGTCGGCAAAAATACTTGGAAGGGAAATCGGCAAACCAAAGCAGCCAAGCTTTGTCGTATGATGAAGGAAGTTTACTCTTGTATACACTATATGAGAGGTAACGTATGTGAGCGTTAGTATATGTTGGTTTTTTGCACGAGTTCCCTTCGAGATCTGTACGCCTTGCTTCGGAAGATGTTACTGGCCCGGTTTTTCCCGTGAGCTTTGTTGATCGTGCACCCTTCTGTCCCTGTAAACATTATATATGCGTATATTTCGGAGTATAGAAGAGGCAAGCTTGTGCCTCTGGGCGGGGTAGCTAGAAAAAGGATAACATCTAGAAAATGCGAGTGCGCATCGGGCTCGAGATACTCATCATAAACACCCTCATACGTTCGGGGGGGTTGCGTTTGGACGGGTTTGTGGCGATTGTTGGTGAAGACGTTTATTTATTTCGCAACAGTACACACCGGCAGTATGTTGGTGTCCCGCGTGAAGCGTAAAAAAAATGAAGGGGAAGTTCACATACATACATGTACATACTAAAACATATGTACATACACGTGATTGGTTGGACACTTTTGTTGGATCAAAATGTTGGGTTCGTGCTATGTGCGTTTGGTGCTTATACTCGCTGTAAATGAACGGTGGTACGGACTGTCTTGCCTTTGGGTCTTACCACGTGAACAAACTTTTGGTTTTTTATTTTAGTGTCCCTACTAATGAGGCAGCCGACGAAAATGATCAGCTGATAGCGTAGATATTAAAGCTCTTCTTCATCTCTACGTCTCACAAGACTAAAGTTAGGCGTCACTTTGCGACTTTTAATAGACTGGTCAGAGTCAGTGGGTTGTAAAATCCCCGCGAAAAACACTTTTTCAAGACCTTCCGTTTGTTTCGTTTTTTGCTCACACTGACCCACGTCGAAGAGTTTTCTTCGTTCTTCTTCTTCTTTGTTCAAAATGCTGCGTCTGCGGCGTCCCATCGCAAAGGAAACAACCGATAAAACAACGAAGTGCGCAAAGATAAACGAGAAACGATGGAATCAAAACAAAAGAAAATCAAACTTCGTCCTTCGCCAGAGGCCAATGGCATGGAATGAGTCCAAAAAAGAAAATAAAACGATTCGATCGTGAGCGCAAAACTTTCGCTTTATTTCGTCCCTTCGCGTCCTCCTGTTCCCGTGTTGCGTAAATGAGCACGAGGATGGTTGTTCACAATGGCATCAGAGCTGCCAGTGCAGCTTGGGTAACAATGGGACTACCCGAGGAATGCTACGGGACGCTGCAAGCCGGCAGGATCCCGTGTCACGTTGCTCTCGTAATTTCCATTTCTCTGTGTTTTGGGACCGACTGTTCAGCTTTCCATTACGTGGGGCTTCTTTTTAGGGCCTGCTTATCTCCAATATACTGTGTTGTAATTAAATATTCATCTCATTTCGCACCTGATAACTCTTATCCGACTCTCTCGATGGAGTGCAGTGTTCTCCTTACACCTGTCAATATACCAGCGTGCACATACGGCTCCTGGTGGGACCCTGGCTTACATACGTATGCAGAGAGAAGGTAGCACGTGGTTCGACGACCAATGAGATTCGCTTTGGTGTGCGAGCTTTAAGCTCACCTCTTTCACGCACCACTTTTCTTTTCCTTCCCGTTGCTGGAGTATGTGCAAACGACGCAAACATCAGCAGCCATGACACGAACGAGTTACGAGTTGGATTTTTTTTCGTCCTGCGCCGGTAACGTCACGAATGTAACGCGCATATATTCTGTATCCCATAAGCATAGGACATTACTTTTTTTATCATAGAAACATTGCGCACGCGACAGACCACATTCGTCTATATGACATTACTCCTTTTACATATGTGGAATATTTCAACGAACCGTGGAAGCCTACCGAAGCCACGCCCAGCGCTGTGAGATTTAAAATGAGTTCCTTTGGAACGCTATATACAGTGAAATATTGTGTGCTAAACAAACACACTCATACAGACGTGGGGACTCACTTTGGTATAAGTACTCTCACTGGAAGGCAGCACTGGAAGAAATGAGACCGCTCTCGCAGCATCCCAAGCTCGATGTGATCATCTGTTTTGCCGCGAAACCGCGAGGTAATGCGATGCGTGTTTTTTGTCAATCTTCAACACTGAGCACCGTAGAAGGTCGCACAGTTTTGTTGTCGTCGGTTGACCATACGTTCCAGACGGCAGATCAACACATTTATCAGTTTCTGAGCACTAGTATTTGTTGCAGTCAGTACTCAAAGAATTTGGAAACATTTCAAACAAAGTTTATAAGAATGGTAATGTTTTACTCTACAACCTGATCACTTTGTTTTTGTGGCACTAGGGTTACGAGAAAACATGAATTCAATTAGTTAAAAATAAAGCCGTGCTCTACTCAGCACATTGCGATCTATGTATATGTGCCAGATTTTTTCTTTCCTACACTAAAGCAAAGTATTGTAGAAGCAAAACATGTATTTCTCCCGTATTAAATTAGTTTGCACTTAAGAAAGTACCAGCCGCTCGGTTTTAATTTTGTTAATTAGCAAATGTCTTTCCATTTTGTACTCAGTGCAATAAATGCTTCAGTTAGTGGTGTTAGCAACTCGACTAAAGATCAAGCCGTATACGCGCAGCAAGCTAAATAAAACCAAACTATGGGAGAAAAATTTTGTCCCAAACTTTCCTTTCTTTCTTATTTTGCTTTTTCACGCTTTGGCGAACCATATTTTGCTAGTACAATTCGATTCATTATCTAACGTCTGCCTCTTGGCTAATAACATTAATTTGACTAAAATGTTGTTGTTCGTTCATTTTGATCATTCTTTCCAGGGTACGTGCATATCATGAGACGATTAGATTTAGAATAAACTAGTTGTGAAGTCGGAAAGTTACCAGTCTATTTTCATGAAAATTATGAAAGTTTCCACAAATCTACTAACAGAGAATTAAACTAAACTAAAACTAAACTGAAGCTCATCCCTTTATTCGTAAATTGTTTTTCGACGGATTAAATTGGCATACCTTTCAAGCTTCGTCTTACAATACATATTCAAATCAATGAGCTCAATAATTAATTTTTGAATACCGAAATGTTGCTTGGGCAATGTTTTAGAGATTTTTAATTGATCAATTTACTCTATTAAACATAGATTATTTTAATCTATTCGTATAACTTTTATCTACATTTTCTCAACACATAACATAATTCCATTTCTTATTCAAACATTTAATAGGGACTTTAACATTTCAAATTCAATTAAAGATTGGATTTTGTCTTCTTTAACACTGTCCATGTTCTCAAATTACTCTGCAGTTGGATTATTCATATCTTGTTTAAAACATTGGAGTACAACTCGGGTTTGTCAAACACAATCTGACAAAAGTCAGATCTGTGGCACAGGCAAAAGTAGTCAAAAACTTTTATTATTTTGCGGTGTGCCTATATGGCATTAAAAAATCTACTGCTAATTTATTTCATTGTTTCATTTGTTATTAATTTTCTTCAATTAGTAATATATTGATTACATTTACATCCAGTCTTGCTTCGCTTTACGACCATTGATTAATCGTTTTTCACGGGCATCGTGCCTTGATGCACGCTCACTTGTTCTTGTATACCCCGATGTGAATCATAACTCTCTGGATCAGGCTGTTCTCGGCATTGATCTGGTCGAGACTTGCGGCTTTTTTTCTCACCGTTGTTATGCTTGTCTATCTGCAATGTCGGAAAAGAGTTGAGATGTTTCATGCCACCGGTTCATCGGCTCTCGTATACTCGTACGATGCGGCTGACCTCTCGAAGGAGGTTGTTTGGCTTTGCGATCAAGCGCGCCGCAACCGGCAAAATTTATGTGTTTTTGATCATCCGTGGATCATGCGAATTGATTTCGAGCGATTTTACTGCGGGTTGGGCCATGTCGGTTTGGCCTGGTGTGATCAAACAGTCCCAGTACCGGCACCCTAGATGAACCGTGGATAAACCAACACATTGAGTTTGCGTTCAATTTGCTGTGTCTTCACAGATTCCATTAGAACCTAAACTTTAGCAATAATCACAAAGATGGATGCTACAGAGTAGGTACTATAACATAATCATTAGGATACTTACTGGAAACTGAAGCTGAGATTCGGTATTGAATAAAGGACTTTGAACGTTAAAGAAGTAGATACCAGTATTTGACCTGTACTACGAAAACATGTTTTATGTATTTACGTTTTCTAATATTTCAATAAATCAATGCATCATTCATGTCCTTGCTATTACGAGTCCTATCCATGTTTTAATTTTTTGGTTGATGCAAATATTTTATATGTGTTTACTAACTCGCCCTTACAATTTCATACTTTTTAGTACATTTTAGGATTTGGCTCTTCGTATAAATGTGTATACCGATCAAAGGCAATGCGCGATATCGCATTGAAACGTGCAGCCACGTGTAAGTGCGGACGAGAATGCGTTCGAGTAATTTGCAGCCGGTTGCTGTATCGTGCTTTCAATGAAAGTACGAAGCTTTCCCAAGATCAATGAAGTAAACAAACGAGCTAGAAAGCCCATTGAATGCAAATTTACTACGTGCCCGGTGTGCGTGTTAGGAAGCGTAGGTGATGTACCGTTTTGAAGGTTAAAGAAGCGGAAAGGTCATCCGTAATAGTGCATACTTGGTGGGTGCATAGTTGCACATTCATCTGTGCACTGTATGTTTCAACCGCTTGACTAGCTTTACTTCTATAAAGTGTGCTTACTGTGTATGTAATCTATATATTGCTTCGTTTGTGTTGTCAACGAAAACAAACATTCAATATATTATTTGTAAATCAAACTCTAACCACTAAACTTACTTTAGAAAACTAATTCGTTTAACGTTTTTTTTATAAAATCTTTGCTATTCCTCAGCGTCGAGGTTCCTATTCTGTAAGAAGCGCAGCAAAATAAAATCACCGTGCAAATTCACAGCAGCGTTGCACACTGATTTATCAGATCGAACTTCTTAATTAACCTTATCCACCTCTACGTTTAGCGTGACGGCCACTTGACCTCGAGCGGCTCTTTACGAAGAAGAGAAAGCAACCGAAAGGAAACGGTAATGTAATGCTCCAGGATAGGAAGGAGAGCGAAAATGATCCATATCCCATAATATCGGCTTTCTGAGTTCGCTGAGCAGCTGCCTTTCGTGAAGACAGAATTTGGTGCGAATAAACGATCGATACCGTTGCATGTTGGCGCCCTGTGGCGTTCCGGCATTGCGCGGGCTTTGCGTACGGTGCTTCACCTTCGGCAGCATTCTAGTCTTATCACTCTGCACTCTATAAACATATTTGTTATGAAGTCGTGTTTATGAAGTGTATTCTGGAATAAGCCGCACTCGGAATCGTGGTGCTAATTATGTTTTAGAAAATTATGTGATGCGATACGACATTTTTTTGTTATGCGACAGTTCAAATTTCTATTCACTCTTCAATTCTCTTTTTTATCAATACAAAGTTTCAAAGTACAATCAATCAAAGCTTAAAACAAAATTCCTAAAGGTTGTTACACTAAAGTTGGAAGAAAAGAGGTAATATTTGTGTCATACTGAAGGGCTATCGTTATTCAGAAGCGATACGAAGACATACATGAACGATACTGCTATTCCCGCCACGATAAGGCTCTATGAATCCGTTTAATGTATCCCACAATTTAGATCCATTTTACTGATCGTAGCTTTTCTGCGCAATGTTTCCATTCAGTCACGTACTTAAGCTACGCCGAAGTCAGCATAACGTTCGCAGTTCAACTGCTTCAACCTAAAATCACCATAACAAGCCTTGGTACCAATGCATATGTACCATAAGATGTCTGCTGATTTGATCGGCCACTTATCAGCACTTTATTTTATGCGGTTACCTCTAATGTCCCATTTCACGTGTTCAGCGATTTTCACATTCTCTCTCTCCTCGTGAGCAGTTGACTGCTTAGGGAACATAACAATTTTGGTATGTACTGGAGTTTGAAGTATTTGACTGTACGAATAAACACCATGGTTTTTATTAAATCGTTTTTAACAATGAAACATTGTGAAAAGATTCACTTGTTCCCCGTAACAAAGTAATGTCCTTCTATCTAGTTTCTTCACCCTCCTATCAATCCTTTTTTTATTAGTCTTGTTTACAGTTTTCTTTGTTGTTTTTGACCATCTAAAAAGCTACTTTTGGGATCATAAAGCTTTAACTTTTTTTTGCATTGCAAACATGTTGTAGTTTAATGTTACAAACATCAGAATCACCAGTTTTTCTACAATATTATTATTTATAAAGATAGTATACTTTATGCCGTAGTTTTTAAATTATAAGCATACGAACTCTCGACGCGTAATTGATTCTTCCGCCTTCCATTCTCTACCTGATCGCTGCCTTGGGAGGTTCAATAATCGCTTGCGTGGCGGGTCTTCCACACGATGTTTACGCTTGGTTCAATTTTTTTATCGCACGTTACCTCGTCATCCATTTTATTCTCGTAGGTATTTACAAACTGCAGCAACTTACCCAACGGACAGTACCATCAAGAACATGTGTGTATATCATCTGACTCAAGTTTTCTCAATGTCTCCCTCGAGGTAATTTTAAGCCCTGAAAATGAAACAGTTTATATAAATAATAGAAGCTCCGTTCACTAGTAAAACTATTTATAATATTAAAAATGCCGCAGAGCCCAAACCTGATGTTAACTTTTGTGCATTTGTTTCTAATTTAGTTATAGTGTTTGATGCACCTCGGCTTGTATGTTGTATTTTTTCAGGGATAGTATGCAAGGAACAAATATACGATTTAAAATAAATCCCTTTGCTCTTTAATTGAGCCAAACAGAAGGTTCTTTTAGACCATTACCCATTGAATGCAACAAGTATCATGCGGTTGTAACAATATGTTTAACGATGTGTCGTCGAAGTTTTTGATGTGTTTGCTCAATGTTACATTGTGGAGTGGAATTGTAGGACACGTTTTCAGAAACAGCGGCACTGAATCGAATAATGCGCGGAAGCATGGAGGACACAACCTTTAACAGGAAAGACTCAACATGCACGCTCAATACTTGTGCTTTCTGCAGTTTGCCATACGTGTTCAACGAGATAATTTCATTCGTGGTCTGCACTCCGGCATTACACTCTTCCATTGCACTTTCAATTATCTGTTCGTTTGGTGAACTTCTTTTGCAAACCTGCTGAATAAAGTATTCAATACCTCGATTATAAATCGTGAGCAGAGCGTCAATTCGAACATAGGAACATTACAGAAAGCAAAGGCAGTGTGGTGTATGACGAAATCAACCGAAATTCATTTTCCTCAGTGGTAAGAACTTTGTTTGCCGGAAATAATGTGACCGGTGCTATAAATGACACAATATATGAATTGTTGAATACATTAAATTCGAGAGAGTGCATATGAGATCGTTAGCACAAAATGTAATAAATGTTGATTAATTTGGCAACAAATGGTAACATTAACATTTTACATGCAACATAATTTATTGTTTCCACGGCATAGCATATAATCGCTATAACTTTGTAAAAAGAGAATTTGTAAAAAATACTTTGTTTTGTAATTTCCAGCAATAAGAAATACATAAGCAATCGATGTTGCTGTGCAATAGGCCCTGACCGACTGTGGATTGTGATTTGTTCATGAACTTCGTAGTTCAAACGCGAGCATTAGTTGGTGTTTGACGCGTGCGTGTTCTCCTGTGTTAGCTCATTTGATCGCATGCGCAAGAGTCGTGTGCCTGTCCATATACCCAGCATAGACTTACGTCTGTTCTGGGCTCAGTGGGTGCGAGTGGACGATGCACGGGAAAAGAAGAAATTATTTGTCAAGAAAAGTCACGACTTTTTTGTTTATACGAACTGTTCGCGGGCCGAGGCGCGAAGCAATGATCGAAACGGGAAGAATGGCCGGGAATTTCGAGCTACTTTGCCCGCCGGGGAACGATGGGAACTTGGGAAATATCGAGTCGTGTCTCCACTGAATGCAATATTTGTTCGTGAGCCTGCGGAACAGAAGAATACCACGCGCGCAACGAAACACGTCGTTTGTTGTAAAACACAATTCGTTCAACTTCCTGGGTGCCGTTTCATAGCGTTTAGGTGGTTATTACGAGTGGCAGTTTTGATTGAAATGTTCCCTCGTGGTCTAGGACATGGAAAACGACATACGACGGTTTAACCAGCTATGCTTCCAATATTGTCGCGTTAACATTAAATCATGGAACGCACCGTCAACTGTATCCCAATCAAAACATTCAACTGGTGCATGGTAATGGTTTCATTTCTGTGTTGATCAGATAATAGCAGCTCACTACTTGTAAGGGCTATTTGCAAAGCTTTTCACGTTCTGTTAGACGATTCTGGTTTATCGATATCTTAAAAGGTTAACTCAGGAAAGGGTCTTATTCTTATTATTATTATTATATGTTATGAAGAAAGTGTAATGTGATTCGGTCACATACGATAAAATATATTTTTCAATAGACCGAGGAAAGTTATAGTTTTTATACCATCATTAGTGACGAAAAATAATTCTTACATTTCATCATTCTAATAAGGAAAGCATTATTTAAAATAGAAACCATTCCAAACTATTTGCCACCATATAAACACTTGGTCGTCTTTTTCCCACAATGCAATATTCTGTTAAGTTTTTAGTTTCAAAAGTACCGTGTAGTTCTGATCCACAGTGTGAAATTAAATTGCCGTTATGATATTTTAATAGTTTTGAATTAATAATTTATTAAAACGATTGCGCGACTTTGTCCCTTTCGTAGACACATAATTCGTGATTGTAATTCAAAACGAGCTGCATAGGACAATCCATTGATACTACCGGTGGCAAGTGATACTCGATGCTTTGTACCGGCACAGTGTCATGTAGTACCGTGATGGGTCATGTGTTGATATGGCATTAGTATCACGAAAGGTATTCATTGGTGAGATTTCTTTCTGGCCACACTGCTTCACTCTGCTATGATCACGGATAGTTTAGATCGTGGACCTTGATTCACGACTAGACGAAAATTAATTTCTCCATGAAACGATGCAACAGATTTGCGACCAAAGCGGTCGAAGCTAAGGCCAACATGATCTGCGGTAGGAAAGGGTGTACTCTGCGCGAAGTGATGAAGTGCACGAAATACGAGCGGTCAGTTCGGATTTTCATCTCTTCTTTTTCTTTCAACCTGGTAACAATAATTGCAAACATCGTGTGCAGGTAAAGTGAAGTGCAGTGTGTTATTATGTTATAAGTTTGATATGGATTATCTCGACTGTAGGTTCATGATTTCAGCAGATCCCACAGAAAAGTGAAGCATTATGTTTCACTTTAACATGCACCTCACATGAGCATGCCGTTGGCGCAACCATAACATTTCCTCTAAATCAATTATTAGGTATCACGACTTGACTAGAAATGGATGACTTTTATGAAGAGATGATCCTGGCTCTAGGCTACTTCTTTCACAGAATGCATCAGGAATACCTTATTCGACCGGACCACTTTCAGCAGTGGGGATAATTATCGGTGTGGCATATTTGGTGGGGTACTCTACCCCTGTCGTGGAATCTAGGACGACGCCGTCACGAAATGGCCGATTTGTTTGCATTCAAAATGATCCGATAATGGGTGGTATTTGATCAGAGATCATGCTAGAATGTATGGGAATGTTAGTATGATTGCAGATTCCGACTCAACTAGGGGTTGAACTACGATCGATCTTGCTCATGTCTCTCTCACTAGACGGAGCATCAACACCAAGAGATGGTGAATTATGAAATCATATCATTCTTTCAAACGCAACTTCCCATTTCTTCAGCAGTGAAGCAGGTAATTAAATTTTATGGACATATTCAGGATTTACATAGGCCCGATTGAATAAGTTTGGATTAAAAAAAACTGTGCATCAAAAAACGGTAATTACATTGCATTCCTTACAACTCATTTTCACGAATAATTTTGAATGGAACCAACCATTCAAAGAGGTATTTTGTATTTTTATGGCCATTGGCTTTTGCAAGACCCTTGGTTTATTTTGAACAAGTAATTATAAAAATAAAACACCGTCGCACTCTATCATTATTTGACGCAGCAATTACGGCTATTCAAATGGTTTTTAGTTTCAAGTGTTTGACTTTTGTTTCCGAAATTCAGTATTTTAAAATAGACTTTTGGCTCAGCAATTTTGTTTAGGACTACGTCATTGTACGCCAAACCAACGGATCATAAAGCATCTCATTGCTTTTGCCTGTATCAACCGCGATGTCGACACAGTATAAATGGGTGCAAAATGGTCGCCTACAGTGCAGTTGCCTGCAAAATGGGGGCGCGATTTTCCATGGCAAATTCTACCGTCGTCCGTACAGCGCCACGCTCATTCCATTGCTCCCAGGCTTCCATCGGCACTGAGAGAGATCCTGTACACAATCTCCCCTCTAGTTGAACATTTGATGGTCATATCAGGAACAGTTCCGAGCCTCGAGCAACGGTTGAGTGACAAATGGCAAACAAAAGACATCGTCACGGGTCACGAGCCACGACGATGGCGATGAGGATGAACCGAGGGCAGCGGAATGACGCAAGCTTACGAGGCTAGGACACTGTGAATACGCTTCGGTGAAATCTGGAATGCGGGAAAAGTGTACAACGACGAGTCACCATTGCAGTTGGGTTGCCGACATTGAATTTGGCGTGTGGCAGAACTGTGCAATGGAAGCAAACAGTGGCTGGCGGAGGGTTTCATTGGCACAGAATGTCGAATGGGCTTTTTGGGAAATTTGTTCCAAGTGCGGCCCGAAACAGCGTTCAAGTAGGTTTTTAGATTAAATAAACAAAAGTTTGGTTATGAATATGAAGTCATTAATTAGTCTTTCGAACCTGTTTCAATCGTTTCGTTTTGTATATACGCCAAAATGTATAAACGTTTTGTATGTACGCCAAATAATTCTCGCATATCTATAGATCAGTGATATTGTGGAATAAAAGAGACAACGAGGGAGTGATGACGAACATAGTTTGTGCAATGTTTTTTGCACATTCGTTGTAGCTATGCAATTATTTATAAAACAGTTAAGTCAAATTTGTTGGTCGATTGGGTGAAATTATTAAAAAAGATATTGAACAAAACTATACGATTTATTGTTCAAGAATGGTACAAACAATTCGATTGATTTATGTGATTTGATTTATATTCTCTACATTTTTCGTAAGCATAAGAAGCTCAGACGATCTGTTTAAACATCAGAAGTAAATCGAAGCAGGAGAACATCTGTTCGTTCAGCTTGGATTGGTTTTATGTCTACTTGCTTTCTATGCCACCGATGAGCCTGTTGAACCGTATGTATTTTAACGTGCGTGGTCCTATTTATTTTCATGCTGCTTTCGTCATACACAAATCTTTCTTTTAATCTACCATTTCGAAAGCAAGAAACGATCAACCCAATTTCTCGTGTGTCTCATCGCACAACGAAGTTTGTGTTGAGTTTCTCGAACTACCATGTGATACTTCCTCCATGAGACTCGCTACTAGCAGAAGTTTTATTCTTTAGTTGAATAGGGATGCGCCTGATCGACGATCTGAGACGATGATCATCAAGTACAATAATTTCAAATTCGTGAAGAATAACGATGAAACAGGTAAACAGTAAGCCTGTCGACAACAGCTGTTTTAAGGGTATTTCAGGTCGGCTTCCTGTTTCTGCCGGTAGGGTCCGCTATCCGTTGCCTCAGAGTGAAATAAGTGAGCATGGTTTATTTGCGAGACATGCTGCTTTGTGTGTTGATGTATACGTTATTTGTTCCCATCGTTCGTTTACCTCAGGTAGGCAATCCCCGAAATTACATTCTCTTTTAACCCTTTTTTACTTCATTTTTTATTGTTTTGCGTTGCTGGGCACGCTGAGCAGTTGAGCCCTTTCAAGCCAATTCTCTGTTTCATTGATACACATGATTTCGAGTGGAGTGGAAATACGCTGCAAGCAGCGTCTGCACACATCGCTTTTTCTTCAAATTCGAACATCCTGTTGTACCGTTGAAAACTGAAAGTTTAAAGATCACCGAACTTGTTACCATAGGTATGGAGAGGACATGCTTGATGAAGGATTTTTTCATTTACTTTTGCTTGAATTGTTTAAGTTGTTTCTAAAAAGTGTACCAAACCATTCAAACGGAAAATCCGTCAAACTTCAGCAAGATTTAATGTTTACATGATACATTCTACAGAAAAATGAAAATAAACCATTAATCAGTATACCTGCTCTATGTGATAAATTATTTTTCTGTTAAATAAAAAGTGAAAAACTATTTATTTGAGTATAATACCGCATGAGTTCTACGTTTTTGCCATCAATATTAAGCCCTTTTGAAGGCCTGCAGGTAATGTGTATAAAATCGGTGCATTACAGTGCACTGTAGCACCTGACTGCGACTAAATCATTTTCTGGGCTATCCTGAACAGAGCAAAAGCCTAACTGATTGATCTGAACGAAGGCAGGCATGCGAGCAAATGGGTGCAATATCGTGAAAAATAGCTTCGTGCTTCTAGCAACTTGCAAGCATACGCAAGAACCAGCGCATGGGGTAGTCATGTAGCCGAACTTGAGAGGAGAAAATCGCTGTCGGACGCTCGAAAACGGGAACACATTTAACCTCTGACATACTGCTTGTGCCTCAGTAATTTCAATAATGGCAAACATTAGCGCCTTTCTTACCTGGTGTAGTTGTGAGGGATAAATTTTATAATAATATCGAAATAAAATGCAGACCCCAGAGTCTCGAGCCTTTTGCGTAAATGTGTTGGTGTCTGAAATACAAATTACAACGCGGCGTACAAAGAAGCAAGTCGTTCGAGAAAACGTCACGATTCAGTACAGTTACACTGATGGTTAGAGATTATTAGATGCGGCAAGTATGGATGTGATAACAATGTTGAATTTTAATTCAACATTTGAAGTATTTTGTGAGTCAAACCATTAACCATCTCGATATTTAAAAAAGTTTGAAAATCATTTAGCATGTTTAACAATCATTTCCGATTGGACCAGTTTCCAAAGTGCCAGTTTGTAAATCATTTCCGATCGAAATTACACCATGAAACGGTTTTTTTATGATTCCTGTCGTTTGTAATATAAAAGTTTACTTTAAACGGGAGTTACCCCTTCGGAAGATATGATGTTTAGACTCTCGATTAGCTACCATATTTTTGAAAAATTAATAGTACATTTAAAAAAGAAGAAAGTCAAATATTTTGTATGTATATTCTAACAAATTTATTTTTATATATATAAATACAAATCAATCACCTTCATCAGTGTTGTGCTTTTCGCTTTTACTTATTTTCTACAGTCTTTTGAGAAATTTTGGTTTACTTGATAAAGCCTTTTTTTATCAATATTATGCTTGCACAGTCAGATATAATAGTTTTCATCTACATAATCCATCTAATATCAACAGAAAATGTGTCAGGAGATACCAGGTGGCTGTATCTAAGTTCTTTAAAATTGAATTCGGTTTTTCGTTTCGAAATGGTATGCTATGTCCAAGGCATATGAAGCTATGGTAAAGATATATACTTGAATCTCATACATCACCGGCACTAGCCATTACCTTGATTATTTGCTAGAGGCCGACTGCGCGGAAGAGCTTTAGAAAGGGAAGAAATGTGGCCAAATAAGTAATCTAAAACGAACGTAGCAAACGTAAAACCACAAACCGGATATCAATCGTTCCAGTTGATTGACAGACGGTACCATGCATTACCATGGGCTGCGTTCAGAATCGTGTTATTTCTCGGTCAAATCAAGACAAGAGTAGCGTGTGTTACACACCGTACTGCACTGCATGAGTCGTTCGAGTTTAAATTTAATTCTATACACATATTGTTAAGTCATTTCGTTTCTTTCATTACATTCTGTCCCCGGCGTTTTAATGGTACCGGTAATTTGGATTATTGGAAGAACAGTTTCGTCGTTTTTTCATCTACACATCTTATGCTTTAAAACAGAATGAATCAAAGGTTTAACTATTTCAAAAATGTAAGCAAAACTTCTTCTTCTTCTTGACGTAACGACCGTCGTGGTCATGCCTGTCCTCGTTAAGGGCTTACAAGATTTTTTCCCTTTGTGCACTTGGATAGGGAACGGATACCCAGTGTAAATAATATTTGGTATGTTTTGGAATTAACCCGCTTGCTTGTATTGTTAACTAACATTGTTGATAGGTTTGGTGGGTTAAACATTCACCAATAAATGCATTTTGTACAGAATTTAGATATTGGGCTTTATTTTTAACTGCAATTTTACAATCATTTATGCTGAACACATTATTGAATCGGTTTCATATATTGTAGCTAGTGTAAGGCAATGCATCGTAAATGTATTGCGAAGCCTTCAGTAGGCTTAAAGTTATTTGGCGACGAAGTGCATCCAATGATCCGATTTGAGTGCACAACGCGAACGTTTCATTGACTAGCGCAAGCGGCCATTCAAGGCTTTTTATAGTTTTTTCGAAAGCCCTTATGTTGCCACGCAGTGCATGCGAAAGGAAATGCATTTCGAAAGCCAAGGTTCAAATGTGTTTCAAAGATCTTGTATGGTTCAGAAAGAAGATTGCAGTAGGGCTTGCTCGCTATTGGAAAGAGAGAATGAATCAAATCAGCAATCGAGTTCAATTACCTGCGAGGGGTTAAAAGTGTAAATAAAACATTTACATGCTATTCTAAACGATACGTAACGATTCTAGACACCGTTACATGAGATGACCAATGGAATCAAGAGTGACTAGGAATGGAGAAGAATTTAACTGTCATCCGGTGGATGGAATGGAGCCATGCAAATGTGTAATTAAATACTGAACTGGATTGTAATTTTTCGGAATTGCTTGCAATTACTACGAGCTCCACTGCATCGTTCTTTTACTTACAGAAATCGCTTCCTGAAAGGAATACCATTTTAAAAGATAAGAAGTAATGATGTGCGTTTCCATGTCAAGTGAGGTATCGAAGTCGTTTTGTTTATCTATTTTTTGTTTGTTGTACAATGTATAGTGTGCTTGGATTGTTTAGAGTTTATTATGGATTTATGGAGAGTAATTTTGAGTTGCTTATTTGTATGTGTATTTACTAAATTGTATATGGTGAGTGTTGTTTTAATTATAAATTTCAAATACTAAATTTAAATGTTTTATTGAATCTTATTAATAATAACCAGTAAGTTTATTGGCTTTTTTTAGTATGAATTTCCAGCAGAACAGTGAATAAGATAATGATATTTAACAGCCGTTGTAGCGTACCATTCATCAAGTGTGAAGGAAAAAGGATGAAGCATATATTAAATATGTTCATTGCACTCAGACAACAGCATAACAATTCCACCCTGTTCTGAATGCAATAAAAAAATATGTAAATTATTGGAGGAAGATTGTTTACCACTAACACCAACATAGGTGAAAGGCCCAGAAAAAAACTCCTGTGCATTGATCTCGATAGAAGAGTACGAAGAATGATCACGGATCTGAATACGGATAGAGCACGCAGGGGTAAAATCGAACTTTTACGCTACTATACAACGGAAAAGGGATTGTATGACACACCTGGTGCCTTAGAACCGTCTAATGAGCCTCCTTGGGTATGGCTGAGGGTCGCGGATGAGGGTCCACTTTTTTACAGGTAGCGATTCTGCGTTCTTTTTTAAACCGTCAATCTTCAGAAATTCTTCCAAGTGGAACACTTTACACAGAGGGTAAGAAACTTTTTTTCATGTACCCTTTTTTTAGTTGTAGTAGTTAACTATCTTCTTGTGCTCAGTATAGAGAGTAATTTAAGAAACAATGTTATTTGAAAAACCCAATAATTTTATAAACTTCGAGATGTAGAAGGGATGTTTAAATATCAGTGTGACGCTGTATGCTTGATAATATTGTATGCTTTAAAAATAAATAAATAGTTGAAAAAGATACGGTAAAGAGGATTTTATGAAACTGATAGTAAATCCATAAAATGGAAACAAACTATTTTACAACCGATTTTGGATGGCTTCGGATTGTATTTTGCCTAACCAAGCTATGTATTGACCGCTTAGGGATTGTATCAGAGTACCATTTAAGTATGTGCTGGTTTTCGCCTAGTAATATGAAAACTTTGAAATGTGTTTAATGAACGTTAAACAAAATAATTCTAGTTTTTAATTATTTCGTACATGTCGCTAAGCAAAATGCGTGTAGAAAGAAAGCATTGTACAAGAATCCTTTTCTTTGTTTATGGTTCCATCCTGAAAATCGAAAAAAATGTCAATGAATCACACTTTGAATATGATAGCATCAAGATTCCTGGGATAGCTAAAAAAGCTAATTTTATTAACGTTAATAACTTCTCTCGAACAAAATGCGTGGTTAATACAGCCCATTATTTACAACACTTTAATTTCTAATTATAGTTCTACTCTTCGAAGATTTTCAGCGGCATGCATTCAGGGGCAAAGCGAATTATGAAAGAATTAAAAAAAAATCAAACTTTTATCGTCCATATGTTGTTTCACACCTTTGGAAAGTTTGAGTGTATTCTTTATTTAAGTATATTTGAAAAAAAAATGCAAAGAAAGTTTCAGCAGTGAATTATCATCTAAGAACGATCTGCACAAATAGAAGGTCCAAAACAGACCACAGTGATAGAATACAACAATTTTGAGCAAATCATCGTTCAAGAGATGGTCCCTGGATGCTACGATGTTGCCGTTTTTCCTCAGTTTTCATAGCTTCTTGGTCCAATGGCTGCTTATCACCAGTGGAGACCATCGACTGGATCTTATTTCCCCTGGCGATCCCTGCATATCCTCCCATCTAGAAAGAAAGTGTTCGTCCGGGGGAAGACAGCGACCGGGTTTGCCGTTGGTATATAAATTTTCATCAGTGAAACAACAACGGGCGGAATGTGTGCCTACGCAACTGTTGGACATCTTCACTTGTGTGTCTCTCTTTTTCGCTCATTTGTGATTTCTCGGGCTCTAGCCCATATATTTACATAAAGGCAAACCCCTTCACCCTCTTAGCAGGTGGTTGTCGAAGGGAGGGTGGAAAAAGTGCCTTAATTTCTCATCGTATTTTTCGTTTTAATTTTCTTGCTAGTCGTTTTGTTTTGCGTCGTGGTGCTAGAGCACTTCTTTCCTTCAGATTTTCCGACATTCAAGCCGGTCAGCATTCAGAATGGCGACCAACGAGTTTTCCTCCCAGGCCAACCATTCCATGCTTTCTTCTCCCAACCGCCACGAATTTCATATACATCTCTCGCACTCACGCGTCGTAGAAGCTTTTCTTTAAGAAAAAGACCGTGTCTATGAGGATTCCTGCTCCTTAATTTTAATGAGCATTCAGAAAGTAAGGAGATGATGAGATGAAACGAAGAAAACTAGTGCAGACGAGAGGAAATTTCGTCCAACGAGACATCGTGTTTTGAAGCCGAGTGATGTTTGACTTTTAATCAGTAATATTAATTATGAGCATATTTTATTCAACAGAAACTCCGATGTGTATTAAAGGAACAAAAACAGCAAACAATAATGTTTACAAACAATGGAAAGATACAAATTGAAGCATCAAAAGTATCGACAAATAAAAAATAGTATTGAAATTAAAGCTGATATGTGGTAGTAAACAATGCTGCATTGTTAAAACATCAAAAGTATATTGGTTTAAAAATAATCAATTTCGGTAAACATTTTATTCGGGTTCGTTGGGTATCATTGTTTAAACATTCAAATTAGATTCTAATAGTTTTGCCGAAAAAGGTACGAGGACATTAGTCGAGTTCGATGAGTAATTTATAAATTTATAATGTTGTATTATAACTTTGTGTGAGAGATCAGAAAAGTTTAAGGTCAATGTTTATTATTCATACAACATCTTTTTGATTCCCCAATTGAAAATTCGATTTTCGATCAAAGTCCTCCCGCAATATTCATAACATTTTCCATCAATCCATTTTACCCACTAAATCTTAGCATTAACACCATTGCAAGAAACGAGACAATCTAAAGAGTTTCTATGTTACGCGGCTTTGCTCATCATGAAATCCAATTCCAACATCATTCCTCCCTATGAGTGGTATGCGTGTATGTTAGATTTGAACAAAGTATTTGAAAAAATTAGATATTTTTCTACTGAGAAAACCCGAGTCCGAAACGGTCGCAAAAAGATCTTAGCAATACAGAGTAAGAGTACGCGAATCCTAACGCAAACGACTATTTACCTAAGTATGAGTGTGCGCACACACACCGGACGTTAATGGGTGTTTATAGATGTGTGAGTCGGTGCGCCAACTGGATACTGGATATAAGACCGTTTAAAATAAAAGACGACGAAGACGATGAGTAGCAGGCGCCACCGTAAGAAATTTCAGATTCAAGGGCTGTCGCCGCTGCTAGGCAAACACGGCGTCATGGCAACCCCAAACATGGACTCATATACGGCTAAGATGAAGACAGTGCGTAAGGCTAAAAACGGAGGAGTAGAAATAGGACAGAGATGGCAAATGCAAAATTTCACCGAAATTAAAAACTTTTATCCTCAGGGAGGGAAGGGATGATTGGAGTTTACGCGGGTGGCAAGCATATCTTGAACGACGTGACGAGGAACCAAAAGACGAAGAAGAAGAAAAGAATCTACACGAAAAGATGTGAGTCGGCAAGGAAGTTGCTATCCACATAGGCTACCTTGGTTAGCACGGTTCTAGGATCCTAAATACGAAAGGGTTGAACGAAAATGAATAAGTTCAGTTTTTATTTATCTGCGCCAAAGGGTGCCCAGCAGCGGTTGTTTCTGTAGATAAGAAAGTAGGAATGGGTACAAATGGCGAGATGAAATGAGACACAGACGGGGGAGTGGAAAAAAGTGCGAGAGATTGCGATGGCACAGGATCTGCCAAGTTTACCTTCGTTAGAGCAAGTTAGCGTATTTTGATGCTCGGTTGGAGCTAACGGGTGAAGGTCCTATAGGGTGGAACCGCAATCGTGGATGAGAGGTAGAGGGATCAAGAAGAGACGAAGCCACGTTGAATCCACGCTATCTTCATTTGACTCAACTTGGATAAAACCTAATTTAGTTATCATAAATAGATTTCCAAATTTTATGTACACGTACCTCCTTACATTAGACACTGTTGGGTCTTAACTCTGGCTAGACTAGACATTCCTGGTTTATGAATCTTGTGCTATAAATAGCAAAGGTTTGGATGTTTTAAGACCATATTAAAATTTTTTGTTGCAAAAGTTAGCAATAAACCAATTGAATGTAATCTTTATTTTTATAAATCTCAGTTTCAAAGTCCCGTGATGAGATGTGGCAATAAACCCTACATTTTTACAGTGCACGGAAGCATGCTTTTTACAATCTGACTCTAAGTGGAAACGGGACTCGAACACGGGTTTACCAAGAGCGAAGCCGTAGTCTTGCCGAGGAACCATAGCACAAGTTAGAAATAGCGAGGAAATATTGCTACTTGAATGGCAAACGTAGATTTTGAAGAAAAATTTTATTTCGTACTATAAAAGATTTCCCACTCGGGATTCGAACACCAAACTTCTGATACAAGTCTCGAGCACCACTACCAGTACACCAGTTGTACGAATGGTCAGCATAGCGAAAATACAGGTATATATGGATATGTGAATAAATTGAACCACCAAACTTTTATTTTAATAATGGTTATGATAATTTGAAAAATATGTATCAAAATATGATCGGATTTGAAAAAGTACATTAAATATCTAAAAACAATCCTGAAAAAAAAATTTTACAACCGTCAACAAAAAAGTTTTTCCTAGCCTAGATTTGAACTCCGATCCTCCGGAAAAACACCCATGCACTATTATCCGATTTGAAAAATTACATTAAATATCTAAAAAATTCATGAAAAAATATTTCACAACCGTCAACAAAAAAGTTTTTCTCAGCCTAGATTCGAACTCCGATCCTCCGGAACAACACCCATGCACTTAGCCCCCTAGACTATTGATGAAAGAAAATTTTCGCGTGATATCACTGCTACTAATATGTATGTAAGCAAACTAAATATAGCATAGAAAATGAACCAAGAATAAAAACTTTAGTCACATTTTTCCTCCCCGAGCTTCGCCGGGGCTTCGAGCTAGTTCACCTATACATTGAGAATTTTACGAAGCTTAAATGTTCAATCTACGTACTTCATACATCCAAACGTTACTGAAAGTTAGCGAATAAAAGTCAAAGTTCTAGTGTCATGTTCACATCATTCCTTATTCCACATGATTGGCAACCTTACTGTTCGGAAAGCAATCTTCCTCAATTATCCAAGAAACTGTGTGAAATTCGTTAATTAATCCTTCGCTAGTGATGGTTTCTCAGCAAAGCGTTCTCCATCCGCTGTACAACAGCTTCGCTATCTGCAATCCATCCCAACGTTGTAGGCTTTCATCTCAATTGCACAAGATGGATGCCTTGCTTCGTGCGCGATTAAAATTTGATAAATGTGATCTACTTCTATTTTGACACATTTGGCATTTATTTATTTCCCCGCTCTTGCTCGCCCAGCGACCCTCTGCCATGTGCCATTTTTCCGTTCGCTCCCTTATCGAGGATTGATTGAATTTGTATGGTTTGGTTTGCATGAAAAATCTGCTCTTTCTAAGATATTTTTCTTCACGTAATTTTACAAACTTGCAGGACTGCGAACACTTTGGTGTCTTGTTATTCAACTAACGGAGAAGAAATAAATCCAATAAATAACACAGCTGATCTTTATAACCTTAGCTCGTTGTATTGCTTTGTATGTGAAATTTTTTTTTTATAACAAACAAGATTTATATTATATTGAGTTTGATTTTCATAGCGAAGTATGGTATACTTTGTCAAAAGTTAGATCGACGAACTATTCATGTAAATGTGTTTTATATTTTACATCTGCGTTTAAGCATCATTTTACTCAGAGAAAATAAATTAATCGTATACCAAAGCCAGACGCGCGACGTAGTTTGAAAAATACGACCGAATAAGAACCGTGTAGACATCGATGCAATATTAAAAAAATAAATACAACGAAACTTAAGGAAAGAAGTCTGAGGTAAGCGTTTTACCGGAAGGAACACCGGAATAAGATTTGAGAAAACCCAGCAAAACAAAAGATTGGGCGTTAGAAGGTGCGTTAGGGAATAGAATTTTACTCCCGTTTCAATAATCTTATCAGCTTCCGGACACATCAGAACCGCCAACGGTATGGCTGGGGTAGAAGTTTGTGCGCCATCGCATCCAGCAAACAACAATTTATTATTTTAGCATTGGCCGGGACGATGGTCCGTCTAATGTAGTTCTATTGGGATTGGTGTACCATAGGCAGGGATTTACTCTCATCCGTTCAAAGAATGTCATAATGATCGCGAACGTGAGTCGCTGCTGCTCCAAATCCCACCATTGCAAATTGTGCGAAGAGGGACGCCATCTCAAGAACAACAGGGCCTATGGCGAAAAGGAATCATCAAGTAAGGGTGCTATTCTAAACAAATAGGCGAACGACTAGTAAAGGCATTAGAAAGCAAGAGGATTCCTCTAGGAAGATTACCTTCGCTTGGAATGGAAAATTGCAAGTTTACATAGCAGCGATACCGCCTTGGAGAAATTGACAATGCTGGAAAATGTTGAAAACTTCCTCGCTGTTTGCTAGGTCCGTTTTATTTTAGTACATCTTGACATTCGGGTCGCCTTCGGCCACACTGTGTACCGCAAAATATGTTACATAACATATAGGGGGTGGGTTCTACGGTTGCAAGGAAACTTTTTGTTCAGAACAAATGAAATAGGCCAACGACGGAATAAGTGAAGGATTTTTTAAGCAAGGACGATATAATGAAGCACTAAGCGGCAAACAGGGGAAAGTGTGGTGGTGGTAGGATGTATGCCATATTTCTTCAAAATGCTCATAAATCCTCCCACACCAAGTCTTAACCCAGGCTTAGCCTACGGCTACAACGCAGATCGTGCGTGCACATGTTACATCAAGTGTATTTGAAGTAATGAGCGAAAGCTGGGCTGCTGCGTGGACCTCGGAGCATTGAAATAACGAATACGATGGATGGATAGCAGCTTCGATCCAGCTGACACCATTGCAGTTACACCTGGAAAAGGAGGGTTTGAATAAATTAGAAAAGTTGGTAAATTAGGCTGATTCCGTATCTGGAAACCGCTGATGAGAATTTTTAGAAAACTTTCTGAAACAAAAATAAAAACAAAGAGAAGAAACGATAAACAGATCTTCAAACATAAAAGGATAACAAAAATTAAACACATTTCGATACAAAAGGAATTGTTTGTCGTTCTGTTCTGGTTTTTACGTTTAAACATTTTGATTAAAAAATTACACTGTCGCTGCTTGGTCTTCTTCTTCTTCTTCTTGCCGTAATGACCTCTTGGTCATGCCTGCCCTTTAAGGGCTTACGAGACTTGTTTCCCGGTTGTACGTGGATAGTCAGTTCTCTCGCACAGGGGAGGAGTCCGGTCTCGGTTGGGATTTGAACCCACACCGTCGAGGTGGTGGTGGTCGGCACTCATAGGCCGATTTTCTAAACGGCGCTACCGCTCGGCTGTCGTTGCTTGGTAAAGTGTTTGATTAATTGCTCGTTCCTATTACGTTTCACAACCACCATTTTATAAGTCCTTACGTGGGAGTCCTGTCTTTTTAGTTCCAATGGGCATAGGCAGTTGTTGTGTTTTCATGTACATATATTGCTCTGCCGGGGAGTAAAGGAAAGATTGGGCACAATCAGATTTATTTGTCCTGCATGAAGTTGTGTTACAACTTGTGAGTTCGCATTTTATTACCCTCTTTTGAAAACGACGTAACAAATGAAGCAAATGTAGCCTACGAACGTCACGGACATCCCATGAGTCAAATCAGTTCCCTATGCAATGACGAAACAGAAGATGAATCGTAAATCCGAGCTACACGCGTTAACGTCCCGAAATGTTGCTTTCCATACGCAAATGTAAATTAGATAACGTTTGTGGCATCATGCGGCGTGTGTAGATCGAATTGATGTGTGTTTGGGCAACGGTTGGCTACGTGAGCGTTCTATTTCTGCTATCCGGCTCTGTTTCTCGTTCGATCTTTCTCTATCTACCATTTTTAACTCCGTTCGACGCCACAACCCCTCTTATAAAACTCTTTCTTCTCTACTGCCATCGGAAGTGCCACGCTGTACCCTCTTGGATCTCTAATTCCCTATAGCTGTTGTTGGACTTTTTTCTCATTTGCATACAAGGGGGTGGCAACATCTGCAGGATTTTTATACCTTTTCGTATGTGCGTATATGCTGGCGCCAAGCGAAACGCGGAAGCGACGAATTTTTTGTGCCGTAGGGACGCGGAAATATTCCGATGCCGCATGCTGGGCCCTCGCATGTGGTGAAGTACGTGTTCCATTTCAGCGCGTTCCTACTGGCTGCCTGTGAGCTTCTGCGGTATGGCTTGAACGTGGAACAAATATTAACGGCCCATGAGATGCAGGGTGTTTTCGGAAAATTGAAAACAATTGTGATTAAAAAGTAACAAATTTTTACAATGTAGTGATGTTCTTAGATGGGAGGACTTATAGGTTACGTGTGTTTACAAAAATCAAAAACCGACTTTATTGTACCCCCATCTCTCTATGCATCCACGCTGTTCCTAAACACACCACACATCACACTTTCTAAAGTTAACTTTCTGGGTTTTACATTTCAACTTTTCTTCGTAAATTCAGAAGTGATCGCCTAGGCTTCAGTATATTTTTCAGAATAAGCTTATTAATTAATCATCTTCTTTAGTTTTTATAACCGCTTCGAAAGAAGAGGTGGTGTTATACACGAAATGTATTTTCAAGTGAATATTATTCATAGAAAAATAACAAATTAAACTTTATTCACCTTAAAAGAGCCACGGAAGGGTCATACACAATTTTAAAGAACTGTCAAAACAAATGTTTGAACTACAGTATATTGTGAAAACCATAAATGATTAGAATGCAACTGGGAGTGAGAAAAATAATGTAATGCGATCGCCTAATAAGGATGATAAAGACTTCTCCACTCCAATAAATTTGTATTTTATGCTTCAGATAACGAAAACCTTTGAAGGAAAAAAATCTTATAAAAGGCTTACCTATAATTAGTATAATGAGGCGGTAATGTGGAGGTCGTTTTAGGCACTCGAAAGACGATAGATTGAAGTGTAATCTACATATAATGTTTTCCTTATATTTCAAAACGAATATTAAAGCAGTTGAAGCGACTGATTTTGCATTTCTTGTTGCAAGTCCTCCTTGCTCTGAAATGCTGATGCTCATCTTGATAACTCCGTATAAAATTAGGATAACACTATTTGTTCATCTCATTCATTCGTGATCTTGGAAAAAGTGAATCATCAATTTTTCAGCCAAGAAAACAAAAAATCATCACAAAACTTTCCCGGAGTGCAGCACGTGCTATCACACAACCTGGGCTTCCTTGCATCATATTCATTCCCTCGGCAATTACCTGGAACTTGTGTCCATAGGCAATGGGCTGACCCTCTTCCATTTGTTGAACCCTTCTGAATGAGTCTAACATTTCCGGCAACACGTGACAAGTAGATACCCCTATTCACTAGGGTCCAGTGAAAACTGCCGGACTGGTCTGCTGGTTTTGTATTTATATGATGTTTTTTCCTTCGTCCTTTGCCTCTTTCAAAGCAAACCGGTTTTCTTGCCGAAATCTTACCGCATAATTTCACCGGCCAGGAATAGGCTCGGCAAGGGGTTCAAACCGTCCGTTCGGAACTGATCCAAGAATTATACGGTAGGGTCCTCGCAACTCCTTTCATAGGATCCTCGATCTGTAAAGGCCACGGGAATCTGATTTTAATTGAGAATAATTACCCTTGGCCCTAGGAACCTTCGGCACGGGTCAACAAATAATCCTAATAAGTGTCATTATCCTTCGGCGTTGACCGTAGGCTAGCAGAAGTTCACATGGTCCGGGGAGCAGTTCGGAAAGCATCGGTCATTCGGCCTCTTTGTTATTCCCGAGGGTTTCCATTGTCCATTGCCCTACGATGGTCAGCTAGGCTTATTTGAAGGTCCTCAGGTCGGAACCTCAGGTCTCAACCGGTTTGAATTGAACAGCTTACTGGTAAGCGTTACCTCCCTTTGGCTGACCTCTGTCCCTTACGCATTTTGACCACTGGCAGTTTTCTAGATGGTGTCATAATATTTGTTGAATCAATTGTACAATATCCAACAATGCACAAAGGGTTCCCGTAGTGGTCAGCACCGCCTGTTGAAGGGTTTTGGGCTCTGGTCAGCCCATCATATCATGTTTATTGTGTAATAAGGTTTTATTTGATTTTTTATTACTGTTTATCACACTCACCTCCCTACACGTGCCAGGACTAATAGCACCGTATTTGAGTGGAAAGGGGTATGACCTAACATCCACCGTGGACGATGGTCACTCTGTACACAAGTACTGATCACAATGACGATGGCCAATTTGTAAAGTGATGAGGAAGTCGAGAAGGCACTTACAATGTTGTCCATCCATTGTTAAAACGATTAGGCGATGTTACGTGTTAGGGAAATAGACTAAATGGCTATTAATTGACGGCTGTAAAGGGGAGAGTGTAGGGTTGCACATAATTGATAGGAACAAATGAAGAAAGGAACTGGCCAATGTCGCATGTTGGTAAAAGGACATTGGTCAAAAACCTGTTAGGTCTCAATTGGGTGAAACGTAGGGGAAAGCATGCTCAACTTTTTTTATGATTTGTGTTCACTAGATAATTGACCAGCAGCAAAACAGAATGTTCACATGAAGACAGACCAACATACCGTTTTTGAATTGTAATTCTGAGATGTGCGTGATCGTCAATAACGTGGTTAAATGTTACATGTCATGCAATTTACTACTAGATAGTCGGTTTTTAAGTGTTTAATACTTTACTGCCTAAGTTTGTTTTACTGTATTTTTTCAGTCTTTTGGATTATGAGCTTAATAATTATTGTTTTCTATGTACATTGATTCTATGTAATAAGTTTATGAAAACGACATAAGGTTAATGAACAAGATTAGTATTGCCGGGTCAAGGCAGCTCCGTTGCAAGAGGCGTATATCGGTGGGTTATTTTGCTAGCTGACGTAACCGAACTTCTGTCTAGGACCCTTTAGTCTTCTTCTTGGCGTAACGACCTCTTGGTCATGCCTACCCGTTAAGGGCTTACGAGACTTGTTTCCCTGTTGTACGTGGATAGTCAGTTCTCTCGTACAGGGGAGGGTCCGGTGTCGGTTGGGATTCGAACCCACGCCATCGAGGTGGTGAGCCCCGGCGCTCATGGGCCGATTTTCTAACCGGCGCTACCGCTCGGCTGTCGCGGACCCCCTTTAGTGGAGTCCACAGTTACGGCAATTAAAGTATAATTTAAAAAATATATATTTAAATGTCTTAAGAATCACCAGTACGTGGCTTTTGCAATTATCTCTGCCAGTTCCACTCGCTTTTCCTATTTTCTTGGTCTGTACCTAAATAAAATCAGTCCATGCGCTTATGTTCATCGACACGAGAAGTCTATCTATCTTGTGAACTCCTCGCATTCAAGTGGGCACACTTCTTCTTCATGCTCGTTTTAACTTTTATTTCACATCGCCACCCATACCGATCTCATACAATTGACGCACCCTGTCCGCCTGTGAACAATCGTAGGACCCATCTTGGTTCCACTACCATAGCACATCAAACAAGTAAAATTTCCTGGCTAACGTGCCGGTTCCCTCAACATCCTACCATCGCCATATCCTGCAAAACTCAAGCCAACGTCCATTTCCCATTCCACTCGGAGGCCATATTGCCTTCTTTCCGCAAACCCCTTTTTTGCAATCTCCCTAGCAAGTGCTCGAGGTTCATCAGGGCTCAGTGAGGCTGTGACACCCGCGTGCCCGGGAAGGCGTTACGTAAGCGAACGATGTGCGTTAACATTTTGTATATATTCACGCTTTCACACAACAGTCGTACCAATACTCATACACACCCTTGGTACATACGGCCTGTACACATCCTGCGCTCGCAGTCGTAGTATCATTTTTCGCGACGAAAAAGGGTTAGATTGGAAAAATGCGCGACCGAGGGTGGCTTCATCGTTTTCGAAGCCCGCAACCAACCCCGAATGGGGTGGGTATATTTACGAGCCGAATGGCCGTAGGGAGAAACACCGACGTTCCTTTATGTATATATGCGTGCGATTCATACTGTAGCTCATGAGATTTTGTAGGCGGAAAGGGAACGCCATGAATTTAGGAAGAAAATAGTATGACCCCAACGGTACGCAGGACTATCGCTACCCCGGCGTGCTGATTGGCACACAGGATTTGAAACACGGCTTTGCGTAGGTTTCCATTGATTACATACTTGCCCACGGAAGAGTAGTATAACCCTTTTGCCAAAGATCCAAAGCGTTTCGTGCTGTAATAAGATGAGATCGAATCAAATAAAAGAGTTTCCCGTTTGCTCGTTGAGTTATAAATTCAGTTTTATGAAAATCGTATAACCAGCCACGTCAACTGTTAACAAACAGTTTTTCTGTCTACCCTTAAGAACAGTAACAGGCAGACTTCAAATGAAATTGAAAATTTTACTTTACGAATGGTTTACGAACGAGTTCGTCTTGACTGTTGAAAATTTTAACTATTTTCGATACAATGAATGGTTAATGTGGTTTGGCTATTCATCGATAATTACTTGTGAGTAACAATATTTAATAAACTAGAGAATTAATTGTGATTTCTTTTCCTTTCATTATTTATATTTAAATTATTAAAAAAAACTTAAATGTAAAAAAATCTGGCGAAAATACGAAACTCAGCGTTTTACTGAACTTTATTGTATTGGTAGAGACAATTTTAAAGCCACAAATATAATAATAATAGAATTATGTAATTCAAATTCAGATTAATTAATCTGAATGATTCTTTCTGTTTTAGAGATTTATGAATCTTTGGATGAGGGATTCATGAATCCCTAAGCTACATCACAAGCTAGCTAAGTGATGAAAAGAAATGGCCCCAAAAAACGGAAAGAGGGATCCCCCCCCCCCCCTCTCCCCCCACGCTTTGTTTTGTCGCATGATCCATGACAATGAAAGAATTATGGAGATCTGTGATAGATCCAGGATAGATTCACGAAGAGTCATTAAGATTTCTAAAGATTCATTAAGGTTTGAAGATTTGAATCCCCAAAAATTCATGAATCCATCTGAATGAATCTTAGGTGAAAGATTCATATCAATGAATCTCGCCAAAAGATTCATTAAGCCCAACACTAAAGAATAAGTACACGTCTGAAAGCATTACATCGTTCTTAAAGCTTGCGAACAAAGTTTTCAGTAATGGAGGAAAAGTACGTTTCCATTACTAGCGTTGTGTATTTCATTGCTTCAGAGTATTAAGATTTGGTAGCTTGTATGTATTTGTGTGCCTATGTTCGTGGGCAAGCACGCACATCGCTGCGGACGAATTTCATTAGCACATACGACGAAGCATGTGGCCTAGCAACGCACAAACTCGAGAATCCTCGATACTGAACAGATCCGCGGTTCTACGGCACAATCATCATCGGATGCCTCGTGCGCCGTGAGAAGGGGAATTAATTTGAATATTCGAAAATAAAAACAGGGTGGTTTGAAATTAATTTTTTATTCCTTTTCACCTCACTCCAACGGTTTTCGCCCTGCTCTTTACACCTCACACCCCGAAACTGCTGCTGGCCGTGAAGGTCGTGTGTGGTAGTGACGCGATATAGTCGCCGAAGCTAGTGTTGGTGGCCTGAATTGGAGGACTTTCATGGCAGGCAGGCGGATGGTGCAAATAAGATTCCACTCTCCAGCGGTCCGTTGGAAACTGTAAGATTCATAGATTCCTCGTAAGCATCTGAAGGGATAAAATTTCGCTCGCATATACCAACCATCTTCCGGTTCATGCAAGACTAGCTAGTCTGTCTTGTTGTCTTCGCTTGGCAAGACTTGTCAAAGTCTTCCACGCTGGTCGGGGGTGTAGATTTCTGGCCATCCATGAATATAATGAAAAAGCGGAGAAGTAGAAATAATTTGATTCGCGTCTTAGGCATTTTTACTTCTCCCCTTGAGACCAGTCCCAGCAGTTCCTGTCTGCTATGTACGGGAAAAGCCACATATGACGTGGAAAGTCCGTCGACGAGGAGGTATTGTAAATTGAATAAAAATTCGGTTTTCGCAGCTCAGGCATCGGCTGAGAGCAAGGAATTTGAATAAAGAACTAATGTCTGCATCAAATAGAATTGTCGTTTTACTTAAAGAAAACTATGAAGATATGAATCTTTCGTCAGTAAAATTATCACCGTAAAATTCCACGGCAAAAAAAGGTTAAGAGGTAGGTTTTGGGAACCGCGACAGCCGAGCGGTAGCGCCGGTTAGAAAGTCGGCCCATGAGCGCTGAGACTCTGTACGACAGGACTGATTACCCTCGTACATAAAGGGAAAAAGTCTTGTAACCCCTTAAAGGGGGTAGGCATGACCAAGACAAAGGCTGGTTTTTAAGAGTTAACTAATAAGTCACTAACATAACACTAATAAGTTAAATGATTTATAACAATATATTAAGATAGGCACAATGTTCAGATTAGTGGGTTATGTGCATTATCTTCACTTTGACTGTCTCGAAAATAGAAACAACTTTATTGATAAAGAACGGTTTACGAAAACGCAAAAGCCTACTGTAAAAAAACTTGCTCATTACTGAGCTCAACTTTCTCCATGCGCCGTCGATCGATCCGAATATATTTCTGTGTACAAATTTGAGTTCCAGCATGAACCAGCACTTTCACAGCATCGTCTATCGTCATGGACATGTATTGATTTTATTAATAAGTAGTCTCTCATCATCGTCATCATCACCAGAGTCATTGCGATGCTTTCATCATCGTTTTTTTCGTGAAATGGGACTCCTTCAGTTCGTCGCTATTTGCCTACCGACCCGTTGTTGTCCTTTGAACCGGGTGAGCTGCGTTAAAAGAAATCATCGATCCCTTACCCCCAACCTTCCTATTCGAATATGCTAGAGCATTCAGCTTCGTTCATGCTTTGTGTCCAGTGTGCGTGTGTGTGTACATGTGTTATATAGAAAGTCTTTTTTCTACTTACTTTCATTTGCACAGCTCATTCCAAGCTTCTCTCCATGTACCGCGGAATAGGGTGCGGAAGGAAGAAAACATTTCCACCACAGCGGAAAACGTCCAGAGTGGACGAAAGGCAGAACACAACTTTCTTAATGTGCGTCTTCCGATAAAGGAGCATGTCCCAAACGATGACGGTGACGCTGTGAGTATTTTTTGCTTCCTTGCTTCCCGTTGCTATTCTCCAGAGTCGTGCCTACATTAACATCCCCTTGTCCTTCCTAGTTTTAAACACTCGCCTCGTGCGTATGGGTGAGGAATCCCTTTCCCGGCGTGTGGAGCAGCATTCATCGGTCGGTGCGTTTTAGGTGACTTCCGATGAAAACTGGTCCATTTCGTTATGAACCGTACCCGTGGCTCCGGCGCCAGTAATCGACGGGTGGATGGATGGAAGGGATGGTTCGAAGGAAAACAAAATCGATGTCGCTGTCGGTGCTGTTGTTTGTCCAAAATAACGAATAAGGAAGGGTCCTCACTGGCCTCGTTTGGGAAAGCCGTATGCGGGGGAACGGGAAAAGTTAATAGCATGGAAATGAGTGATGGAGGTGCGAGGAGGTGTGCTATGTGCAAATGAAGAAGGTGCAAAATTAAGAAAAATACATTTAACTTTTTCTACCGACTGGCCAGCCTTGTCTGTTTTCATTTTACCATACCAGGGCCGCAGTGACTTGGTAAGTGGGGAAGGGAGTGGTTTGATGAAAACAAAACAGACTTACGACCACGATGAAACGCATTCGATCGATCGATTTGCTAAGTCATGGATGGTAGCGAGAAAAAATCAATATCTTTGCTTTTAACTTAAAACAAAAAATGACATGATGTAGTATATCGTCGATTTGATACATGCAAAGATGTTAAGTGTTAAGTTAAGTGAAAGTTATTTTGCTTATTTTTTTCCATTTCCCTTAATTTAAATGAAAATACATGTATAAACAACAAACTAAATTAACCCAAATGATGAAAATATGTATCTATGTAACCATGCCTGTAAAATTCACCGATCTTTATTTTCAGGGTAAAGCATTTTAATAAATCTAAAAATTCTTTGCCTACAGAACTCAAAAAACGCAAATGAAAATGTCCCGCCAACAGTTCAACCATAACAATTTCATTTAATGCAATCCGAAGAGGAAAATATAGAAGCGCCAGCTGGCACAGTTGGGAAAAATTTAAATCGTATTCCTACACGCAAGCCAGCGGCGAGTGTAAGATGCTTCCGACGGTTGGGTAAAGTGTTCACTCCATAGCTCCAAGCAAACGGGATGCGCATTGGAAGAAAAGCTATTTATTCATTTATTTGCGCTTTATATGGCACGGCGCGACCCTAGATGGGTCTGGGTGGTCAGATACGGATGTCTGTGTGTTTGCGCGATTCTCATTACTCAATGAGTAAAACGGGAAAGATAAGAAAAGTGCCAGGCGTCTGAAGATGCCAACGCTGGCAGCAATGAAACCAGTGTTGAGGGAGCCTCGGCGTACGAAATGCGACGGAAAAATGAGGGAAGTAAGCATGGCGCTGGCCATCGACCGTCCGCAGAATAATTTTCCTCCTGACGCACCGGAAGACTGCCCGGCTTGGCCAACATAAAAAAGACTGAAATAAAAATTTATTGTACGTTTGAGGGCTCGCGTATGTATTTGCATGTGACACTAGAATGGCGGGAACGATGGGTGGTGCGTTTTTCAAACTTCCCCTACAATTCCCCGGACGAGTTTTCCCTGGCCTTTTAGATATGTGTTTTTCTCATTTCGTATAGCATATACGCTTGGACCAACCGTGATTGCCTCACTCGCATTAAGCTCTTCGCCTTCTCTTGACGCCCTCGTTTGAGATTCTTTCCATTTTCGTCCACGCATTGTTCCCTTCGCATCGTCCCCCGGTATATGTTGGGACAGCGACAGAAAGCGGAGGAAAACACCGTGGAAGAAAATTATTCCTAAGGGGTCCTGTATTATTCTTCTCTGTTTCGCGGGTGTCACGACCATGGTGCGAGACTCATCAGGGGGAAAACTTAGTTCAGCCCAACGCGCCAAGCGCGCTCGGTGAAAAATCTGTCTCCGGCTCCCTGGGCCGGCCCAGGATGGGTGGGCCGGGCCGGGTTGTGTGTGTGCACATATAATTTTAATGAAAAGAGATGGGTGATTATGGTACAATGAAGATGATAGCTCTTGGAGCTGTCCAACGATGCCAGACAGTGTTGGTGAGCTGCGCTTACACTAATGAAACAACCGCCTGGGTATATCTGCGGAATGAAATGTGAATTTACGCCACTATTAAATTTTAAGAAAAAATATGTGGACGTCGCATCGGTGGACGGTGCGGCATGTGTGTCCAGAATTAGACGGGGTAATGTTAAGCAAGATTTATGACTGTTTTACTTTTAGGGTAAATATAGCAGCCATGTTGAACTTTGGGGAGTTGTAAGTCGACTTAATAGCGAAGTATTCTATTAGCAAGAAAAAGACGAACACTTGACAAATTATAACATTTAAAAAACAAAATTTAATCTGTTTGTCTAGGCTACAATGGATAATTATTTGTTATGCTTAAACTATCCAACTATAAAACCAGTCTGCTTAGGATTCGCATACACTTGGCCACATGGCATCCCGCAGTCCGTTCCTCTACTTCTTGAGTAAATGAACTTCTAGCATTTTCTGTTAAAAAATATAAATTCAATGACAGCAAAATATAAATTACATAACAGTGAATAATTAGTTTAGCAGTGTATATTATTGGAAAAACCAGCAACATTTCAAAATTCTAAATTGCTGAAACTAAGAGAATGTTTCGGGAATTGCGCATACCTGACAATTACCTGAAATTACCTGATTTGAAGAAAAGCGCTATCCAACGGATGTATATGTATGCATGTTTTAAGTAAATTAATATGTACTATTTTACTCACAGAGATTTGACTACGTACTTTGGTTATAAATTTTGTAACTTTTATAATTTTTCAGAGTTTGTATGCTATACTATTAGAATAATTAGGAATATGTTTATCATAGAAGCACTTAAGCCAGCTTATGTAAACTTATCTTTTCATTCATCTGAATCCCTTTTCACTAATCGGTGAGAAGAAAGAATTCCGTTGTAGGAGTATCGAAGGAATGAAATAGTTTTTCAAATTCCAACGAAATCATATCAATTTATTCTACTAAATGTATGTTGCAATTCAATACTATAGTCAGAAGCGGATCAATCCATTCGGGAGCTCCAATCGTTTGAATAATCGGGGCTCTCCATTTCCATTGCTCTAATTTTTTCTATACTTATGGAAGAAATTGGACTTATTTTTTATAACAGCTTGCAATCCTTAATACATGTTTTCAGCATATAGTCTCCATTCTTTTCAATAGGAATAAATTCTACACATCTTTCCGTTATTATCCAATACTTCATTACATGTCTTATAGTAAATATTAATACAGACGAAGAATCAAAAATAAATCAATAAATTCACCAACAATATAATGTGATAGATACCTTACATTAGATAAAATAACTTCATTATCTGAATAGAATCTTTCTAAATTAAGCAATCCGAACAAGTTAATAAAATTCCTTTTGTTTTGTTAATTATGCCCTCCAAATCCTAATCCATTCAGACCTATTGAAAACTACTCATTTTAATATTTTTCTGCGATAAATGTCATGTTTTACTTTATTTAAGTAAATACAAATGTAGTTTACAGTTGACAGTTGTTTTTTTTTATGAGTGCAAATAGTTGCCGTTTGATAATTTCATTTTTCAAGGCCAGAGTTTTTGAAATCGCTCTCAATTTATTAAATATTTTTATCAATTTGAACAGCGATGAGGAAAACAATTTAAAAAGGTAACAATGCAGACTTTTGCTGGTGACTAGTGTTAGGTCAAGTAACACTTTTTGATGTGCCGTACTGTGCTGTTCATTTGAGGTAGCACAGTAAAGTGTCATACGATCATACAACATCTCTATTTGTTCAGCAATACCTATTCGATTCAAAATGGTCAATGTGGAATGGTGTATGCAGAGTGTTATAACACTGCGTGCAAAAAAACCACACAAGGATACAAAAGTAACCCAGAATTGAACAATACAAAATTGGAACACAGATTTTAAGGAACAACTTGGATAATTTGGGTTAATATTATGTTTGCTAGATAAGGGTTTTAGCCCTTCACACTTCCATTCAACACTTTAATATACAATATGCAATTCGATCCAGTGTTTAAAATCTGTTCCTAAATCCTGTTCCTTGGAAATCATTAGTTCCACATTATCATCGTTGAAAGCTAATCTATTCAAAATGTATTGCATTTTTATTTCAAGAACATGCGTTATATTTGAATTGCGTTGGGGAATTTATTTTCTTCTTGGATTTGTTCCTATCGCGCATCAATTATAGCCTTTTTCAATATTGCAGTTTTTTATAAAAATAATAATGTAAAGATTATGTGATAAAGATGTTCAAAATTCCAAGGACTGGTTAATACTTTTTATTCCTACACTAGTAGCTGAAGAACCATAAAATGGTTCTTACAATTTGTTGGTATAACGATATGAAACTTTACTGTGGTAACACAATTTTTTTCTGTGTCGTGTGTGGTGCCACACTTTACTGTGCTGGATGTGTTGGGTAGCACAGTAGCACACGACCCAACGCTACTGGTGACCCGTAAATTGAGAGCATTTTAAGTCAAACGAAAATGTTAAATGGAAAGAAGATTAATGAAAACATATTATGCCAAGGCTTTAGGTGAAAATAAACAATGGTTAAGTTAGTTACTTTTGAGGTCTGGGGTTTTCATCACGAGGCCCCCTTAAGCTCAGGGACCCCCGCGGGCGCTCAGTCCATTCATAGGTAGATCCGCCACTGACTATAGTGCATAATTAGTACAGTAGACTGATTGCTCCACATCTGTAATTTCATTTAGAATCCTCTTCGAGTTTGTTTTCCATGGACACTATCTATTCGCTTGACTCGGAAAATCCGGATATCACCTTTGCTCTTGTTAACCGTACATGATATGTCGGCATGATGTGGATCAATAGTTAGTATCACATTTTTATAGCAATTGTTTGAATTGACGATTCTTTTCGTTTGAATTGCTATTCAAATGAAAGCCTATACTCAAATGATCAAAACTTTCCATGTATTGTTTTAAAGGGGTCGGGCCGTACCCAACGTTCTTGTGGACCGCATGTTTGACATCTGTGAACTACATGGTCGACAAATAAATATTCTTCGGATTGCTGAAAAGTAGATTGTAAAAACAGGGGGGAAAATTAGGCTAGCTATGTGAATTATCCAAAATGATTCATCGGACAAACACTCTTTTGCTAGTATCGGCTGCTTGTGGCCTATCATCAATACAATTTTCAAAATTATTTCTGTATTTTTTACAAAAAAAGGGCACCAAACTTCTTCTTTGAGCGTTTGTTTGCCTAATATATAAAATAATTGCATATAACACTTTAGAACCCGCAAAGCAAACACAGACAGCATCAAACAGAAAGCTTCCAGGGACAAAACAAGCTCGCTGCATAGTCTCTATGTATGCCAAAATCCGCACGCAATTTGGCTTCATCTGCAAAAGTCGTAATCGTTGTGCAAATGAATATGCGCACAAAGAAAACCTATCAACCCCTTCATCAACAATGGTGGCAAAAGCCGATCTATAAAATCTTAAAATCTTTGCCAACAACGTTTGGCCCAGACCTCAGCTTTACCTGAATTTGCGGTACCAGTTTCGTCCCCTTATTTCAAGCCAATTTACGTTCCACCTTGCATAAAGTTGCACTTTTCAGTGCCTCTTACCCTCAGGCGCAACTCGTGGGATGAATGCAACCACCGGTGGATTGCAAACGCATCGGCTCGATTCACCCCTCAACGCCAACGACCAGGGTGTTTATGCGGTATTGCATACAGTGTGCGAACTAAAGAGTACTAAAACACCATTAACCGTATTACATTTACTGCTCGACAATGCGAAACAATAGATGAAAGGAACCACCAACACTGTCGATGCAAAACTGCATCCTGCAGGAATTTCCCCTTCTGAGGGAGAATGCAATTGGCGATGCACAGGAGTGCAAAAAGGTTTGCCCTTTGGTTTGCCCTCGTATGAATTGTAGTCGGGCAAACCCTTGAGTCACCGCAAATCCGTCGCTCTATTCTGCGCCTGTCATCGATCCCATTCTTTCCTCTTCGCACTGCAAGGTAAAATAATAATATGATCATCAATATTTTGGCAATCACCAAAAGGAACATCACCCAACCCTAGATGTTTGAATTGGGTCTGCCCTGCAGCTTCTGTTCTCCATCGTCGGTCTTGATGCATTGAAAAGTTGAGAGGATTAACTCACATTAATTGCAAAATTATGCAGCCTGTTGTGCGATTCGGGATGACAAATCGTTTAGCTTCAATATGCAGTATCCGTGTGGATGTGATTTCAATACATGTTAAAAGCGAATAGAACCCGATTTGAAAGGGGGTGCAGTTTTTAACAGCATTGCAGAACAAAAGGTGTTAGCCGAAAATAGCTCCCTGTCAATGCAAAGGATAAGGTTGGCAGATATACCATCGAACCTATTGATAATGACTAGTGAACGGCATGATTCTTTTTAAGTGGGCATAGGTATGTAAAATAAAACCAATTTCTATACCAACTTTGACAAATCGGGCAACTTCAGTCATTGATGATACTTTTTTACCCATACATGCTCATTCCGTCTTCTTCAATGGATTTATGTAAAGTATACATTTTATATTTGTTCGTAAAACATAATAATATTCGAAAAATAAACGGTATTCAAAGAAAAGTTTTATGCAATATTTTAAATATCAGTGTATTATCGAAGCCATACTATGATTGAAATAATAATTGTAACAAGAATATATAAAATCTAAACCTAGAAACGACCAGCACGCCATCAGCTGCTTTGTCGGATGCAAAACTGGCATTGCATTGTGTGTAACTTCAATCCATCGCATAACCAATGTTTTTGTATGACGACCCTTACATTGAGCTTATACCGTACCTAACGTTTCTGAACGGCTGCACTTTTACCTCGCTTTGTGATCCCTGATGTATTTTACCATGCCGTGTCCCAGCATCCGTCGTATGTTGCAAACATATGTAAATTAGGAGCCGGGTTTTAATGCACCCAGGACCACAGGATTTTTTTCCCCAAATGTGCTCTCCCTTCATGTCAACCAGATGAACGTTGGAACGTTGGAACGTAGGATTCAAGTTTCATCTGGAGGATAGAAAACAAAACGAACACATACGCATCGAACGTAAAAAATGATCTAGTCTGACAACAATGGTATCGATAATTATTTCTATTTTATGTAAATCCCCGGTGGTAACGGATTTGACCCGTGTCGCTGGAGTTTTTAGCTGCTATACAGCATAGGCGGTTCAATCGTTCCGTTTTCCATCAAATTGGCATCCAATGTGGCTATGCGATAAAACTAAAACATAATAATATTTTAAACTTTACTGTGCACTGCAATAAGGGGAAAGGAAGGGAAGATTAGTATTATTTTATTTTATTATAGTATTATTTTATTTTAAACAATTTGACTTTTAGTGGAAGGTACCGAATTTGAGTTTTAATAATCAGCGCCACGTATTTACAAACTTTAACGTGAGAGAAAGACTGATTTGAAAGCAGAAACAACAGTGGAGTGTTAATTATTTTTGTAATCATCATCATATTATTTTTTGTAATATATATTACATAAAAAATAATATGGAGGTATATATTCAATCTTTAAAACTTAGAATTTTATTAAACTTTTTTATTCCGAAACCTGCAGTCAAATTCAGTTCAGTATTTTTTCTGGTTCATTGTTTTGGTCTAGTTTTACACCTGTATTATTTATGAAATTGAGAAGAAGTGGAATTCTCAAGAGGAATCCACAGAAAAGATACTTTTTTGAAGTTAAATAAAACAAAGAATACCTGCTCATGTTGAAAAAATTACGGGAAACATTATTTCCATTGCAATCATCTTCATCACCATCTCTAAAAGTATATGAAGCAGCAGCACACAAAATTAATTCAAGCATGCACATTTTTTCGCTCCGATTTCCATACGGTTTTAATTTAATCAGTTACATTTTTACTGATGTTTGCCTCAAGAGTAGAATTCATTCCATCGGAAAATTTCATTTTGCGGAAGTTCTTTTACTGCGATTTATACATTTACATTTTGCTAGGGAATAATTGAGTAAAAAATGTCATAAAAAAGCGGTATTTGTCTATGGATTTTCTACAGCTTTTGGGTGGTCGTCATAGCATGATACCTGTCCGTTTCATAAAAAACTCAACAACCGTGCAAATATTGCAGAAATTGTATAAATGATTGCAATCTCATGCTAAAATAATATGAAATAATATGAAATGAAGTCCAAGTAAATTTTCGTGTGTTATTTACATAAAACGATAAAAAACCAATAAATGAATATTGAATATCATTTTCAAGAATGTACCGTTAAAAAAACGATAGCTTAACGAAATAATTTCTTTATGATTTGGTTCTTATGAAGAAAAACTTTCTCAGTTTCATTGGCCGTGCAATGATTGGTAACGTTCTAAGACAATGATGGGTATCGTACGTTTGAATAATTGAATTTAGATGCAACTGTGAAATTGGAATCAATGATGCCAAGGTTTTGAGAATAATAAGATGAATACGAAAATTAAAAAAAAATCGTTTACGTCATCGTTTTTCTGCATGCAAAACACAACGTGAGACATACAAAGTAACAAAGCCAATTTCACAGGATGAAAAAATACGACCAGGATATTTATATAGCACAGTTTCTGTGTATGGTTAGAATTCATCGTGGAAGAGCGTTGCATTTGTTTGCTTCGCTTTTCTAAGTAACTTTTTGGTCTCGGTGCTTTTCCCTCTTTCCATTCCATTTTTTTAAACAGAATGCATTACTTCTTTAACCCTAATCGTATGTTTATCCTTGATAAGTTCTCATGAATTTCTACAGATGGCAGTAACGTGCAAGGTATCGAACGACTTTTGCGGTTGATGTCCCGGCTATCAAAGGAAAGGTGTGGAACTGAAGACAATACACATTCAAATATAAACCAAATATGCTATTATCAATTTAGCTTCCTTATTGCTAGTGACTTACACTATTCTGTTAAGTTAAAATAACTGTTCTTTGTCGGGAACATAACTATCGATAGCCTGCAGCACAGAAAGCAATAAATATCGATAAAAAGGAACCGATTTACGAAAACGTAGTGAACACTCTATTTTGCAATATTGGACACGCTTTTAGACATATATTTTATGCATATTGTGAATTGCTCGTTATTTATTAAATAACCAACTCAAATGGTGTTAATACTAGAGGGCAAACATTCTATGTAACTCCTTTGTGGTTATTGACTGGATTCGTGTACAAAAAAAAAAATTAAGCGATCTATATGGGTTTTCTTTTCATTTTTTTCTTCCGTTGGCGTCAGGTCACGAAAATAGAAAGAAGCAGTGAAGAGTGGACACAAGTAGAGAACGTGCGTTCGTAAGAACGTGCACGCAACCGTTCATCAACGCAATGAAACACTGGTTTCCCTCAAAAGAGCTTGCCTAGCTGTACCTCGAACAAACAGTTCAGACAGTGGGAATGAAATTAAGCAATATGTGTAGGCCTATATATGGGTTACCTAGTGCGTCTTTTCTTTCAACGGTAGCCAAGGATATAAAAACAGTCAGCACAGCGAACTGGAAGGAGTGTGTCCACAACCGAATCTCTCATGGTGCTGCGAACATGTCTTAAAAAACGATCAAAACATACTATACGCTTTTTAGACGCATGAGTCTTGCGTATGACTTTTGTTTTGTTTGTGAAGGGTTTAAATATATGTCATTTACATTTTGGCTTCTGTTTTCTGGTAACCAGCGCGAAGGGCACGCGACGAATTAGGACGGATGCAAGGGACAAGAAGGAAGCTGCAATATGTTTAGCAGATGCAGAGCTTTGAATGAAGAAATATCAGATTTATTATCATATATTAGTCTATCAAATAAGTATTGAAAGTAGTTATATGTTTGGAAGTTATACTAGCAGTTGAAGATTACATTACCAACCATACACGAATATTCCTGAATAAAGTAATGATTGCAAAAGTACATTGGTTGATAAATTTTTTTGCCACTTAAACGAATTAGGGATATGCCGGGAGAGCATGGTATAGACGCATCAAATATTTGCTAATATTATTAACCATTCTTTCTCGTGCATTCGCAAACCGAGCATTTGTATGTAAAAAAAATACCACACCCGGATTTTGCAAGCAGCCTGAAAAAACGTTTTATATTCAACTAACTGATTAACCCGATTTCATCCGGGTAGAAATAAATTCCAGACGAAAGTTTTGTGTGTGAAAGAGTTTTTTCATTCAAGATCTTGAATTTTACAATCTTAAGTTTTTCGGTAAAAGAGTAAATGAGGCCCCGGCCGCCATGTTTTCGATCGTGGCTACACCTCTTGTTGACGTTTAAACTGAATGTATGCAATTGGTGATACATTAATTCGTTAAATTCAACCTACGAGTATTTGAACCGTAGTTTGTACCGTTAATTTCGGCTACGCAATCAACCTAGGGTTGCGGTATGAGGGGGGCCCACGGGCCCCCCTTATTTCCCAAAACTATAACAAACTATCTTTTTCGGTAGACCTAGCGCAGTCCGCTCGCTGCGCTCGCTGCGGGCGCGCCGCCGTTTCCAAATCATTTCTGCGGCTAAACTCATTGTTTCATGCTGTCCATCATGTGTGGTATAGTTTACTTACTAGTAACTTAACATGTAAAAGTATATTGACCCGCATTCAACCTTCACTGCGTGATTAGTTTAAACCGTTATGGTCTTTTAAGCGAACCGTTAGCGTTCAAAAATTCGAAACGAATGCATGTGTCGCGCTTTGCATAGCTTCAGGCGCTTAATGTGAACCAGTAGGAAGAGGAGAATCTAGCCCGGGGCCTCATTTACTCTTTTACCAGTTTTTCTATTTGCTGAAAATTCTATTTTTTAGTATAACCTTTAGCCGACGAAACCATGTTAAAATACATTTTGAATTCATTATCTAACTGTGCTTAGTGAAACCATTTAAAACTAACCAATTGAAGCAAGTATGAGAAAATCTGTGCTTAAACCTCAGTTGGACCAGGACAACATATAATCGACGTCCGGCAAGAAACGGAAAGCCAATCCACGAAGTAAAGTAAATTATGAGAGTAGCAGAATTTATGTTTTTTTGTTTTTAACCACGATTTAAGGTTTCATTAAATTATTTCGCTTGATCGTTTGGAAATAAGGTTTTGTGAAAGTTTGCGGGAGAGGTAACAAAGGGTGATCATATCTACAAAATTAAATTCTACAACAAAATTGACTACCCTTAAGTCTAGTTTGGTGCACACCAGACCAAAACATTTTGCGTAATACAGTTGTATGTATGTCATCAGAATTAGCGTGTTTTGAGTCAAGACTACATTATTTAGTTGTAGAAAAGGAAAAGAAGGAGAAAACAAAAGGGATTGCATATTGGGACTGAGGCCATCCGTCGTAAGGTAGCATCTTATGTATTTACATAATTTCTATTGTTCTGGTGATAGAAAGATATAGGCAGGAAGGATGCATAGGAATGTCGGACATTTCACACTTGAAAAAATGCCTTTCTTATAATTATGTTTGGTGTAAATTGATTAGACCGATTTTGTTCGATTGAGAATATTTGCTACGTAGGAGAGATGAGATTGAGCACACAAACTGTGACCATTCGATTTAGTGACCCCAAATTGTTCGATAATGATACCCATATTGCATTATAACCATTGTTGAGCCAGGGGGTATGGTAGCCCCTCTTACCCCTTCTCCTAGAGAGATGAAATTTTATTACATGATGGCTACATATTTAAATAGTATGTGTACCAAATTTTGTAAAACCACATTCTATAATTATTGAATTATTATTATTTTTCAACATTTTAAAGGATAGGTGTTCGGAAAGGGGAAGGGAAGAAGGACATTCGAAAGAATAAAAAATTAACAACATTCCAGTCAAGTTTGGTAAAGATTGACTTAGTAAATTTTGCGTAGCATACATATGATTAGAGTGAACGCTTTTTTTGTTTAGTTTTTGTTTGCTATTTTTTTTACTAAAGAGGAGGAGGATAAAGGAAGTTTGGGCTCAGATGAACATTAAGAGTGGGGCCATTCGATTTAGAGACCACAAATACCTCGAAATTGATACCCATATTGCATTTTTACCATTTTTGAGGTATGGGATAGTGGGAGAGCCCTTCTTCCCCTTCCCCTAGACGGATGAAATTTTAACCCATGATATGTCCCTATGTAAGGAGTATTTGTACCAATTTTTATGAAAATTCGTTCAATAATTGTTGAACTATCATTATTTTTCATTAATTGTAGAGGGTAGGTGTTGGGGAGGGGTAGGGAGGATTAGAGATATCAACAAACGAAGTTCAGATCATTCAACCCTGGAAAATTAGCTACCTTCCTGCCAAGTTTGGTGTAAATCGGCCCGGTAGATTTTGCGTGATGCGGTCACATACATATATATATATATATATATATACAGACAAAAGTGACTTTTATATATTAGAAAGATTGGATCGTTGGAGTATCGCTAACGGTATTCTGTTGATATAATGACGTCAAATGATTTTTCATGATGATTGTCGGAAAAGGTAAGTAAGATTACCAACGGGATTGTTCTCATTTTTATGTTCTGTGTTGTTATTGCAATCTTGATCGCCGATCCTAACTCGTAAGTAAATGGATGTATTTGTAACAAACACAATTTTTTGTTTTCTGAGTAGGAAATGATAACGTTTATGGCCAGCGAAAGAAACGCATTAATCAGTGGCGTCTCGTGAGAAAATGAGATGGTTGTGCACCTTTAAAAAAAAAGTAATACCTTCTTAGGTAAATCATAAAACGTGGTTTATTAGAACCAGAACGACACGACACACGACGACGAATTTGATCAGGAATAGAGTGGAAAAATAGTTTGAGGAACCGTGAATGGTCTATTTAGTTCTGCAATGTTTAATTGCTACTAAATGAATCTACCTGAAAAACGAATTTAACAACTCATCTACGATGTCCTGCTCAATGTCGATGCACAAATTAACTGGTAATTTCACGCTAAATAGACCAATTGCAAGAAAAATCTTTCGAATGAAAGTGTGTGCACCAGCAATATTACCCAGTCCAGCGTGCCTGCTTAGACATTTTTTAATTAGCTTTAAATTGTTGTCTACATTTGCGTTTTTGTTTCTTCGATTTTATTCCAAAGTTATATTTTCTTCAAAATTTACTTCACGAACGTCAATATCTACTCGATAAATATATCCGCGGTTAGTCAATGTCTGTGAATCAAATTCTTATTTGGCAAGTCAGACTCACCTCGGGTCCGGCCTAGGTACAATCTAATGTGCACAAGAAAGGCACCTATTCGTTGACAATTTCACTTGGACGCATTCAACACATGCACGAGAGAACTAATGTGTACATATACGATTGACTAGTGCACTGGCAGAAGTGCCCGTAAACATAACTGATCGACTTTCCAGCTGGATTTTGACTCTTGCTAATAAGACAACTAGCGCTTCTTCACCGTTCGTAATGAGAAATGTATTATAAAACTATGGATAAGAGAACTGTTCTTATTTGATTAAAGATGCTCGTTTGTGGCAGTGGTGCTCCAGCAGAAGTGCCCAGCGCAGCGTTGCAAAGCGTTAAGTAGATTTTGAACGCAACTGTTGTGGGAGGAAATTACAATACACTAACTAAACAAATAATTTTGTGATTCTCTTCAAAAATTCATGACTGTGCAGTGCACAGGTTGCTCAGGTGGACGAGACGCCACTGGCATTAATATTAAAAATGAATAATCTGTGGCTGCAGACATAATAACTTGCAGTTACAGTCGTTGGCAGCATTTACCATACCACATTTCTTACCTACGATAAAAAACTATATATCTTCACGTATTCTTACCAGAATCAAGCATATCTTTATTGATTGGAGCGGTTGATTTGTTCGATGGCAATCTCACTTAAACAAAGAAAGAAAAAGAAAAGCTTTTCACTTCCGATACTTCCATTTATTTGTCGGAAATTTTGCAAAGAAAATAAAATCAGCCGACATTTCATGCGTGTTATGAAGTATTAGGAGGGATGAAGCATGGTTTCGAAATGCTGCGAAATTAGTTGGGGCTGCAAATAAATTTCAATCATTTTTTAATTTCACAAATGGCCAATGGTAGTAGAATCGGAAAAATTTTTTAGCACCGCGAACATTACAGGATACATTGTGCATGATTTAGAGGGCTTGCAACAACTAGCATTTATACAATGATTGACTCACACAAAATAAATTTCCTGTCGGCAAAGTAGCAACTCTCATGAGACTTGCAAGTCAGTGATTTCAATCTTACAATTATAGAAATGTTTGTTCCCATTTGTCGTGATAAATGCAAAAATTAAATGTTAGTTAATCAAAGATTTTCATTGAAAATTTGACCCGATAGGATTGGACCTGAGTGAATGCATCATTGTAATATTCTCATACTTCAGTATGTAGGGGTACATACTAAAAATTGAAACGACTAGTAGCACTCAAGGCAGGAAAAGTGCGGTGGGATGTTCTTTTATAGACGATCCATATAGTCACGGACATTTATTCTAAATCAGCTGACTCCTAGAGGGCAAAAGTGTAAGTGTGTCCACTATAACACACGAGGTGCAACCTATAACCCGATAAAACAAAAGTATGCTAACATACCATACCGTACCAGCACGGCTATTTTGACTAACCACATCAACTTTCAAGATGAGTATAATCACATTTGCATAAGGCTTACAGAATGGAGTACGAACGGACCTTCACGGAGAACACTTACTATAAATATGTAAAAGGGATAAATCTTTTGTACGATTTGTTTTCTTCGTCAAAGAATGTTTGCATTTGGTTGATTGTGATTTAGCTTCATTTGTCGATGACGTTGTTGGTAAATTCGTAACTGTTTTACTATCTTCTTGTGTCGGTATCTGACAAACAAGAATGATATGAAGTCACTGTTTGTTAGTTTATATTACTTTCGAGTAAACTTTTTTAGTATAGACTTACTTAGGTTTACTTTTATTTTCTAAGTCACACATGCTCAACCAGCTTCTCATTAAAAGAAATTCGGCTTCCAACAGAAATGAACCCCACACGCCAATAAACGTGCCAACAAAGCCATAAAGGTGGTTGGCTATGTGAAAATTTATAGGTTCTGAATATATTTCCAACACTACCACCCCACCCCCACTAGTGTCCACTGAAATGCCATGCAGGGAAACAATACGAATGCCGTGCTTATGGCCATTTGCTAGTCTTGACCTGTCGAGGCCACATTTAACCGAAGGGGGTCACCTAGCTTGTCAGAAAAGGTTACCACGTATGGTCAAGTCCTTGTTCGGCTACAGCACTAAACATGGCCCTTTCGCCCCTACTGCATTAGAATGTTTTCGTATTCTTTCGTTGGTTATCCAGTACCGAATGTTCAATCTTGACCGCCAGGGATTGAAAATTCGATGAAATATTCGTTAATGATTTAAAAAAGTTCCTTGTAGACAATGTCTTCATGCGATGATATCTATATACTAAGGTTTAACGAGATTGCATCTATTTAGAAGCCTATTTCTTGTATGCTAGAAAAATATGTTTTGAGTATGTGTATTGAATATTCCAGATATTTTAAAAATAGCAGCTATCATTGAACTGTCTAAAACAGCTGTTTACACTTGCATTGCATTTGCCTAGCACATTCTTGATGGAATTGACTATACGCATCATCAATTAGATTGAATTAGACGAGACTTTTCAAATTACATATTACACTATTTTATTTTTAAATCTCCTATGTTGCGTTGGTCGCTAGTTGCTCAAAAACTGTGTTTGTTTTTGGAAACTACCTTGAGTCATTTACTTTTTCTCGTTATCGTGGATGAATGCCGTAGTTTGGAAAGGAACCAAAAAGGAAACCCAATAAATTTTGTTAACTACAAGTCTGAATCATGCTTTGTCAAAATTGATCGGGAATTGAAATCATGAGTTTTGAGGAGATTTTAAAGCATCTAAAATGTAAGTGACCTATCAATTTACTAGGTTTCTTGTAATTCTGGTTATCATTTGGTTTTATCTGTTGTACATCTAATAAATTCGCGAAGAAATCAAACTGGGGTTAAACAGAAATACTGTTGAGTTGATGTGATGTATTTTCAGTATTCTTCCATTCTAGTTACTTCAATGGTCATGCCGTCAATTAACTATCAAGCAACGTATCAACAAAATAAATGAACACATAAGTAAAAAAGACAAACTTCCAAGAAACAAAGCAGGACTCGCAAACTCAGCTTACTTTATAATAAGATTCTGAATTTTCACTCCATTTTTTTTTATCAAAACCAAGTAAAAACTGTATGTGTGGATCAAGTGCGCAACCAGTAATAAAGAAACACGAAGAAAAACAATCTTCAAAGAGAATAACGAAGCAAAAACGGGTGTAATAGCCGTCGTAAACTATACTGAAGGGATAAAGAAACACACTGATATCAGTTGGATTGTCTGCGGGTAAATACAATGGCTCAAGCATTGGCTTGATGTGGAATCACTATGAAATAAATATATATTCACTTGACATCTGAATACATTTTCACATATTCGCTTAACAGCGCTCGTTAAAATACAGAGTGTCTTTGTTTCTGCAAAACTAAAACTGCACCAATTTTACTTGTAGTTATAGTTGTTCTGTTCTGTTTCACTACAGTAACCGTTTCTGCTTTTACTCTGTCCCACGTTTATTTGCAGTGTCTCAATATTCTTGATTTGAATCGTTTTTTTTTATGTTTGTATCCTAATCATATGTGTGCAACACAAGGGTTTCAGAAAACAAGAATTTTTATATGAATGAGTACAGATTAGCCATTAAAACGTTCAGAACTTGGACTAACATATCATAACATAACTCTTGAAATTCAATCATAGTTAAATCAACTTCGCCAGTTATATATTTATATATATATACATATATATATTTTTGTGCTAGACTATCTATTTAGTATGATTATTTTGGCGTAGCTTTTAAACACCCCTTCGATCCAAAGCGAATGCTAAAAATTATTCCTTCCTTTAACGAATTTAACAGGTCTCCGAATATATTTTAAAGCATTGCTGCACAAAAACAAGTCTTTACATATGGCAGTAAAGGAGCATCGGAGAACAACTGACTGTTACAGGTGTGAAACAGTAGAAACAGGACATTTGATTAATCTTTTATTCCTTGCCGTACCATCGTGGTTTTTCGACGCAGTAGCTACAAAGTGTCACTTGATGTTTCACATGAACATAACCGATGATCAGCTGATGGCTTGGTGCCTACAAAAGATTGATACATATTTCCAGCGCTCCGTGATCACCTTCTGGGTCGAACATTCTAAATGCTCTTTTTGTGTAGTACAAGCCAACAAATTCATTCCAGCGATGATTAAACAGACCGCGCAACCTTCGGAAAACGGGTAGAAAAAGTAAATGCTAATCTTTGAGTTAATCTCTTCATTCACAGCATGCTGACGGCCTGAAAGAAAGGAATTGAAAATATACCTCAATTATACGCTGCTAATGTAATTGCTGTCGGCTTCAATAAAGCTTTGCTTGTCGTATTTTAAATTGTTCTCTGCTTCTAATTTTTTCCCTCGTATAAGGTTGTTTGTTTGAAAAAACTAAACATAATCATGAACCTCTTCTTCTTCATTGTTTTCTTTACTTTCATAAACACCAAGTCCTAGGTCATGCATATCCCAGATAATATCCACACTTATGTAGATAATTGATAGTTAACCAGCTCGTGTGAATTTCGTCGCGAATCGTACCCACGCCAGGAGCTACCATATGATTTTTGTTATGATTAAAGATATATTATAGAATTTATATAATATGTAACATGGGGTTCATTCCAGTCAAATGTATACGTAGTTATAATCGTTTAAGAAATTTTCATTGAAATTATGCGTAACAAATGTGTTTGAAAAGCAAAATAATACGTGATTGTAATAAAAAAATCCGATTGATTTGAAGCTGCATGACTGAATTATATTTTAGATTTCTGCCTGCTCTACTCGACTATCCCGGAGCGTTTTCTTGAAACAAAACAACCACCATCCACCGATGAGCAAATATCCTACTGACACTCGTAGAATCGCTAATTTGTATCAACATTTCACCACCCAATCGATACAAATGAGATTCAATAAATATTCCGGATTTGCACCGAAGGAGACGACCCAATGTCTTGTCGGTGTGGATCTGTTTTACATGCACAATTTGTAGCTTAGGCATGGTTGTTCTGCAGATCCCGTTTCTTGCTTGGGCGGCTGGAAAACAAAAGTAACACGAAGCAGAAACGATGCTAATCGGGAGGCAAATCAATAAAGTGCAGATCCTCACAACATGCAGTCATCATACGGGTACAGTCGGCACGAGGAAACAAATGTACACAGATGCGTGTTAGCCGTTGCATGCGGTGAGATTCTGTTGCAAGGACTCCATGCTGAATGGAAGGTTTCATTTGCAGCAGATTTCTTTATACCGCACTTATGACAAATTAAACGCATGGAGTTTTCCAGCGTTGATAAATTACGTAAATTAATAAGTACAAGATTCATATATTCATACACGAAAACAAATCGTACCACGGTGCAACCTCACTGTAATACAACCAGGGACAACACTGTGGCGCGAGGATTGTTTCACTCACTGTCGCCTGTTATTCGTGCGGGAGTTCTGCACGGGAGTTGGAAGCCGACAACCCACGACGATTAACGGAACGATTTGCGCAAACATGTTCTGCATTCATCAACAGCCACGATGCATAATGAGAAAGGGACTTGTAAAAAAATGGGCACACACACACACATACATATATAAACACACATAAACAATATTATTGTATAGCAAGGGATTTCGCTTATGCAGAGATTTTTGTTTTTTATGTATCAATTTCCTTTTGAAACAAAAAATGGGTATTATGAAATAAGTAAAGTCATGTTTCTAAATTTTACCTAAACATTTAAACTAATATATGCACAAACTCACTTTCTCTAAACAAAAAGGCGTATAAAAAAAAAAAAAAATTTCATGCAATTCCAAATCCAAAGCTATGTTTGAATGAAAAATTTCAGATTTCTCTGTTCGATCAGTTCAAGGAAGCAAATCACCACCTCTAGAATGGTTATGAGCGGTCATTTTAACCGCTCCTTTCAACACGCTATAACTGGGCCATTTTTGAAGATTTTTGAAATTTATGAACGACTGGTTTTTAGTATTTTTCTTGAATATCTATTGGTCTTGATTTTTTATGCATTTCTTCATCATCCCGCTAGCTCTAGCTTCGCTCTGCTATCAAAGAATGTCTATGAACTATGGTAATGCCTTTTGAACAGCACTCTTTTAACTATTTATACAGCCATATTCTTTTTAATTCTTCAATCAAATTCAAAATTCAAGGTCATCAATATAAAAGTGAATAAACACCATATGGGAGCAAATCGTCAATAAGTTTTCCCCAAACGAGCTCTCTCTTTTAACGTATCAGAAAGAGGAAAGCAAATAATATAAATATAAAATAGTCAGCTTGTCTGAAACACTATTGTAGCCTTGCTTTGTGACAACGAACATACCGTGAAGGTTTTCTTAGCCGAAAACACAACCAAAAATGGACCAAGGAGTCGTTACCAAATTCAACCTTTCAACAAAAAGGTCTGTGGAGTGAAATTCTTATATATGTTCTATGATCATCCACAATCCAGGCAAGTGTATGCGAGAAGCTATGCAGACATGGCTAAAGGCTTTTAGTTGATACAGAGTAACATTTGAATTCATGCATCAACTACCTTCAATATGTTAAAGTGTATGATCATCGACACTTTCAGGTATTTCATTGCTAATTTAATATTTAATATAAAGTTTCAATTTTATATAATCGTATCGTATGGAGGTAGTTAATGAATTAGAATTATGTTAACACAGACGCATTTACGAATTCAACATTTTGCTGGATTGTGGGTGTATTTTTATGTGTGTGCTTTTAAACAGTGTGAACAGTCTTAAGTATCATTTCAAATTTAGCAGGGACAATAATGTAAAACTTTATTAAATAAATAGGAATGACGGAAATAAATAATGAAATCATTTTACATCCACAATCTCCACAAAAAATACACCTACATTTGACTAACGCCAAAACCAGATTGCTTCCTTTCGTGGCTATGTTGCGGGTTTTACGTTTTCCGTACGACGTGTGAGTATTTTTCTTTAAAAGCGAGTTTTGTTTAGCATCGTGCCAATGATTGCACACGTGGAAAAGAAAAAGCGTATCCTCCCACTCTACGTCTGCAAGTGTGTTCTTTATTTCCTTTTCATTTTTTAATGACTGTCGCACAGTTCGGCTATGGTTAATGACGATGGCAAAACACCGAGACTGTTTGATAGCGCAACGACAGTGCTGACGAGCAACGAGACTAGACGCCGAGTGTGATACGAGGGGTTTCTTTTTTGGAAAATTTGAAGCTCCTTTTGAATACCCGAAACGGCTTGATATTAGAGCCAAGAGGGAGAAGGAACTGCCGTAGCTCAGTGCAATGAATCTCTAGCAAGGTACTTAAATTCATCAAATATTTATTCTCATTCTCACATACGTTGTCACAGTTTTGCGGTGAGATGCAGCAGAATGGGATTTGGGGAAATTGGGGCACAGAAGACAGATCTCTGGCCATTCCACTACGTGAATGAAACTGGCAACGAAGATCCAAGCTTCGGCTCCGTTTTTCTGCTCCACACTCACCCATTTCCCAACCATCCGCTCATTTCTGAAAACGGATGCGTGCTGAGCGGGTATTTAGCAATTTAGCATAGGATTGAATATTTAATGCATTCCCACACCGGTTTTGACTTTTCTTTAAATTCAACCCTTAAAATAATACCTCAGCCGCTTGTTACATATCACGTGTAAGGTAATGACGACACAGTGAAGTCGTATGTGAGGGATATTTGAGGGAAGTGCAATATATGTAGACACCATGTGAACTGCAGACCAAGGATGGTTGCTGACGAAATAAGTCTGTTCTTAAAAAAATGTGACTTTGAAATTGTAACAGATACCGCTTAGACGAATGTTTAATGTTGATGCTCGACTTGCACGAAAATAGGGTAATGAATATGTGCCAAGGTGCAAGTTAAAGCGTACATTCAAGCCCGATAACCGACATGGTATCCTTTCTGTCTTTGGGTCGTGATATACCAGGGTGAGCTGAAATATGGATATTATTGGGCTTTAATAAAAAAATATTATAGATTGTGTCAAAAAATTAGATTGCGTTAATGATTTTATAAACTGTGTAAAATTGCTGACGAAATATGATCATATAAAACCAAACGTTTTTAACCGAGTAAATCCTTGAATTTCTGTGCAGATGTGAAATTGTAACTTAAAGACCCATCGTAAGAAAACTGCGGGCCCTCATGAAAGATAAACGGGTTTCTTTAATGTTTTTGCATTGATGGTTACAAGCCCCGCTAAAACACAGAAAACAAATGAAAGATAATAAATTAATGTTGTACAGACAACTATCACATGATCATTCAACGATTGGCATTAGTGAAGAACCACACCAACGAAGAAGCAACAGTAGCAGTGTGCTGCAATTAATTTTATTTTTTTCGATCTTATCGGGGCATGTTTATCTTTAGCTGTTTTAATACTCTACACCCGGGCGGGCAACAGCATTACATCCCGAATTGCTCCATTATTGAAAGCTGCTTTTGCATATGCATTGCCAGCCGGTTGCTTTGAAGCTGGCGACATCCGTTCAAGACAGAAGCAAAATATCGGAATATGGTAAGAATATTTAGGTAGTCGGGCGGCAAATGATCACCATCAAGGGGCCTAGATCAGAGGCGAAGTTGTGTAACGTATTAACGTCATCATGATGTCTGTTTGATTGGAAAAGTAGCATCAACGTACCGTAGGGCAAAACTTGTTGGCAGGTCCTACCTGGACCCTAGGCATGCTTCTACTTTGGTACTGCACACGAGCACGACAATCTGGCTCGATCTTACATAGCATATACAAGCGAGTGGGCGAACTAGATTTCTACATTTGGCCCTCCCTAAAACATGGACAGCTTAAAGCTTTCTGTGTGATGGTCGCGTTTCTATGCCCATTTTGTAACTATCATCTCGAATGTTTTCAGCTTTAATATATCCAAATGTGTCATAACTATCCATCATCACGACGTTGCCATCCAAAATATTCTGGATGTATCTTGTCTATTCAACTCGACGGTATGGAACCACTGAGCACTTAAGTGAATCCAAATTCCAACTGCACAGATCACGAAAAGACACACAACCCAAGTGGGAACTGCGAGCAGATAAGATGCTCATTTGTTAATGATATTCGATTGTCTCTTTTAGCACCTTTATTAATCATCACCGTGTTGGAAACTGGCTTCTGGAAGCATAGTTTTTTCCTCTCTTACCCTTTTCATTTCATATTATTCTTTATCTTTGTTTCTCTTTTCATCTTTTCCTCTATTTCCTCATTTATTCCTTTGTAGCTCTCTCTCTCCCTCTGTCTCTCCATTTGACTGAAAGTTTAAGTTTAAATGGCCTAGCCTATACCGCACTTCTTTGTTATGAATGAAGCCAGTGAAGATGAATGATAGCAATCGGTTGTAGTACTTTGGAACCATGCCATCAAAGAGATTGGAATAAAATTTAGATTTTTCAAAAAGTTTACTACCGTACACCAACATTGAATGGCATCGAAAAACTCTCAAAATGACCAAACAGTGGTGAATAGCGCTTACTTCGTCACATTTTGATATATTTAAGTCACTTCAAATTGGTGATATTGGTTGATTTTTCTTTTGCCCCAACAAATTTATCTAAGATCCGGTAGCGTAACCTAATGCCATATTTATTCACAAATCATAAGAAATGACCCATCAGAAGGGGCTACTGCTTTTAGAAAGGTTAAGGTGTGTGTTTGTGCCTCGGATTTGATTCTCAAAATTTTCGTTATGCTGGGCTTATGAGGGTGACAGGTAGGCAAATATTCATCAGTCGAATATAGAAGGTGGGCGTGAGAAAAGATTTGGTTGACCTTCACAATCTTCTTCTGGTTGAGTATTTTGCGGTATTTCACATTAGTCAAACTTTGCCACCAGCAAAGCTGCTATAGAGTAGATGAGTTCGAGATAGACGGAATAGTTAAGTGTAGACACTCCTTTTAACATAATCCAAAACTAAATAAATTTATCACAAAGCAGCCGACTCTTAATAAATCTTGAAAAGACTGGTAATTCATTAAAAAAAATAAAACAATAAGCATGTTTGTTGCGCCCATTGTCGTGTTAGAGTTCGTTATTCGAGGGTTTCATGCCGCTAAGTTGGGTCCTACTTGCCTCGTCTTGCCAGTGAGTGGGAAAGATATTAATTGTTGGACAAGTCCCATGCTTAGGAAATCATTAATCAGATTTGAATCGTCCAAACCGCGTAGACATGGATCATGGATTTATGCGTATGCGAAGAAACGAACGAATCCATTATTCACAGAACACTTTACAAAAAAAATGTGTCCATTGGTAGATTTGGGTATTTAATTAAATAAAGCTTCATAATATGCCCTTGTTACTCTGCATATGATTTGTATCGGTTACGTGCATTATGTTGCCTAAGGCAAGGTAATTATGAATTATGGTTTCGCTGAAATTTGCATATGTGCTACAACTCTTATTGTTGTGAAGAGAAGACTGACGATAAACGTATGTATAGGCGAAAGTATGCACAACGGTAGACAAACATCTGAACATGAATGTTAAACAAAAATGTAAAGCTACAAGTTTGCAAATCGCGAGAGTGAAAATTATAATGTTCTTACAAGTCCATAATCGTCGACTTCTAAAGCTTTGGTTTTCCTTCTATTGTTGAAAATGCTTGATATTTTGGGAGTACGCGATAGCCGAGCGGTTTCGCCGGTTTTAAAATCGGCCCATGAGCACTGCGGCTCACCACCTCGACGGCATGGGTTCGAATCTCAACAGAGACCGGATCCCCCTTCCGTATGCGGAGGACTGATAGGTACGCGTACTGATAGGTGCCCGAACAGAAAGGGAAACAGTCTAGTGAACCCTTCACGAGCAGAGGCATGACCAAGACAAGACGGTCGTTACGTCAAGAAGAACAAGAAGAAGCTTGAGAGTTCTGAATAGTTGGTGGGTTTTTTCGGTACGAGCAAGTTTCACGACAAGTGGGGCACATCAGTGGCTTCGTGTATGTTAATCATACTTTAGTGACCTTGAATTGCTCCTTAATCTGGAAACAATTCCGTTAACTTTATTTAACGTTATGTAAATATACGTTAACATTTTAATAACCATTGAATAATGAAACATTATCGACCAAAGTTAATTTTACGAATGTTTATTGCACTTTTCCTCTTATTTCCACACGTTTTTATTACGGGATTTCGGGGCATTGCTTATTGCCAAGTGTTCTTCTACCTGCACGTTCCATAAATAAATAAATATACGAACAAAATAAATTAACGCGTATTTTTCTTGGACGAGACCTTATGCCAAGAAAGACGCGTGGATCCGGCCGTGGTATGTTGAAAACAACCCCGCTTATCCCTGCGATTGAATTGAACCGATTGAATCGGCTAATTCAATGGTGTCTATAACAGTTGGTAGGATGATTCGAATGCCGTCTTTAGGATGGCATGGAATATGGTAGGTTCTTGGAAGTTCTGGCTGCTGGACAAGTTTCGATATCCTAGTTGGCGGGCGTTAGTGAGCAGGTTGTTCGTAGTAGTACCGGTATGGATCGTTGGCTCGCACTGGACGCACGAAGTACGTTGCCCGACGGTTGTCGTGACCGGTGTGCACCTGGAAGCTGGTTTCCTCGTGGTGGTCGGCTTTGAAGATCTTCTTCAGGGCCATGATGCTGGCAATGGTCAGCGCTACCTTGCTAATAACCAGAGCTTTGAATGCGATGGCACCGAGCGTCTTCAAACCGATCGGTCCAGCAATGCCCATGGCCGTCAGAAGTGCAGCAATGACATAGCGGCTGCCGTTCTTCTTGTTACCACTTCCGCGCGCTTCGGAAAGATCGAAGCTGATGGTGTGGCTCTTGAGGAATTTGTCGATCTTCTGAACCAGCGCCTTATCCGTTCCGCTGAGGCCTTCCATCGATCGGGCATCCGATAATCCGGGGATGACGCTCACATTGTCCTCGGCAACCGGAGTTTTCTGCTTCAGGAGCGATACTCCATCGACCAGTTGGATTGAATCCTGTTCCGCATACACAATCATCCGGATATTACAAGTCCGTTGCGTCGCCGAATCAACTGGTCTTACTTACCAAATCAATGGCTCGGGAAATGGAAGACAGGGCCTTCTGCTTGAGGCACTCAGAGAAGTCGGCTGTTTCTTGGCAATCGTCGTAGACTTTCTGCAAGACACAAATTTCTCCTCCGAACCAGCTGCTGCTGGCGCGCCACGAGCAGCTACCGGAAGCACCTAGGACACACGTCGCCAAGGCGATCACGAGCAGCAGCTCCGCAATCAGCGTTCGGTTGCACATATTGTCTAAACTGCTTGGTGCTAACGGAAAGCTCGTTTAATTCCTCACCACTAGACTCTCTAGAACACTCTAGAAGCACAGAGAACGAACCAGACTGATACTACTCAAGCTGCTGCGCTAGCGATGCTACACTGCTGATAACCGAACTGCAACTGCTGAGCGTACTGATTAGCGTCGGCTTTTAAATGCGTCTCAATGCTCTGCTTGCATCAACTGCCAACACGGCCCGGGAGCGAAAAGTTTTCCCTTTTACCCACTAGTTTACTCTTGCCGTTCATCTTGCCCTTACCCATGTTCTTCACTTCCTCTTGCTTCTGCCAAATACCGTTTAACGGTGTATCATCTTCACTCATTAGCTTGCCGTGATCGACTGGTGTTTTTTCAGCCGCATCCAAGAAAGAGCCCGAGCTCACATTCCATACCGTCCGATTTGCTTACCAACCCCATGTACACCCCGATTCGTCGCTATTTGGCGCAATACAAATCGGAACGGAACGAGGCGAGCAGTCCAACGGAGGGAGCCTCCTTACACACACCTTTACTTCGGGCCCAAGAAAGGGCCGCTGTCCATTCGTTGCATGCCATGCACGGTCGATGCATGCAACTGCATCGCAAACCAGTACAGGCGCTGCTAGATACGTTTTCACCTAGCAGAAGCTCACCCACAAAAGCAAGCTACACGTCAAGCTATCTGCCTTATCTGGAACTCCTTCAGACGAGCGTGAAATATGCGAACGGTGGTGGGCACCTTTCTTCCTCTCCCGGGGATATTCTCCCCTTAGTTGCATTTATGCTCATTTGCCCAAAACTCAGTGCCAAGCACGACATGATGCATGGTGTGCAGATTAATTCAATTACTTCCACTTCGCCTTGCGCAACCAGCGTGCAATCATCGGGGTACAAAAAAAACCTCACATGTTACTCTCATATGTAAGCGGTAACCGAGAGAGTAGATGTGCACACAGACAGAGCCTAAGAACTGCATGGTGAAATCGCAACAGTATTTCTCTTTACTGTTTACATTTTAATTTCGGTTTCGGTCGATCGAAACATACTCTAGTGCCTCATATTTTGCCCACAAGCACCCGCTGTTATTGCTCGGAGAAAGTGTGAATGATGTTTCCCCTCCTTCGTTCAAGTTTTAGCGTGATGAGCGTAGAAGAAGATAGACTCGTGGAAAATGAATCTTACTTTAAACCCTGTTACTTCTTCTTCTTCTTGGCGTAACGACCTTGTTGTTGGTCATGCCTGCCCGTTAAGGGCTTACGAGACTTGTTTTCCCTGTTGTACGTGGATAGTCAGTCCTCTCGTACAGGGGAGGGTCCGGTCTCGGTTGGGATTCGAACCCACGCCGTCGAGGTGGTGAGCCCCGGCGGCGCTCATGGGTCGATTTTCTAACCGGCGCTACCGCTCGGCTGTCGCGGACCCCCTGTTACTATTTTTTTAATTTATTGTAACTGTTTAAATTCCGATTTGATAATTCGTACCATATCATGTCATTAGATTATGTAATTAACTTTGAAAGTTGTTTACTTACATTCTTTAGTCAGTTTAATACTTGGTCAGTCATATATTAACTGCTGATATCTTTTTTATAAATTACATTCGTAAAGCTCAGCGGTTGTAGCGCCACTTAAGTATATTAGTTAGTGTGTATCGTTTTTTACACCGTAATTTTTTCCTTTACCGTAATAAAAGTCACTATTCATTCCTCAGTAACTCGTGCGTGTTTTATTGTATAACTAATGCAATATTTATTTTCTATCCTTTTCTACTTAGATAATGTGAAATACCGCCATGTTTCCGTATTCCACTTGGTTGTGTACATTCTGCACCAGTTCTCGCTCAAACCCTTTAAAACAGTTTTTCGTCTGCATTCGTTGCGTAAAGTCTTAAAAGACCGAACAGATTTCCGGACCGACACTCCGATGTGCGGATGAGCGATAAAAATATAACATATATTCACATACTACAATCCCGTCTCTGTTAAGCCATCCGGACCAGTCTTTCAGTCGAAACAACTTACAAGTGTGAATTTGTTGAAAATTCAAATTTCCTTTTCCTCTGATTCCTTCTTCTTGATCGAAGGGAAAAAGTTTTTTCTTCGATTTCCGCTCAATACGCCTCCGCCACTGCCAATTCACTCGCGCGTTTGCTTGGCCTCCGGTGAGCCATTTGTTTGCAAATCCCAGTAAAGTTCCCTCGGGAACTGGGGTGTAGCTTGGAAACTGCCGGAAGAAAATTAAATTCACGTATGCTTCTCTTTCTACTTTACGCAACATTTAGCAGTTCGTTGTTCAATAAACTGACTGTCTGGATGGTGTGAAGAAAGATACGGATTCAAACTGTTGTATAGAGAAAAGTCGTAATGTACGATTTGTGAAGAAATCTAATATGAAAAACTTTGCATAATCATCCAATGGGTTATGTTTTTACTGAATGTCTAATAAAACAACATGTTTATCATGACCAACCTTCATAAATTTATTATCCATTCTAATAAGTTATTTTAAGTAATCAATAGAATGGTGGTTAGGTTATGTATATATCAAGTTAATTCTAAAACACATCAGCTTGTAACAAAGATGGTAACAATTTTTTCATTCATTCCCAGAAATATAAATTTTCTACAAGCAAGGGCAGTTTCTTCAGTTTCACCATCACTAAGAAGTCTACAGTTATTTTAAGTATTGCAAATTTTTTCACAAACGTAGATAAATTAACTTCCCACAACTATGAACTATGTGCACTATGTGATTGGTATATCTGTTCAATTGGCCTCCATAACTTCATTATCTGTGTATTTTGTATGAACTTTTCTTGTTGTACAGCGTGGGGCAGGAGATATTAATGATTTGAGAAGACAATAAGAAGAAATACAAATCTATCCTGTTACTGTTTATTTTTCATCCATTGCATTAAATGTAATGTTATTTCATGTCATTTTCAAAACAATATCTGGAAAATGCTGTCCTTAATAAATTCCTTGCTATCCTTTTCCTGATTTTTTTTATAAACTCTTCTGAGCATATCGACAGGAGGTCTATCGATGGTGTTGAGTAGTTTTAGAGTCAGGAGTCTAACTTTTTATAAAATAGAATTGAGAAGACCTCATTAAAAACGAGCAGGAAGCAAAATTTGGAGAAGGGCGCATGGTACATCATCCCTCAGCGATAAGTTAGACTCACGCTCTCGCCTGAAGGGTTGCATTTGTGTGACAACAAAATTTTGAAATCATTTTTTATGAGCTTATTGTCATCTCATTCTAATCATGCTTTGAAACTTGGTGGCTTTTTCACATCGTCAAATTTCTATGCCCCACCCTGTATAACTGGTTAGTTTTCATCGATATGCTAGCATTCATGTTTACTAAAACTAAAAACTGTGGATCCTTAAAAAATAAGCTGCTATTATTAATAACTGCATTTGTTGCTTATCACTGAAATCGCACTCAAGCGTAAATCTTTCGCACATACCTTTTGTCACGCTAGGTTGATCCCTAGTGTCGACGGAAAAATGATACGTCGCGCCAGAGTTTAGTTCCTAATTCCGGGTGTTGGAAAGCCCTATGGGCGTTATCGAGCGAAGAACGAGCAAACAGATGAGTAGACCAAGAGGTCATGAAGAACACAAAATACAAAAACCCTTCTCGCTTCGCAAACCTCCCGATGCCGTAAAGAAAATACCCTTTTGAAAATGAAATGAGCGAAAATGAGTCAAACAAATCCTGGGACAGGTAGTCATACCAAGCTTCCCGTACCTGTAGCTTAACCACAAACCAGTTGTATATTCGTTCCATCCCTTTTTCAGCATTCTCTTTCCGCTTGCGTTCCACTTTCTACTCTCACAGCTTAACACGAACGAAGCGTAACCCTATCATCAGCTGGGTCCACCCCATTCAACCTGAAGGGCTTTGCAGTGAATGAGATAAGCCCTACAAATCCTTCAAAATCATATTACACGAAGAACGAGCAATATATGATTTTATGTTGCTGACGGTTGTTCCCGGATGGAAAATGTCCTTTCTAACATGTCTTATGAGTACCTTCCGCCATCAGATTGATCAGGCTGATCTGGCGCCAGCCAAATGTGGGTATGTGCTGGCGCCATCACATATCGGCAACGAACGCTAACAGAACCCTCTGCATCCTCTTGGATTACCATTGCAAGATCCACGATTTACTCTTTGTTCCTTTTCTTCTGTTAAATTAGCAAAACAAAAATAAACCGCTCATTCCAGCCTTCTCCGAGCTACCAAGTTAGGTTGTTTAACCTACTCGGGAGGGGTCTTCAGAGCCTTTGCATGTGGTAATTGCTGGTAAGTGAAACGTCCCAAAAGCGGTCGCACGAGAGGTTAACAAAATTGCTGCGGTATTGGAAGAAAACGAGAACCTTAAAAAACCCCAATTTCTCTGATAGCAGCAGTAACCTTCTGGTCGAGAACATTCAACCTGTTGTACTTTGCGGAAGATCAATGCTTCAATTCGAGATGATTAAATAGCACACAAAAAAACTAGTCCAACCAAAAAGTCCATTAGCCGAAAGTATCAACAAATGAGACAACAGGAATAAGGAGAAAGCAATTTATTAACAACTAGGTGTTTAAGGCCAGGTACATGGCCCGTCGGCAGTCCCTGACTCCCCTACCGCCCCATTGAATTGGTTCCATGCCGTCCCCGTTACAGTTTCTAGGTCTTTCTGCAGAAGGTATATGGTGTTGTCAATTGCCGAGCGGTAAGCTGGTTCAAATACAAATATGAATTGCGGGATCAAACATAACGAAATAATCTGACCCTCTCCCTGTTTGACCAGTGTCTGATCTTGACGCGAAGGATGTCTCCCTTCAACTGAAGCCCCCAACGATATAAATGCAAAAGCACTGTAGCATTCCAAAATGTTACCAAAAAACCAAATCAAACGCGTCTATCAAGCAGCTCGGTTAGTAGGAGGTTTATCATAGACAGGGACTTGAACCGAATTACAGCACATGCAACCGGGTACTGCAACCTTTGCAAACAGTTAAATGCTGTCAGTTAGTCAGTCAACTGTCAAAATGTGCGCAAATGTGTTTTCGGTCGTCGAGTGACAAAGAGATTTGCAAAAATGTGCGCACCTGGTATTGATTGCAAGCGTATGAAAAATAGTTGTTTTCGATGATGTTTAATGTTTGTTCCAAAGATTTCGGTGAACACATTACCTCTCTGCTATTTTTTACAGTTAAGCATTCAAATCATCACTGAATGCGCTTTCATTTGGATCGGCTCACGAATAGTAGCGTCGACACGAAACGAAAAAAAAATACAGCAAAACTGACATTCACACGTTTATTATAAATCTGTTACGTGTCGTGCAAATTAAGCATTAAATTGGGCATTGCTCGGCCAATAGCACAAATCAACTCAAACAGGAACAAAACAATTCAAAGAAGTCAAAATCACTTACGCGCTGCCTGAGCTTACCGAAAAGCCAATGTTGCCGGTGTACATCCTTCTCTCTGCATACCATACGTGCCCATTCGCTGCACATTCTGCGGCTCATTATTCCCCTCGTTACCGGTTTCTACTTTCTTTCGTTCGTCACCTTCCCGCCTATGTCGCACGCTTTCTCTCTCTCTCTCTCTCTCTCTCTCTCTCTCTCTCTCTCTCTCTCTTTCTCTCTCTCTCTCTCTCGTTCTCTCTATCTGGAAATATATCTCCCTATCTCTATCCCTCGCCTTGTCATACATTCCATTTCTGGTTCTCTTTTTCTCACTTTGTCTCCCTATATCTTTACTGTATGCCTCTCTCTTTCGTTTCGTCTTCGTTTTTTGTCGATCAAAGTAATCAATCGAACAATTTGGGAAAAATTGCATTACGGTTCTCGAACGGGGACTCGAATACGACAAATTTTTATCCGTAAGTCTAGTGCTACGGAAAGTGCCAAAAAGTTCAATCGAAGAGACCTCATGGGAGTTCCCATAGTAAATTCCGATACATAAGATACACTTGAAGTAAAGTATAGCGTTTTCATAATACGAAGGTATCTTTTCGCTTGAAATTGGAGAAAAAACACACATAGAACTCTTCACAGATTTTTCATTGTTTACAAAATGCAACAGTCGATTCACACCACTTTGACAGTTGCGCTTGAAAAAAAATCGATGAAACTTTCATCGACTCGAACAAGTGACCATAATGCAATTTTCTCTAACGTTTGAGTCGGCGGTTTCCGTGTGATGAGAGAGTTGTTCGAGAATCGTTATAAGCCCTTATGTCTTTCACTTTTTTCACTCTCATACACTCTGACAGCACACAAACAATTCCGCACAAAAGGGTCTTTGGCACTCTTTTCCCACTATGTCTGCCGCTATCTTTACTGTATGTCTATCTCTTTCTCTCTCACTTTCTCGTTCTACCTCTCCCTATTTCTTTCTCTCGCTCTTACACACACAAACAGCACAAAATTCCAACAATTACGCACAGAAGGGTCGGTTTTGCTTAGCAGGCCCATTTTGCTGATTTTGAATTAGTAGCGACATCGAATCAGACTTCGATCGAATGAGGGTTATTTTTCGCGCGCGTGTTTGTTGGGCCATGGTCGACCCTCGGAAGGAAAATTATTATAAGAGATTATACCGATTTAACACTTTGTATGCGTTTATCGATATGGAGGTGCCCATGACGCAGCGAAAGCACGAGAAAACACCACACCACAGGTGTGGGATCGAATCTCGGGTCTGGAACACTCCGGTATTACGTACGGCTGACCAACGATCTATAAATACCGTTCGCTCACCGAAACTCTCTTTTGAGAGAGGCCTTGTCCCACTAGGGGATGTCGTGCCACATAATAATAATAATATTAGTAATAATAATAATAATAATGATAATAATAATAATAATAATAATAATAAGAAGAAGAATAATTCGATCATCTGTGAATTCAGACTCGTAATTTGTTACAATTTTGAACACTATGGATAAAAGTGATGGTGTGAGTTGTAGTGGTGCTAGTGATGATGTTGATAGTGTAATTCGGTTAACATTCTTAAGCAAGAATTGTATAATTGATAGATTGTTTGGAGAAAGGCTATCCCATTTTTTCACATTTTCCGGCTTTTCATTTACAATTTTCTTACTTTTCTTTTACTTTTCTATTAAATCTTGTGTGGCCCAAAAAGAACAAATAATCCTAAAACATTGTTATAATTGGCCAAGCAGTTTCTTAGTTTTAATTGTAAGCGATTTTTTTTTCGAATTTTTTCATTTTCCGGTTTTTTATACAGTAATTTCCACCATTTTTTTTTAATTCTCCTTGGATAAAGAGGAACAAATCATGCTAAGCCATCTTCATGATTGGTTAAGCTGATATTAAGTGTAAGCGTTACAAACAAATAAATATTCATTTTTATATAATTTTTTTATAGTGTATAGGTATAGGCTAAGTGAAATATTATAAATCAAGCAAGCTGTACTACAGTATATAAAGTGGAAAACGCCAGCTTGCAAGCAGGTTCAATCTTGGCTTCCAACTGGGAAACATTTCAATAAATATAGAACCCACTATAATAGAAGGGGATCCACGACAGCCGAGCGGTAGCGCCGATTAGAAAATCGGCCAATGACCACCTCGACGGCGTGGGTTCGAATCCCAACCGAGACCGGACCCTGCCCTGTACGAGAGGACTGACTATCCACGTACAACAGGGAAACAAGTCCCGTAAGCCCTTTACGGGCAGGCATGACCATGACCAAGGGGTCGTTACGCCCAGAAGAAGAAGACTATAATAGAAAAAAAGTATTTTTTCCAGTTGTCAGATTTTCGGGCTTGTGCTTGGAAATTTTCAAACTAATATTTTTTATAAAACCTGTTGAGATAAGTCCAGTCGTTTTTTAGTTTTCGTTATAGATGGTAATTATTTTTTATGCAAAAATTCAGTTTTTACCGATTTTTCCATTTTTCTGTAAATTTTAAATTTTCTTTTTTCCTAACCCTTTCTTGGGTAAAAAATAACAAATCATACAAAGACATCGTTAAGATTGGTCCAGCCGGTTTTGAGCTATGGCCTCACAAAAAAACAAACATTTGTTTTCTTAGCCGTTCTCAGCGAATTTTACAATTTTCCGGCTATCCCTTGGTAATTTTCAAATTTTCGTTTTTCCTAAATCTTCCTTAAGTGAAAATGAACAAATCGTACCTACCAAAATGTTCCTTTTATAGTATATCACACATTTTTATCACTTAATCGCAATGGCACAGTCCGTGATGTACGGATGGATAAATGAAATCGAGTTGGCTCACCATTCGTCCAATTTTATTTTCACTTTGCTTCCTCATGATACACTCTCATGAAAATGTTTCTCATTTCACATTTCGAGACACTTTCGAAAACAAGGCTAATCAGTTAGCATTATTAAAAATTTTAATATGGGAACAAACTGTACGCGTACTGTCTTTCTCTTCTATGAGCCACTTCAAGCTCAAGCATAGGCCAATTCATTATTTTCGTCTTTTCTATATGGTCTTCGCAGCCTAGACCAATAATTAGACAACATTTTCCCATGGATTCTGCTCGAATTGTTTGGCGTGTTGATACACCATACAAAACCGACCTTGCAAGACATCCCGTACACATTCTGCCCTCTTGTCTTATTTTCCCACTTATGTCGCCTATATTTTCTAAAACAGATAAATACTTGGTGAGTGTATTATAGAGTAAGTCTATGAATTTGTAGCTGTAGCCTTGATATGAAGTCGGTCGTCCACATATATTATGGATTGAAGTCTCGAACATATCTAGTGTAAGCAGATCGAATGTACAATTGCAGATAAAATGAACTGTCAAGGAGTGTTTGCATGAAAACTTTTGTAGAAAAAGGTACCTGATAAATACATTCTTTAAAGATTATTTCTATTGGATGTGGTGTTTGATACTACACGTGTTGATGTTGTTTTAGGTTAATCTTTTCTGCAAAACTGTGTTGTTGTTTCGTTTCAAAAGTTGCATCTAGGTTAGTTCCACTTGTACGTTTGTCAACGTTACATTAGTAGTAATTGGCTTTCCGCAGAAGAATGCGCTAATTTTGGTGGATGAACATTTTTACAACCAGGTAACACCATCAGATGAGAGTAATTTGGAGAAAGGTAACATGGGTCCGGTTGAACACTCGGTTAATTAAAAGCTTGCTACGGGAACCTCCTTTCATTTTGGCTCGCTAATTGTCAAAAAATCCGACATTAGAAGGAAATGCGAGCTGCCTGAACTGCAGATCCACGATGAAGCTATAGTGAGTTGACTCGAATATCTCACACAAAATTAAACAGTTCAGTGCTATTATCTGAAAATGACACTCGAATGAATCCAAACGAAAAATGCGTATGTTTTATTCAGATGGAACAGATACAAATGAGAGCCAATCTAAATTATCCAGATACTAATCTGGTGTGCGGGTTCAATTACCATCCGTTACATTCGTGGACAAATGGTGAGAATGGAATGGAAAGTTTGCTCATTATGGTGTTTTGCAAATTACGGTACTTTTGCAATAGGATTTATTTCTTCACAACGTTGGGAAAATATCACAAAACATCGAAGTAGTTTGATACTATGAAACTTCATTGCAACCACATGTTCCTGCACAAGGTACGTTATTACTATAGAATACAAAACTGTTGAAATTAAGAGGCAAAAATGCTTGAGAAGCTAGGGAGATAGAAAAAACTAAAATCAGTTTGTTTTACGAAAAATCCATAGGTTCGAGCGAATTTATCAGGTATATAGATAAACTTAAGGAAAGATAGCCTTGTATTTGAGTTTACTTTCCATAAAGATTCTAAGGTAGTTGTTTTCTAACCAAAAATACACGATTTTATTTCAACTAGCCTGTTGTGGGTTAAACCATGAACTGCAAAGAGGCTGGTATAAGTATTCATAAAAATGCCGCAGCTCGCAAGTTCTTTCTAATGCTTGTGAGATCGTTTTGCCACATGATGACAGCAACGCAACGTACGAGCGTAATGAGATGCCAATCGTTGAATTTGAATGTCTAATGACGTCTTGTATTAAATGTCATGGACAGAAGCAAAACACACGCGTTTGGTCGATAAGGAACACGAAAGAAAGAATAGAAAGGTCATCAACAAGAAGAGTATGTTCCGAAGAAAAGTGTAAAAAACCAGGGTAAGGAAATCCACATATCCAGAGATAACCAGGATAATGTACTTGCAAGCTTAAGAGCATTCTTACATACTCCCGTATTCTAGTCATTCATGAGACAACGTACTTTTACGCGACTCATCATTTTGAACATTCTTATCATACCATATGCAAATGATCATTCACCGAGGAATTACCCGATTATCGATTGTAATGCGTTTGTGTGAATGACATATCTTTGAGTTTGGCCCTATACAATCGAACTTGGTTTCTTACTCGACTTGAACACATTTTTCATTCGGAGAACTTGCAGTTTAAAAACATCATTGATAATAGCCTGAGAAGCGGGAATGCATGCCACAAAATAACTTAAACAAATAAATTGAATACCAAAAAGATATGAAGATAAGTTTACATATGATTCTACAGTTTTTTCGAGTAAGATAGTTTAAGCTAGACTAACCTAAGGGGCACATTTTACATTTATTGACAAACAAGTTTTAAATCTAGAGTTACGTCTCATTCCACAATCATAAGTTCGTGTAGCTTACGTGAATAAGCCAGAAAGGCTACAATATTGATGTTTATTATAAGCCAAAAACATGTAAGTTTACCTTTTTGTAATTTGTTTTGTATGATTAAATACCAACTGATGCTCAATTATATTTTTTCCAATCGTGAATAAGGCGAAATGGAAAACTTCCATAAGAAACATCCTTACCATACGAGTGGATAAAAACGAGGAAATTGTGAAACTGGGAAAACAACGCTACGAGAAAATTACATAGCTGAGAAAGGAAAGGACTTCTTATCAAGAGAAAGGAAAAAAATATGATCATCAAAACCTTTTCAGCTACTCTTATGGCATCACAGAACTACAATCGTATTCAAAAAAAGAAGACAAAATGAAGCAAAGAATCTCTGCTACAATGCCAAAAGAAAGAAATCTTAAGCAGAAAAGTAAGTACACGAGAGCAAACAGTAGAGTAAAAGAAAAAAAATTAACGCAAAGCACGAGCCCCTGCAGAATGCGTCTGATGAAGTAAAAGGACCTACTCTGCGTTTGGTGAAAGGGAGAGGAAAACAAGAGATATGGCACCGGCAGGTTGTGGAAGAGAACTACTCGAGTCTCATATGAATTTATATACATTCGATTCATTTATTTCCATTTATCGCATATTTATACCGAAAGATCGTAAACTCCCCTAGCGGAAGCGATTTTTAAGCCTCCTTGAGTACGAGTAAAACTTCTTCTTTCAATTCCCATTGCCTACCCGGATACTACCCTCAACCGTTACACCAATGGCCTTCCCATGAGCAATGTCCCAGTTCCGAGCCAATGTGGAAGACAACTCGGGACTAACTCGAAGACTCTGGTGTGCACTATCCGGTGTCATCCCTGGGCCGAGATATCAACCGAACTCGCTGGGAAACGAAAGCGAATCGAAGGAAAATCCGCGCTGTGCCGTGTTAAGATATGAGGAATAAGCTTTCAGTGGATGAGAAATCGAATGAAAATTAGTGGAAATGAATGTGGATGCATGCAGCGTCATGGGCGAATGTTTCAAACTCCTTGAAAACGACTTGTATGAGCATTAGGAGCTTGATGGTGAGAGGGGGAAGAGTTTTGGGAGCGGATAAAAGGTTGGGTAAGAGCACCCGGTTTGCATACACTCCACGCTTACGGTCCCATCGCTCTGATGGCGACCTTCAATTCGTTCATTTCCATCGCGTAAGAAGGGCGTAAGGTAGACGAGCTGTTGTTCGGAAGACCACATCCTTGAGTTGTCAACGACATCCGTGAGTCTGCGGTTGTTTCGTTTAGGAGAGAAATATAAGTGATTAAAGCATCGGTAAAAAGATGGAGCAGATGTAGTGAACAAGAAAACAAAAAAAAGTATATCGCAAGAAAGTAATGCAAAACTGAGCTAGACATTGGCGATACCGAGCATCGAACACAAGAAGTACCGCGTTTATATGTGGGGGATACATTTGTCAGTGTATGCTTGCCGCTATAGGGAGGCAGTGGCTGCAGTTGATGATTTATTGATTGTGCTAAATGAATATGAACATGCAAATTCACTATTCGCCTTCAATATTGTTTTGGTATAGATACAAAATTATTTTTAATTTTTTTTAAATCAGTCTGGGGTTTCCATGCTCCCTAGATAACTTTAACTGTTTCAAAACAAACCAAAATATAAGATTTGGTAATTATTACTTTGGGTTTGTACATGTTATGCAAACATTTAGAAGTGTTTGAGACTGCGAAAGTTTTCGTAAATCTTTCTTTTATGTACAGTTTATAACATGCTATGAAAAACTAGATTTAACGTGTCAAGTCCCGCTGATATTGTAAGTGACGAAGAACAGACTGGCTTAGGTGCCCGATTTACCAACTCGTACCATACGTAACGTGTGCATGCCAACAATCGATCCTGTTCTCCGCATCCGCCCCTGCCATTGGCGCATTGTGGGGCCGACCCTTCGTTCGAGGTGAATTGGTCATAGTGAAAAAGGTCCTTTGGATCTTCACATACTCGGTTGTACCACTACAAGCAAAGTCCGTACCGCCATACAAAACAAGAATTCAATGAAGCTAGCTAAAAAAACCAAAGTTCGTCTTACTTAATGCCAAGTGGGAGGGAAAAAACAAAACAAAAGTAAACGGCTCCTAAATTAGAGGAGCGCTCTCTTTGCACAACAATTTTGACATTCGCCCCATACCCGTCCCGATCCTTTCCTTCTCTACTAGCTAGTCAACGTGGCCTGTGTCGTTCTTTGCAGTGAAGACGTCCTTCTTTAGCCTGCCGGGTCTTGCTAACGTTGCCGTCGAGGGAATGGGGTGTAGGAATACGCGGAGCGTGTGCATGGGCTGTCGAAGCGTGCTAGCTGTCGAGTGGTGGAAGCATAAAAAATAATCATCGATAAAATATATTCATATCAACGAATCCACTCAGCCACGTGGAGGGCCACCCGCCCAAATTCGGTTCGACGTGAAAACCAGCGTGTGCCATTCACTCGAATATACACACTTCCACACATACACACTGTCACGGGTTTTATGGGAGTCGCGTCGTGCGGGGTGCACACAAGTTGGTCATATATTGTTCCCTCAACCAACAAAAGTAAAAAAAAAGCCGCCCGACGAGCAAAACGACCCACCGACGACAGTGTGTCACACGCGGCACAAGGGTAGGACCAACTTTCCACTGCTGGTTCCCTTCAGCTAATCTACCCTTGTTTACCTGTGCACAATTGTATCAACTTAACCTACACCGAGTGAAGGGACCGCTAAGGTTGGGAAATTTACATTAATTCGCTAGAAACATAAAAATGCTTACACGCACTCATAAAATTACATAATTTCTAATGCCTCTCATTCAACTCGTTTGTTTCCTTCGACGGCCGATTTTCCTTTTTCTTTGCAGTACTAACCCTTTCGAGCAAGAGTTAAAAAGAACATTCTTTTGTCGACCTCGACTCAACCCTACTAGTAGCTAATGAACAAGTTTATTAATGCTAGCGGGCCTACCCACTAGGAAGGAATGCGCATTATGCGTATGCGAGTTTTTGTGGTCAGAAGCAAACTAATGCAGTATTCTAATGGGCCTTTTATGAATGGGAATGGGTTTTCAGATGGAATGTATAGAATTTGGGCAGTGTCTGAACTTAGTGACGTTTTCATGAATACATTTTTATTTAAGTACAAATCTAAGATATTTTAATAAATGCAGAGCGCAGTATGTCGTTACATTTTTTTTTAAAATTTGTCTTTAATTGTAAGTTTCAAAGTTAATTTAACGTGATCCTTCTCATAGTTTCCTTGTTGCCGTCTATAATAAATTTAATTATTTCCTTCGATAAAACAAACGTTTTACATAACCATACTCATTCACAAAAATGTGTTCATATGATTTGTTTTGTGTTTTTGCTCATAAAGTAAGAGCTTTAGTTTGTTCTTTTTATATTTTTAATCTGAAACTATACCAACTTTATTGATTTCAGACATCAAAGAAAACACTATTTGACACAATTGGTGCATCTTAAGGACACTATACTGCATTTAGAGGTAGATTTCGAACATGAATTTCCATTGTACCAAAATACCTTCCAATAACATCTTTTGTCTACGAATAGCTAGAACGAATCGTCACTGTTTAATGCAAGAATATGACAGAAACGAGAATAGAGGAATGAAGCAGTAACCAAAAGAAAAATATCAACTAGAGACTTTTTCCAACAAAACACGAGTATCACATTTTGAAAACAAGGTTGTAGAGTGCCTCAAGGGTGCTTCATGGTTGCTACTTTTCGCTCGAGACTTTGAACTGCCAGGAGAAAACCGCAACGACTTCCAATATGATGACGACAGCGGGCATTTAGCAATGTTTGTACCATCAGTATGATGGCCTTAAAAAAGAAAAGGACTGTTGAAGAGATTTGCAGATGTTGTGCTTACATGTGAATAATTTTTTTAACTCGATGCACGTTAAGCACCCTTTCATAGAATATGGAGCCCTAATTCGGTTTGAAGCATAATTCGGAAGTTTGGGCTCTCGAGCAATACTACGCCAACATTAACAGCATAGGCATATCGACGATGCATCGCTTTTTTGTTTTATTACTCAGCATACTCATTACTCTAGCAGGGCACGACATTTTCCGAAATACGTTCAAGCGTAAATTGCTTCTCTTCTCTATTCGCCATGGAAAACCTTAGCTATTGGAAGGTCTGCATGCTGTTATGTGAAACGTAAAGGCGCCTGAGTGTATGCGGCATCCATACTGTTGAATGCATTTTGCAGCATTCACATCGCGGTAAGCATCCTTACCCCGTTCGCATCAAGTTCGTGGTGGATTTGGTGAAAATTGTGCATTACCAGAATGGAATCTGAATGGTGACCGAAAAAGAAGCTAATTATGCTACTGATGACTACTCTCAAAATTTGGACGATTCTTCTGCTGTCTTATACAACCAAACTTGTTTAAAAAAATTCCAAAGAACACCATTGTCGGATTCACCACGTTATGGATTATCCATTATCCATTTTTTTTCCAAGTAAGAAATGCTGGATAGAGATTAGATTTTAAAGGTTACAATAATATATCTTTTCTTATTTTGATTTTAATAATTTTGCAAATTATTCGTAACCCAGTACTGCCAATAATTGTAATTGGGGAGCTGGTTATAATGGGCATCAACGTCGAGGGATTTGCAATCTTATTCACAAAACTACTTCCTACTTCCCCATACCGAAGCAACCGGGGATACTGCATGTCAGTCAGTCAGTACTGATAGTCAGTCCTCTCGTACAGGGCAGGGTCCGGTCTCGATTGGGATTCGAACACACGCCGTCGAGGAGGTGAGCCCCAGCGCTCATTGGCCGATTTTCCAACCGACACCCCGACACCAACACTAGAACCAAATTTCAACCACCTAAACGTGTTCCCTGTAAATGACTGTGCATGCGACCTGGTCGGTAAAGGTCTCGTACTATCGTACTTTCGAGTGAACCGATACAGTGACAAATTGATCGCATAACGGGGGGCACGGCCATCAATTATCGGTCCTACCGTAAGCGATCTTTGACGCTCCTATAGAGGTAAAAGCTTACGGTAAACCATGGCAACCACCTGTGTATGTATATTTGGTAATCATGATCGACATCCGGGAACACGTCTGCTCCTTGCCACTTGCGCATGTCAGAGCATTCTGTTTTCCAACTCATCTCGCTGAACAGTAGGAAAATTCTGCTACGATTATTTTATTTGCCATCAGTTCACAGCCTGCACGATGCTACATTTTCAGCCTCAAATCAGACATTTCGGTCCAAAAAAGCGGCAAAAATAAAAATAATTGACAAAATGTATGCTGAATACGATTATAAACGTTTATTACTATGTAACCTCAAAAATTTCGTACTTAACGAGGACAATTGCTGTTTCAAAACATCAATTTTTTATTATATAACCAAACTATGATGTCTACGGTAAACTATTAAATCGTAACATGTTCATTTGCATATGGAATGAAAGCAAGACATTTGTCCTTCAACAATTTGTGATTTGCATGAAAAATGTTATACAACCCAATGAGGGCAATAAAGGATAATCTTTGGGTTGTTTGTCTACAAAAATCTTCTTTGTTGGCGTATCGACCGTCTTCGGTAATGCTTAGGTCCTTACTGGGTCCTACTAGACTTTTTCCGTTCGTGTGTGTGCATACTTACGGTTTTCCCTTCGTGTACGTAACTCTTCTCGTACGGGGGAAGCTCCGGTTTCGGTTGGAATTCGAACCCACGCGTTGAGATGATATTCTAACCACGCTTGTGGGCCGATTTTCTAACCGGTGTTACAAAAAACCGGTATTATAGAAAATATCGGTATCAGCATAAATCCCCCTTATATCACTGTACATACATTGGTCTAGCGAAATTTTCTTGGAAAATATGCTAGCATAACTTTCGCCAATTTTCTTTTGTTTTCAAAGCAAATCATGTGCTCTCAACTTAGCTCACATTTCCACCTTATGTCCCGTTCTTGCGGAAGTATTGCGAACATCAAACAGCTGTATTTGTTGTATAATAGCAACATGTCTAGATTCTGTGAGGAGTAAATACATACAAAGCTTTAGGTAAAAACATGATTATGAACACTACTTTTGCCGAGAGTTTCAAAATATGTGTGAAATTAAGTTTAGACAGGTATATTCTACATCAATGTATAGCAACACAACTTTTTTATTTCACTAACTGCCCTGAAAACAATTAATATCAACAGTACTACTTCTACGGTGTACAAATTGGCTATAACTAAGCTCATGTGTTTTGACACAGTAATTTAGTTTGTCAGTCCCATTTTGAAATTTCACGAACGTGTTATCGGTCAACATAAGCGTCAGATGATATTTTATGGATTCATAAGGGCAAAGCGATCCACTAGATTTATTTTACTTTAGAAATCTAAAAGATTCATAGAATTTTTCCATCAAAATTGATCTTCATGGATGTAAATGTCGAGTCATAAGCTCATAAACAAAACTGCACGACTATTGCTTTCGGACTTTCGTAAACTCTCTCGTGTAAAAACTGTTGCGACTATACTAAATTCCTGCTCTTTAGCATCGATTGGAATGCCATACTGATACCACTAAAAACAATTTGAACGTTTTTCTTTGTTGAGAAAACTCACTCATTTCAGGCGCTAAAATGATGTTTACCGGAATGGCAAACGTATTCTGTGCCCACTCTCACCTGGGACTTGCTGCAATGATGTGTGTATGCTTTTAAAAGGTAGAGCATATCCAAGGAAAACGTATCATTTCTTCAGTTCAGTAAACACTCGAGTCGGTTCCCTTCGTTTGGCTTTGTTGATTTTTTCCTGTTTGTGTGAGGTTACCGTATTCCGCAGCTCAATCTGATAAGGCTGCTAGGGCCAATGTTGCCAGGAAAGGCAGGCGGTTAATGCATTCGTCTCTTCTTTAACCCTTCATTACCCACCCTCATGCACACAAGAGAGCAAATAAATAAGTTAAGTTTTTTAAGTTAGTTTTCCATCGAAATTAACGCTCCTGCTGGTTGCCAACGTCTCCGTGTGGAGATGGCAGCTTGTTTTAAAAACTTATAGGGGGTGAGCGAAAAGGCAAAAGAGTATGAACCTGAAAGATACATCCCATATAGCTGCAATGAGAAACCGCTACCGCACAGTAAAATAAGGAAAAGAAGTAAGATGGGGTTTAAAAAGCATAACACAGCATGGTGAAAACAACTCTGCATTTCAGAGTGAAAACTTATGTGTATTTTTACATTTGACTGCATCTTCCTTTGGCAATGCTCCTAACAGCATCATCATCACCCTCATCTTGTGCCGGTTGCAGTTTTCAAGGCGTCTCTCGCAAGGAAGTGGAGGGTGTGGTGTGTATGTGTGTGTCACTTTTTACATATTGTGATAAACTTGCTTTTTCAGTGTGTGGTTTTCGGAATAAGATTGTGGATACCATCCATTTGGAATGAGTTTTTTCTCGGTAAAACAAACTTCTTGCCACTGCTAGCAAAGAGAATTTTCAACCTCTTTTTCCAACATAGGTGCTGGTGATGCTGGAAACATTTTGGAATCTGACGTTCATAATGTTGATGCATAAGACACATTTGTAAGTACAAACTGAAATCAAAAGCACGTGTTTTTTTTGCGCCTAGCACAGAGAAACAAATTTCCCAACACAACTGTTTCGCAATGTGCTGCACATTGGTTGCTTCAAATAACATAGGAGAAAAGTTATTAGTTCATTAAAAGAACTAAAGTTATTTGGATTTTTATGAAATAGTGTAGTGAGAATGGAGTAAAAATTGATTGGTAATTGCATTATGTTATTTAATCGTTACAACTGAAATTAAGACGAATACACAAGATAGACGAACGATGTGTTTTTAGACAGTTTGCATTTAAACTTTTGCTGAATATTAAAGTTTTGCTGGATTTTTATGGACCGAAGAACATTTATTCTCACTGTCATGCTCTTTTCCTTTAATGTCAGCAACATTTCGATGAAGTTTTTCATGCCACATTGAACATACTTAGGGGGAAAAATGATGGATATAAATTTGTGGAAATAACTATAAAATCGTACATCCTTCATGGGAAGTGGGATATGAGAATTAAAATTTTAACTCATTAATTTACCCGTACAGACGGCGATCAAGGCGAAAAATGGAAAAACGAGCAATTTTAATGGTGTACATTGATGAGTGTTAATGTTAATGCCTGCAGCTCTTGGTACATGGAACACTTTTTTTATGGCACGGCGCAGAGTTGAGTGCAAACCGTGGTTACTAAAATCATTTAGAAGTTTTCTGTACCAAACCTGGCCAGATTTTCGGCTGAGAAATCATCCGATTGAAGCACAAATTGAAGCAATTATTAAAATATTTTAATAATTAAGTTAATTAAATTCCCCCACAAATTAAAACATCCTAACAACGTCGAAAACTTGCCAACATTACCGCAGCGGTTGCCTGAACTTAGCAAGATACAATTTTATGTACTTGGATCGATTTTCAATCTGAAAATTAGAAAAAATGAAACAACTACTCATATTTTACAAGTTATAATAATATGTTAGGATTGATAGTTATTATGGACTTTAACATGTATACAACTGCTCAAATATGTATCGTTAATTCATGAGCTCATTCGCATATACTAAAATATTATTTTATGGCTGTATGCCACTTAAAAGTAGACTAAAGTGGATTCTGAGTATCATTTAAGTTAGCTTTAGCTTGACTAATTGAAGTGTAACTAGTTTTTGGTCAATCGAATTTTCTTGATATTGAAATACCTCAACTAATAATTCTATTGACATAAATACTTTTCAATTTACCCACACCCATTAATTGGTCCATCAAATCCACTAGGATGGGAAAAGTTTATTGCACCCATCGTTTCATGCCGAGCAAGTTTATAAAATAATTAATCGTACCTTCTACCTTAATCGCGATAGGTTGGTCGCAATTGAATTAAAACTTGCGCATCATCCAATATCGTCTCAAGGATAGGACCTGCCAAAAGATACCACGGACAACTATCGACCATTGGTCGTGGATATTGTGAGTAATATAAAATATATATATATATATATATATAGCCAAAGAAATGAAAGGCCCATGGAAAATGTAAAAAGTTAAAGTGTCTTAATACTTTACTGTCTCCAAAATGACCAGTCACACACACCCCTAAAAAAATTCACCATCAGCTAAGGCTACGGAAGCGTTCAACTCGGCAAAACATAACACCATTGAGAAGTCCTGAACAAGAACAGAGAATCTGTTACTGGGTCGATAAAGAAAAAGGTTTGTCAGCCTTGAAATCTTCCGTGAAAGATTCTCACAGATACAGGATTCATTCCGAATTGCCCTTCAATTCCAACGGCTGATTGCCGGTGGCTTTCAAAAACATTGTGCACAGTGGACATTTTCAAATTCCACTCGGTGCCGCTTGAATGTAGTCATCAAGTTTAGCTGACCAACCGACTGACCAATAGAATTTTCGACTTGCTACTTAAAGGAAAAAAAATATGCGAGGGTGTAACTGGCACGGAAAACTTCGAGGAAAACGGAAAACCTTTGAGAAGGCGGATAAGACACGCAAAAGGCCTTGCAATAAGGAGGCAGAGAGAACCGCAGTTCTACAAGAGCTCTGTGAGTGAACCTGGGATGTTAAAAATAAACTAACCTAACGCAAAGTAGACGCGACAAACCAGCTGAAAAAAGCAGTCGCGACTTTTATATTGGACATTGCTTCACTCCCCCACTTGATCGTCTGCTTTGGTTGAGAGAGGACTGTCTGTAACGTCTTTTTTTTATAAATACTTACCGACAGTACGCTACCTGTATCCTGTTAAATATTTTTTTGTTTGACCGCGTTTCAAAACGTTAACTAATCGGACGTTAACTGGCCACTGCCAGTCTGACTTCTTGTGTTTTCTTGATTTAGCAAGTTGTAAAATTTGTAGCAAATTTAGTATGAAATTAATCATAATGTAAAACAATTTTAAGGATCGCTTATGATATCATATCATCTTTCGTTTTATAAAATTGAATTAATTGTCTCATTTAAGGTTGTCTCCGTTATGAATGCTTTTTCAACAACAGAGTTAAAATATTCATTATAAACTTAACTAATATTAAAAGCTATAAAATGTTTTTGTTTATTTTTAATTTTTAGATTTTAAGTATGCTACATAATATTAAACTGAGTAGAATTCGAAAAACGGCTATAAAATTAAGTCGGAGCTGAACCTCTTCTCTTCTTCTTCTTCTTCTTCTTCTTCTTTTTCTTCTTCTTGGCGTAACGACCTCTTGGTCATGCCTGCCCGTTAAGGGCTTACGAGACTTGCTTCCCTATTGTACGTGGATAGTCAGTCGTCTCGTACAGGGGAGGGTCCGGTCTCGGTTGGGATTCGAACCTCTTCTATTAGTTCTAATTTAGTAAATTTACAAATTTTATATATCATGTTAAGGAGGAGTTGTAGTGTCAGGATTGTAGGAGATATGGGCTATGATGTTTTAGATGTTTATCGGATTTTACTTAAATAAACCATAAAAACGATGACAAATAAGCTTCAAATGTTCTGAATAATGGCATTTTCGAAGATAATTTTTTTCATGCAGTGTGAACCAATGGGTCTTCCGGGGTATTTTTGAATTGAAAGCAAATTGTAATTTATTGTTAGTAAAAATATTTCAATACTAGCAAATGCTCCACCCCATTCAGAAAACTATTCTACGCAACGGTTAGATCTAAAATTCAAGGCTGGTCCTAGCGAACGGGTGCACCACACATGCTGTGACAACGCACGCCGATATTTGCTATATGATTTCTCCATGCTTACACATGCTACCTTAGCGATGTACACCCACCGAGCATGTTTTTATGTTCCAGTGGCGCTAGCCAGAACTTGAAAACCAGAGCGCTAGAGCAGGCAGAGATATAGCGTACCAGGCGGTAACAAACAACGCCGGCCACTTCCCCTTTGTGTGCGGCTGGCATGTTCGTACACACGCCGTTGGGTGGCCAGTTGGAAAACGGTATACGGCACATAGCAATCTTTATAGTTTTTTGTCCCTCTACATAGACCATCACCTTCGGATACATACGGTATTCCGTATAGTCCCGCATTGAATAGCGTCGAATAAAAGACTACGTTGCGTACATCAAGCGTTTAGAGATCAGACTGCTTCAAATACTATCGACTTATGTTTGCTACATGTCGCGGAGTACGCACTTTATATGTCATGCTCTATACTGAAGTTATCAAAATCCGAGTCAAAAACGAACTGGTTGCCCATCGACCATACTCGTGACTACGCTTCGTTCCTGAGGATTGTTTACGCCAAGTGCACTTCGTGCAACATGACCCTTCCGTACATACGGGACTAGAAAAAGTACCTAATCAGAATTAGAAACATCCTTCTTTCGATGTGTTTGCTCTGTTGCCCTCTCGTTCGGTTCCCTATTTCTCTAACATCACACGGCGACAGTGTGTAGGTGCGTGTATGTGATTTAATTATGCGCATGTGCCTCTTTTATCCGGCAGGCGAAGGGATGACCCGGACGGCCGAGTTTGCACACGATGTTGAGAGAGCGGAAGAGATAGCGAACGGTCGTAAGCGGAAATCATCCGTGCAGCAACGGTGGTAGCACCTCATATGACAACAGTGAAGCTCGCATTTCCAGCAGGATTCGACCGGCCGGATTTCACATCCGTCGCAGCAGGACTCTCTGAGTGCCTGCGACTGTCACCGTTTTGCTTGTGTGAGCGCAATGTAGCAGCAACACGCCGCTTATGTACAACATCTCGTTCCGAGCGAGAAAGCCCACTATACTCTTGCTCGTTTCCACGTACACGTCAGAGGTACCCGCTGGAAGGTCTGAGTATTACTGAGTGCCATCAGGTCCGCGGTTGAGGATCTCATCGGTCCGCGAAAAGCCGCAGCTATTGTTTTGTTCCCAACACTATGTTGTTTTATATGCTTTAATCATACCATACCACACTCGACTAGAGGGTATAACGTGTGGGTGTAAAGCAAGAGTAGCGCCGGGCACGGAAGTGGGAAACCACCGGTGCTCGGATCGGGTTGCTATAACCACTCACCGAAGGTTAGGTATAGCAGGCGGGTCAGGTGCAGACGACAGGGGATGGAAAGATTTAGAAAAAGGGGGCAAGCTCGGGTCGGGTTCGGTATAGTCAGCATAAGCCTTGCAGGAGGGGGTTGTGTGTGACGGTGCGCTCGTATGTTGTATGTTGCGGGTATGTTATGGCGTGTATGCCATAAGCACGGTTTGGCAAAGCGTACCGTGCGCTCAGTCGGTTTCGGTCAGTCACGGCGTAGACCTCAAAATGTGCGGCTCGTTGGTTGTCGAAATTCGGTTCTGTTCGGTTTGAAAAGCAAGTTCCATACAAGTCATTTGGATACATTGAAAACACAAAATATAGTTTCGGAAAAAATCAGAAACACAGCACGTGCTCACCTACAATCACAAACATATTCGCGTAGAACCAGTTGAATTGTAAGTTTATCCCGCAATTGCTCGTGCTATGGAATCAACGAGCTCGTCTGTACTATTCGATATAGAAATAATGCTTTTAACGAATTACTGTAGTGATCATTCGTCTCCGAATCAAATGAACGAGTGCTAAAAGTGTAACAGAGCTCATTAAAGAGCCATCCATTTGCGGTGGAAGCGCATGCATCAAGCAAACACTTGCATTAGAATATCAACTGTTACTTTGCAATCAGTGAAGTGGGTACTGAAAGAGCACATTTCGAATCAGCTAAATAATCGAAACAGGTACATGGATTTAAAAGATCAATGCCCAGTGTACAACGATCGTAACAACGATTCGGGGCTTAAGGATTATTTAATGTGTAAAAATGATAAGTGAAAATTTAGCCCCAAAAAAGGAAGAACACCAATTTCACTTAATGCTAGTTTGTTTAATGATCATGGTCATTCACATAACTGTTGTACCTGTAGCCGTATGTCATTGAAACATCAATACATGCGTACTGTGTGGCTAAAGAGTTCTGTATGTGATTCGATTAAGGAGCAAAGTGTATGCTCGTTGGCAATGCTATAGATACAGACCAACTGCAGTGCCAAATTTTCCAACTTTTAACAACAAGAAGTTGAGAAAAATGCAGTAACGTACAACAAGTATATCATGTAAAAATAACGTGTGCTGATGAATGTTTAAGTGTTTGGTTTACCATTTGTAAATGTGTGCAGAAGCGATCTAAGCAAAACTCCGAAAACAGTGACAAAAAAATTGTTTCAACTCCATTGTTAAATCTAGAGTATGCCGCATACGAAAATAGTGTAATTGTTGTAAAATACTACAAAAAGTATCCTCGTTTCTACGAAATCGTGCTTGAAGGTCGAATCTGCAAATTTGATCTGATCTGATTAAAAAGTGCGAAGAATGATGAGCGAAAGAACTAATTTGATAGAATTGCTTTCTTCACTACATTGCAGTTGAAAAGTTATAACAAGTTCTACAAATTGTCATCAAAATGCAAAATCGTCAAGGTGACCTGGTACAGTGATGAAAAAAAAAGATGCCAACGGATGTTCCTGGATGCAAAAAGAGACACGTCGAATGAAAACACCAGCACCATGAGTTGAATACGAACCATACTGACCGTTTCAAACCATTTTATCAAAATTTGACTGTTTGGAATAAATATGGTTAAGTTCGCTTCAAATCTTCGGTTCGTTTCTGTTGTGCAATATTTTAAAAAATGAAGTGCTAATACACACAACCTCGTCCGGGAAGTAGATGTAGAACATTCGGTACAAGAAAACGTTCCGGCAGTATCACGTTAAGTTCGTCGTCTTCGTAGTTTAGAAGAAAAGATGACTATTTAGGGTTGTTTCGGCAGTTTTGAAAACCTAAAAAAAAGGAAAATAGTGCTCCTATTTCATGTGCAATGTGATCGTGCTCTGTGGAATTGCTGCTGTTATGTTCAACTTTGCTATCCAAAGAATGTTCATCGTTCGACTGATGTTACTTGTCAAAAAAGACAAAATTTAGGATTAGGTGATTTTATTTAATTGGTGCAATTTTTTTGAACGGAGAAAATTATATAACTAAAATCTAATAAAAACCCTCTTCCAAGTGAGTTTATTAATCAGTTCAAAAACTAAGTTTTCTGCAATTCTGTTAAATCGTGTTGAAATAACGTGAATCTTCAGTTACTATGTGCAAACGAGCGAGAAACAAAACAAGTGATGAGAGATGTAGTAGAAAATTATTTTTTACAATCTCACTAGCATCACATTCCTAGTAAAGGTAGGTAGTTTTTTAATTCAAGCATCAGAAATTGTTGTTTGTTGTTTTGAATAATCTGAAAAATATAACTTGAAAACGTTTATTTTATACGTTTGTGATACGAAGAGAACCGAGAAATCATATTTCCCCAAACCCACAGCAAAGCTATACAGCAGATTCTTACAGCTAGGTTTTCTATTCTTCATACATGTGATTTTTTGCGTCGGAGACATGCCGTTGAATAAATTATGATAATTAATCCTCAAGTCGAATCACATCTCCCACTTAAGTTTTCACCCTTTACACGCTAATATTTACGATAAGAAGATGGAAAACTAAAACATGTTGAGCAATTTCTGTTTTTTTTATCTCTTTAATAATATATACAGTCGACTCTCGATAATTCAAACGTTCGATAATTCGAAACTCTCGATAGTTCGAAGTATATCAGTAGTCCCTTGGAAAACTCTCACTATTTCGAATAAAAACAATACGATTTGGTACACTCGATAATTCGAAGTAAAATTCAAAGCTAGGTTGCGGTAATTCGAAGCTATATCCACTCCCCTACTACCAATTTTGAATGAACTCAGGCCTATCCCCGTGGATCGGAGCGAGACGCAGCGACTGACTTATGCTCCGTCGCATTCGCGCTGCAGGGCCGACAATTTTCGACCCGCCCGCGAGCGTAACTTATATGAAGAGTGAGCAAAACTTGTATGAAGCCTGAGCACGCGTGGATACAAACAAGTGCGAAGCCCTCAAAGAGCGCAATTCGCTCCATACAATTACACGCTCTCCACCGTACGGCAGTGCAGAGAGTGTACGCGAAGACCCCGCGAGAGCCTTAAATGGCCTGCTCTTGGTTGAGGCCTACGCTAGCGATCGCTAACGATGCATGCAAACGCATGTAGCTAGATATATATTGTACATTTAGCGCGCCATTCTCAAGCAAGAGCGCCGGTCTAGTGGTTAGCGTACACAGACCGGAGTTGGAGAGGTTGGGTTCGAATCCCGCTGTGTGCTCGAGGCATGAGGGTGTTGTAGAAGGCAGAAGAGAGAAGGGGGGGGCCCATCAGGGCTCTCCTCTTTTTCGTTTTTGCCGGCTTTGCTCCGAATGAATTATCCCGGTTTAACTGGACGATCGTTGAGAGAACCGTTGACAAAACCGGGACCCATTTTGTATGGAGAAATGTTCATTTTGTGTTGGATGGGTCAACTCGCAGCAATTCGAAGTTCTGAGCAAGTTGAAACGTAATAGAACGCGTCACATTGCGAGTGCCCTATAACACTCTGTTGAACAGGGACGAAGATTTTCGTCCGAATTAGACTACATGGTGTAGACGGGCAGACGGACATATTTGGGGCACACATGCTTTGTAGGAAGGTTCACAAGGAAAAGTGAAGAAAAAACAGTTAGCGAAAACGGTGGGTAAAGGCATAGCGTAAATCAATACACGCATACTTATTTCCAGTTCATAACTCAGCAACCGTAGCTGCATATTTCCTAACACTCTTGATAATTCGAACTCTCGATAAATCGAACTTTTTTCTGGGTCCCTCCAACTTCGAATTATCGAGAGTCGACTGTATGTATAAAATGTACCGATGATGGTTTTATGCAACATCAATTACACATATCATTGTGCTTTTAACCAATTTAACTATTCAAATAATGCATACTCGAGCGGTGCTTGATTTTGGTAACCACAATTATGAAGAAAAAAATCCCTTGTACACTGAACCAAATCTCATTGTCGCTAGTGTCCTTGTCAGGTTATACTGTTTGTGTTGTAAAATGCTTTAAAACCAACCATAAATCAACAAAACTGTAGCAGCTGGGTTGATAGTCACCTCTTTTTGAATTTACATATAATAAAAAAAGAAAACATGGACAAGAGGGACAGCAATATACAAGAGGTAGTTTTGGCTAGAAGATAAACCTAGTGTTGCCCAAATTAGGCAACTGTGTAATGAAATTATTCCAGTTCAACTGTATGAACGAATTCACTCTTTTAACCTCCCCAACAGTTCGCGAAACTTCGAAGGAAATCCACTTGGTATTTGGCTCAAGAAAAGGGAGCTGTTGTTGGTCAAATTTACAGGAAAATAAAACACATCGGAAGGACATACACCCTTACATTTTCGACCCTTCTTGTGCCATTGCGTGTTGGTGTAAATCTACGTCGATAATTATATGTGTAACCCCATTCTTGAAGTGCGAGTAACCGGAAGGAACAAAACCGTAAAGGCTGGAATCAGAGCAATTGTTTAATTATATTTCACCCTCGATTTTATGATTTCCATGTTGTGAGTTGGCATGGTTTGACGACGTGTTCCCATAGATTTATGGTTCAACCACGTGAAGCTATGGTTTGATCCAAATGAGAAGGATCTGCCCAAAATATATTTTCTTTCTTTCCTGTACATATAGAAAGTGTTTCGTCATCAATTTCAGCCGACTAAATTTATAAGAAGGCCTTTTGATTCAACTTCATTGGTATAGAACGTTGTTTTATATATCATACTCTATTATATTTAAACGAATAACAAATCGAAAACAAGACCATTGAAACCCACGGATGCATTGCTATGCGTGTTTTCAATATTCTCTGTAGCCAGAATACTTACTTGAATATACGTATAAATACTTACTTAAAAGCAAATTGGTAAACGAAAATCGAAAATAGAAAGATACAGAATGTTTCTGAATATTTCTGTCAATAAAGGATGTTGGTTGAATTGCGATTATAATATTTCCCAAACATGTTTTGGCAGAATCGAACAGAATCTGCTGACGAAAAAGTTTAGAAAGGTTCCTTTTTTGTACAAATCTGTCTGTGTATATCTCTATTTATATTTTTATTGCAAACATATTAACTTTCCCTTCTTAGTTGCGAACATGTTAACAAGGCTTAGCAAATAATTAGCAATGATCAATGTTTTGCGATACAATTTTTGAGCAGCAGTAAAAAATAGATTTTCTAAAATTAAATGCACTTTAGTTTTATTCTACTTCAAGCATTTCGTACAACTCATATATATTTTTTCCGACAATTTATGTTTATTAAATTAAATGTGTATTAATACTTGTTCTTCTTCTTGGCGTAACGAACGTCTTGCTCATGCCTGCCCGTTAACAGCATACTAGACTTTTTCTCTTTGTATACGTGCATAGTTAGTCCTGTCGTACAGGTATTAATTCTTGTTAATAAATCTGATTTATCCTGTTGCTCGAAATCAGCTAACTTATAAGCTGGACGACTGCAATATTTTCTCCAATTTTCCAATGTAAAAGAGAATTGTTCGGCTTCTTTGGCGAAAAATTAAAGTGAATAAAACAGGTATCCAATTAATCAAATGTATTGCTGCTCATTTCAACCCTTGCTAAGCGCACTAGGAACTGGTCCTTTCGCGTGACGGTAATACCGGTGACACAAATTAGCACCACGTCACACTTCCACACAACCAAAGGGTTTTACATTATTTGAAGCGACGTGTGTGATTAAAAGTTACCGTCATGAGAATTCAACTCCACAACAGGCTACAGCTTCGACGTAGTTCCATTTGCCTGCACTGTTTTCAGTAATGTTCAAAAGTACAGAGACGGCGCTGTTCTTCTTTTACTCTTAGGCTACCCTTACCTTAGGGACCATTTTAGACGAATACATTTCATTTCACCATCACGCTTCTCAGTTGCATTCCCGCTTAGCCCTACAGCAGGTCAGATCAGAGAGGTTCCAGTGTGTTTGGCTTTTCTGCACCTGTGACGACACCGGTAACATAACAGTGTGCAATAATGCGCTACCACCACCAGCAAAAGCCTCTAGTACACTGGAACAACCTGTGGAGGGCAGACCCTCGTGTGAATCCAATACACCACCCGGTAGTCCTCGCTTTCCTTTCTTAACCGAGCTTCGTTCCGGAGGCACCAGCGTCGTTCTTTGCTACAACCTTTGCCCGCCGTAACATATTCCTTATGATGTGTTAATACGTGTCACCCCTCGTTATGGTATGTTCCGTCTGCAAGACCGTTCGGATGCTGCACAGAAGTGGTCGGTACGGATGTCGTCAGTATGAGTGCTTCCTTGGTACATGGGCGCCCTCTTTTTCCAGTCTCGTTTGCTATGTGCTATTTTCCACTTCTGACTTGATTCTACTGAGCGTTGGTGGTGGACGCAGTTCCGTTCTGCTTCCACAACCAACGCCAACGAGCCGTTTCACTGCATGGGAAGGAGTCGTTAACTTGTACCCAACTAGGCAGAATCCTGGTCGTTTCCATCCTTTTTTTTAATCTTAATATTTGTACAAATATGACACCCAGTCATTGTTTTGCAAGTTCATTCGTTTAAAACGAATCATATTTGATAATTGATATCATCGGTAATTACCTTTTTTCAGTTGTGAAATTTTTGTTTATTGCCAGTCTATTCAACGTGATCCATCCACTGTTCAACCGTTAGCTCGAGGTTGATGATTTTATCTTGGTACTTATAGGTTAAAACGGCACAACAGCACCTCGTTTTTGTACTTCCATCATCACAGTTACTAGCCTTTCTATCCAAATTCTAGATACTCCCTAAGGTTGGCCACACTTTTACTCGAAACATATGACTGATGTTGTTATATGTGTAAGTAGTGTACTTGCTCGGATGGTAAAAACGAATGAATTGCAGCGTAAAATAATTACAACGGGTGGCGTTTTATTTTCCACGCTATACATTAGCAACAAGCTTTTATTTTGACGAACTACCAAACTTCTTTCACTGGAATTTTTCATAAGTGGGATTGGAATGTTTTGAAAATTCAAACCATAGATCGCACCCGTAATATGTGGTATGGTTTCATGTAAAATTTCAATAAATAATTTATTTTACTCAAATTCAAATTGTTTTATCAATATAATTACGACGATATTACACACTGGTTTTTTATTATAACTGAGAGGAATACATTTTCTATAGTGGGAATTGAATTAAAACTTATTCTTGGACAATTGAAAAATGTGGTGAACTTCCACTCCCACGATCTATCAAAGGTGCGAATCATACTAACTCCACTTAAGGAAAAAAGATCGAACACAGATTGAGTCACTTGCTGTCCTTATATCTCCACGCGGAAAAGTTTTTAATAGAAAGTAATTGAATAGTCATACCACAATCCTTTTTGGTAAATCGTTGTGAGAATCAACTTTTTCGTCATGGGAAAACTTTATGCAACGAAGAAGGTCAGATATGCCTTCAATATCTTAACAATATCTCCATTATAGCTGTGAGGAAAGCTAGCAAGCGGTCTTGACTCAATGTGGCAAGGCACATTGCATCTCTACAAGTGTATATAAAATATGTGAAATGATTATTTTAAAGACAAACACACAAAACATGTTTGACCAAGTTTTTAGTCCATCATTTTTCATAGAACGATTGTTTTTATTATCTTACTATTTATTGAGTTTGAGTAGATTTTTTCCTGACTGGAAAAATGTTATTTTGTTCACACGGATACCTTTTCGCAGGGTGGTTCAGGAAAAATGTTTACACAAGCAGTTTGTTATAATTTTTAGTAACCATGAGGGTCTTGTCTCTTTCATATCAAAACCGTAATATCTTCAGATAAATCCCCATACAACCCACTAGCTGCTTCGTTCAGGAACATTCTGTTATGGCTGGCGGTTAGCGTTTGTAAATATTTTTCGTCTACTTATTTTTTAACGTTATTTCAATCATTTTTTGTTTCCTGATGCCGAGCCGTCAGCCACATGCATAGTCTGCAACAAAAGACGCAGATATTACCACAAAATACTACTCTTCATTCAAACCCGTTGCTCAAGTTCTTTGTTCGTTTACCATTTCTCTGTTTTTGAACATGTACATTCAACTCGAAATCATATAATTTGATATCTTGTTCTTTTATTTCTCTTCCACAGGGCTTAGAATAGTAACTGAGAGTAAGATCTGCAACGAAAAAGATTCACTCGCATCACTCGCAGACCTGGACAGAGACAGAAGCTGCTGTTTAATACACAAAACGGGACAAAAGCAAGGAACCAAAAACTCGCGAATGTTTACATAACACACGAAGCAAATTTGGAAATACTCTGAAAGCCTAGAATGCCATTCGTAAGCTTTTGAGAGGATTGCTACCGAAAGTCGTAGCAGGGCTGTCGCTCGCAGCAGGACATAGCCAGGCGTCTATAGAAGACAAATCTAGAGTGTGTGGTAGTACCTTTCGTCTAAAGATTTTTGTTTGCTTGTTTGGCGGCTGGGGCACCGTCGTTGAAAACTCGGAAAATTGAAGCCCAAACGGAAAACAAACCCGAAATTTAAATCGAAAATCACTATGAAGGAACCGTTTGAAATTATGCCAGACCAGGAACACTATAGCCTTCGGTGGAATAACCACCAAAATCATATACTGCGTGCATTTGACACGCTGCTGCAGACCAAGACGCTAGTCGATGTGACGCTGGTGAGTGCAGAAACCAGCATACGGGCGCACAAAGTGGTCCTGTCCGCCTGCTCCCCTTTCTTTCAGCGGGTATTCTCCGAAACACCTTGCAAACATCCAGTGATTGTGCTAAAGGACTTTCGTGGATGGGTCGTTCAGGCGATCGTGGACTTTATGTACCGTGGAGAGATCAGTGTCCCGCAGGAGCGACTATCGGTGTTGATACAGGCAGGGGAATCGCTACAGGTACGTGGACTGGTCGATCATCCAGTAGCAGCCAACACACCGTCGCCAGCCCAATCGCCAGAAGACTTTAGCTTGCTGGATAGTTCACTCATCTCACCAACGTCCCCTTCGCCACCCTCGCCGAACTTTCGTTCCAACCATCAGCATTCCAACGTTGGTCAGCGTCACGAAAACAGTGCGCACCCGGCGACAGCAAATCTCCTGCCCACGAGCACTCCGAAGTTGCTTATGCCTCCACAGGTGTTTGCGGACCCATCAATTGGTCTCTCGAACGTCGATCCGTGTACCTCACCAATGCCTCGTCGCAAGCAGGCCCGGCCGCGGCGGCGCTCAGGGGATTGCGCACCACAGGACCTGAGCAGCAAGCCTTCGACACCGGCACCGCAGTCCGTCCATGACGACGAGGAAGACGACGGTGACGATGAGAAGGATGAAGACGTAGATCGGGGGCTGCACGATGATGGCGCGGATGAAGATGACATCGAAGAACTGGACGACGAAGACGACGACTTAAAGCGCATTTTGCACCGAAGTCAATCTGTGGACGAAAAACTGGCAACGATGGCATCGAAAGAAGATCTGACCGAGACCGCCTCCGATACTGTTAAAAAGATGGCGGGTAGTGACTCGAGGCGTTCACGGTCGTTACACAAATCTACTCCTCGTAAAGCTTCTTCTTGCCAGGACGTTGCAGCGCTGCCAAAGGAGGATCATCTCCAGCAACCAGCAACTTTTTCGCCCTCATTAATACCGGCATCCGATGGACCGGAAAATTTGTGCATGAAAAAAATCTCACTTAGCAGCACGGACACAAATGTCAACGCGATGCGCTGTCCTGAAGATCGAAGTGAACAACAAACGAGGTTATCGTCGGTCGAAGGTGCAGGAATCACCAATTTAAGTAACACTCCAGGTGGGAACCGTAGAATGAGCCGCGATGGTGCTCGTTCTTCCGATCCTAGCAAAGATTCCACACTTGCCGATACAAACAGTGGCGGGCCCAACCTCTCCACCCGAGGGCTGCTCTCGCTAAAGGATATTCGACATCTAAACCGTGCTGCACTGAACCGATCACTAGGTTCATTCTCTCCACCGCCATCCTTTTCCGCCTTCAACAGTAATCTACACTCAGCGATGGGTTTCATTCACCAACACCACCACAACGATTCGAAGCGCGTGAAGCTAGAGGATCGTGACGATGAGCGTCCGCTTCTGCACGATGATATGGAACCGCCGCACTTTTTAGATCACATGGATCTGGCACTTGGCACGCACCAGCATCCGCTTGCGCACCATTTGATGCAGCAACACCACCACCACCTGCAAAATTCTTCGCTGCAGCTACGTCCACCCACGGCCGATGGGGCCAACGATAACAACAACAGTGGCCACAAGCACAATAATAACAGTCACCATCATGGCAGTACGCCCTCGAACCATCATCACCAAGGAAGTAACCCCAGCAGTAAGCAGCATCATCACTCAGCCGGAGGTCCGGGAACTCCGAAGCACTCGTCCAGTGGAAGCGGTGCAGCCGGAGGCACGGGTAACAACACCTCCAGCAGTAGTAACAACAATAACCACCACAATCCAAATCACCCGCACCATCACCCGCAACATGTTGGCGGTCCGAAAGGATCCGCTAGCGGCAGTGGGCCGAAGGATTTTCTGCACAGCCCGACGCTAAATTTCCCGCCCTTTTTTAACCACTCGGAAGGACCTCCTAGGCCTCCGCATTCACCACTGCCCTTCCCGCACATGTCGTCGGTCTCCTCGCTGACCCTCACGCCACCACACAGTAAGTACCTTATAGCACTGCATTGTTGTATCAAAAAGATTCCATGATCAAAATGAGATTAAAAATTAAACAAATTAAAAATGTTCTTTTATTAAAACGGTGAAAAAACTATCCTTATACATTTATGAATTTAAATCAAAATGTTACAAATATTTTGAACACCACGTTGGTCATAACGTTTGCATTAACATAAATAGACAAATTTGCATCGGTGATAAGAAAAAAGTTGATGAAAAGAAAAAAAAAAGAAAAAAAACCAAGCAAATAGAATGAAGTCAAGTTACATCTTTTAAGTACTTATAAAAAATATTTCAACGGCCAGTAAGACGGTCTTACGGTCCATGGCCGGAACTTTAGCCATAGCCGACTAAACCAATCGTGTAAGGACGTTTTTCAGTTCTGTTGAGGCATTCATGACCAAATGCTACTCCATTTGGACTTTAAAATGTTGGAATATGTCCTACCTTGAAGTTTTGTAAATGTTTTTAGATTGGTTGTAGTTGAGAGGTATTAGGAGGGTCAGCAGTGTATCAATATCAATTATATTTGAGTCGTTCAATTTCTCCGATGCTTTTTGGGCATAATTTACTGTGGCCAGGTATGTCCAAACCATTGAATTGTACTATTTATGATGTTTTCTGATAAAGCTCCTTAATTTCTTCTCCATACGCCGGAAGTGTTGACAGGATGAACAGCGACTTTGTGCAAATTCTTCTTGCTGGTTTTCAGTCATGATATGACGTTTTATGGGAGTCAAGGGACCCTAAAACATTTTAAATATACTGTAACAAGCTTCAGAAGCAACATAAAGTACCAGGTTTTTTTTACTACTTGTCGCCGTCCGGCTTTAATAAATCTTTGGTCACGTGATCCGCGATAGAGCTAGATGTTTTAACATACACTCAAACGTAAATGGTTTAATGTTTTGGACACGGAGGTTTCAATTTCAATGATACAGTTATCAAACTTGTTCTAAAATCAAAAGAAATGATACTCTTTATTTTACTTTCAACAGAAAGTTACTAGCATTTTCCGTTTTCAGAGGAAAACTCGTTGAAATTTGTTTGTGCAAATTGTTTCATGAATTAAATTTTCATTTCCATACTTTTTGTTATTTGAATAATCCATATGACATCCTGACAATCAGATTCTGAATATTTTTCTGAAAATCAACTATTGTAACATTATTACTGATTGATTATTGTTTATGCTTACCGATTAGGAGCTTACTTGACTTTTTTATTCCCTTATGCAGTTTAAGAACTATGAATAATTTTCTTATGTTGAAAAGAGTGATATTTGTATGTTACATTGTTCAAACGTGATGTTTTTCTATTATGATACAACATCGAAAATTCATTTGCAGTTCTGAGCCACTTATAACAATCACTAATACGTCATGAACTGACAATATCAGAGACATGTTCAAAAATTCTTTCTTGTGAAATCTTATCCATAGTTTGAGTATCACACATACGAAAATGAGGTTGTCAAACCTCGTAAAATCAAGATACAATAATACTAGATAACTTAGTTAAAAGGGCACCCGTTTGAACACACTATCCAACAGAGTGAATTATAAACGGGAAAACCAGCAACATAAACTGTTCTGCTTCGACCCCGTTGACCTCTCTCCATTGGAAACGAAGGACCAGTCATAAACATAAAAATTAAGATATTTTCCCATTGTTTTCCACCGAATTTGGCGGTCTAGATTTACTAACGCCCGTTGGCACCCTGGCGATCAACAATGACCATATAAAAATACATATTTTACCATACACACTCGCACCCCGGTGTCGGGGCGTTCTTCTGCCCTACCCGAAAACTTGTACCACCAACGTTCACGTACGGGCGATGTGTTGGTTCACAGGTGCGCCAGCCATGGCCCGGATCTCTCTTCAATGATAATATCGTCAAAAGTGGCCCGTTCGCCGGTCCCAGCGTCTTCTTAGCGAAGAGCGCGCGTAATTAACGCACTGGAGCAAAGGTGTCGTTTTTTGGAACCGGTCCCGTTAGCCTTCTTTTTGTGTTCTCTATGTGACGTGAGACATTTTCCGAACGAACTTCAACTTACAAGGCGGTAAAGGTGGGAGGACTCCGGGGTCAGTTTCTACTTGACCAACGAAATGGGGTATGATTAGTGGGGGGAAAATCTCAACTATCTCCGGTGTGGGTGTCATTATTTTCCTTTGTTTTTGGATGATTCCCTCCTCGACCAGTCCAGAGGGCAGTGTACTCCGGACGGTGACGATTGTGTCGGGCGTTTTGTTTTCGATCTTTCTCCTAAGTATGTATGTATGTATGAGGGTACACATACATTAAAAACATACACTCCTCCCAACGGCCCCTGGAGAGAATTCACACGATTATTTTTCTTGAAGTCCGCTTCGATACCTGCCTGACGATAGGCTTTGACCGAAATGATACATCCAGCCAAGTGGAGAAACAGGTGGGCCAACTGATGGGGCTTTGGGAAATCTTTCAAAATTTCCGCGTACTGAAAGCGCGGATGGCGCGTGAATGTCCAAATACAGAAGGACAGATGAGACTCTCTCACAGCAGTCGGACTTCGGAGTGTTCATTCATTCTTTTTGGAAGTGGGGGAGTTGTTTTCATTTCGGGTGCCGTTTCGCAGGTTTTGGACTTTATAATGTATGTGAGATAGTGAACGTAGAGGTTGTGCATGACCTCAATGAAAAAATTAAACCAAATGATCTTTTATTACATACGACTTTTTATATCTTTTAGAGGCAATTAATGTCCATGCATCCCATGCGCAATGCCTAAATGCCGCAATGCTTAAATATAGAAAAGATTCATTGCGACTTTTCTACATCAAATCTAATACTTCAAATACACACTTTGATCGTATGTCCTATACTTAATACTTAATTTATTCGTTCCGCTCACCTTCCCTTACTTTTTTGCAGTGTTTGGATTGGATTCTCCCCTTGGACTGTTTCCTCCAGGAATGGATCCGGGAAAAATCTACAGTCCACTTATGGAAATGTCTGATCCCCGAAGCATGCATCACGACGGGCCACCATTCCTGAAGAAAAAAAGTAAGTCAATCCAAATGCTGTTTCCTATAGTAGTTCCTAAAATGTAACGATTTTATGAGTAGAAGCATAACGCGAAAACGGTGTGTCACAGATATGCATAATGTCTCAAGCAGTACAACGACAATATGCATAGTTACGCTTAGCTGCTAAATGCCCAAAAAAGTGTTAGGGTGTGGAATGGAGCGCGAAAGTAAAACATTAGAAAACAACATTGCTTAATGTGTCACAGTTACGCACCAATGAGCATAGACGTTCACTGGCGGACAGAAAGACGCAAGCGTCTCGACTGCAGGTGACAAGACATGTGTTGAATGGCGCATACAATGCAATTTCCATCAGTTCTGTTTCCGTTTGTCGTTTTAGTTTCTCCGTTTGCTCCCCTCATTTAGGAAAGTTACACCACGTATTGAGGGTTTTTCATCGAACATGTCACGCATGATCAACCGCATCTGATAGATCTAGTGAGTGATACGAAGCCCAGCAATCAAACAGAGTTACCAACAAACGAATGTGCGTCTTTTAGCCCGTAAAGAAGGCTTCCAGTGTGCTCCGGCCTTTAAGAGTATCACACCCTTTAGAATCTGATAAGAAGCTTCAAGTAGAGTGAATAAAATATGTAATAAAAAAACACCAGCTCAAGCCATTATTCCATTTTTATGTTTTACACAGGAAGGTGTTCGGCTATATGTGTGAATTTTCACACTTTTACCTTAGCCGTTCCATTTGTAAAAATTATCGTTTGCGATGCGAACGAAACTGTCTTTTTGGGATAGCATGTTTCCGGAATTAGCAAAGGAGAAAAATCTGATTTCCCACATTCAATGATAGTCGTGAAAATTGTATCAAACACGCATCCTGTTGCAAAAATCAATAAGTTCAAGGATTTTTTTTTATTTCTATTTTCACGGTACGGGCCGTATTTTAAAGTTCAAGGATCTTGTTTAAGTACAAAATATATGTGACCTTATTATGATTTTTTTATTTAAAAAAATTAAACACTTCATGAAATGCCTATTTTGTGATGTCTTAACAGATGTCATAACAACTATCTTTACCTTTTTTTTTTTATTAAACATTCTGAAAGACTGGGAATTCGAACTCAGAAACGTAATTTGTAGTATTTTCTCACTGTACCTTAAGATACGATACGTCTGAGTAATAATTAATCAAACACATACGGGACAATGACTCACTCATATGTGCAAGGAACGAGGAAAACCCCGTTTCTAGTTAAGAGTTTTTTTGAATAACAGTCAAAATTACATACATAAATTACAACAGTAACCTTCTGCACAACACATTTCCACCATCATCTGTTGAAGTGAATGTTTGAACGATTCCCATCAGAGTTGTTGTTACGTGTTTGTGATTACGGGAAGATTTTCCAAAAACCTCCATCGTTTCCATTGAATTCCCAGCTCACAGCACATATCACTCACTCTTATGCTCGTATCATCATCTTTGGTGGCATGTAGACGACTCCGTACATTGTTAATACTCCTACCTCGCGTTAGGGAAGTCGTGACGTCTTTGTAGCTGTGAATGGTAGCAATGGATGCGGATGTGAATAAAAAGTTCCTTTCAGCGATTTTCTGTGACTCTTATCCTCGCTTAACGATATGCAGATTTCAAAGAAAAACGTTTTTCTTTTTTTTGTCACCACAATTATTTAAAGGCATTCAAACATTTTCCCGAGACACACGAATAATCTTAAGCTTCGTTGCTTTTTCGTTTCTTATGGTTTGCGAACCGTGCATAGAGAGTTCAGCAAAGGACGTGGTGGTGCACCAATACCATTTCGGTTTCTGGATGCGAATGCGTTGTTTGCAGCGTCGTTTTGATGCAGTTCCTTCCTTTCTGCTGGTGTTTGGGAGCACGAGGGTTGTTTTATTTGTTGTGCCAAATTTTTAAATTTTCCACACGCAGACACACGTAATCGATTTTTCCAATTGTACACATTATTGCTGTTGTTTTTGGTGGATGTTCCGAAAAGGCGTCTCACTTGTAGAAAAGTGTGTTTGGGGGAGACCAGCCCGAGCTTCCTTCCCTACTTTGAGTTATAGTTGGTGCTTTTTTGCCTTTAGATACAGGCAATGTTGATTTGTTATTTTTAAAATTTCGATTAAACAATTTTGCTTCGTTGCCGTCGCTGACATCATTTCGTGTGCCTCTTGTTTTGCAATAACCGAGATCCCCTTGATAGGGTATTAGTTCCCCGACGAAGCCACGAGTTTGTTGTGTTCAACCAACCACCCTTACGATAGAGGAACGTGCCTATTTTACCAGCAAAACCACGAAAAAAATAATAAGACACGGTATTTTAGTCGAAAACAGTACACCTTATGGGACACAAAATGTTTTATGTGGTTTGTAAAAAAAACTACATGAATTGCATTCAAGTTGGTAACTATGTGAAAAACTCATCACAAACTATTTTGAAATATGTTAATTCAAAAACGGTACGTCGTCCTGTAAAATTTTAGCTCGTTTTTATGTCACTCTTTTATTAATTATGATCAAGAGCTCATAAATGCTGTGGCTTTTATATATTAGTTTATGTAATACTGACGTCAGATTTTGTTGTTTAGTGATGTTCTGCTGATTGCTTGGTAATATATCAGGTGCTGCCACAGTTTTGATAAAACATCTAAATCTATGCAAGGATCAATATCTGTTTGATCGACAAACATATTTCCGCATCACATATTTAAACATCAAATATTTTAATGAACCCAAAACAAATGGTTACTTTAAAAATTATTTTGATTGATTTTAATTTTATTTTTACAGAAGCAAGAAGTTATCAAAATAAGCTATTATTTCGATAACCATTTTCCTATCATCATCGGGTTATCAGGTGAACAACGGTGAAAATGAACCATTCAAATAAGAAAAAGCATATGAACCGAATCAAAAGCAGTGTCGCAAACATGGTTTACATCATTCTTTCGGTAACATTTATTCAGAAATCGATAATATTTTAAAAGCAAACATCACGTCGAAACTTTATGTCGGCGCATTGCGCTTTTCACCTGTCAATTCAAAACGGACCTACCTTAAGCCCAATGATGACGAATATTTGATGTGTTCCCTACATAGCCCCCTCAATCGCCCACAATAAAATACAATCGTGCTGCTTCACGAAACATCCAATGTAGTAAATACTAAAGGAGGAAACTGACAATTCCAGTCTTTTTAAGTTGCCGTAGAGGTTGTTCAATATGCTTTGTTGTCCTTTTCTTCATTTATTTTGTTGAATTCAACTGGCCACTGTGAGCAACCCATTATTTAAATTGGTTGCTTCGGCCTACAGACCAGTAGACTATCAACGATGAACCCTTTTTCCGTGTCAAAAATCTAGAATTAATTTGAGGTATTTTCTACTCCTGGAACATTTTACTGCGCTCTTTTGTGTCAGCGCCATAGTTTCTAATCAGCAATGTATTTTGGCTACATGCAAATGACAACGGTGCTATATGACGTAGCATTTTGGTTTCGCTTAGTTTTGAGTTGATGGCAGTTTTGGGCTATCAGTATTTGACACTAAAATCTGATTTATTTTGTTTGTCGATGGTATGCCTAAAGTTCACGTGATGGTAATATTTTTTTCAATTATAAAAAAATTTAGGAGATTTTTAGGTTAAATTACAAAATGAATACATTTTTTTGAGTATTATGAAACAAAGACTTTAATTTTGATGAGGATGAAAATATTCTCACTTCATGCATTAAGATATTTTTGACTTTGATGATGGCTTTGAGTTCTTATAGATGTAAGATATACCATCAATGCAAGTCACTAGAACATATTGAGATGTATATTTAATAATCGAAATTTTATATCATCGACAAAACATACGGTTACATTGCTCTGTTCCTCTAAACACCGAAAAAATTTAAATTCAAATTTTTTCTCATGATAGAACATATTATTGCGTAGCAGATCTGCTAATTATTAGGACTAAGTCATGGTTTTTGTACCACAACGTTAACCAGTGACTAAGGATAGCGGATAGGCGGGCACAAGATAGTGGTTGCACAACAGAGACAGCAACTAAAAAACCTCACCCTCAAGTGAGGAGCTGAATTCTGAACGTGATCAGTCCAACCAAGTGCGATTTGCTGGGGTTCTCCTTGGACAACTAAATCATTGATCATGTGAATCAAATCTCAGACACAGAAAAACTCAAACCACATATCGTTAAAGCTCACCACATTCTGATCGTAGGTAACCAATGTTCTGGAGTTCGATGAAGAGAAAACAGCATAAATTTAGCGCTTTCGAAAATAACCTTGCAGTGTCGTGAAAAGCACAGTTTATGTCATAGCGATTTGTTTACTTCTGGCTATCGAAATCGTCACCCCAAAACATTAAGTCGAAGGCCACCGCTTCAGCAGCTGCGTTTGGTTTCTCTCTTTCCAAACGATGATGGTAACCAACCGCAATGACTTGTTTCAAACCAACCAGATCAACCATAGGTAATAGAATTAACCACCGAAAAGAGGAGGGTAGCCACAAGAATGCTGCCGGATGTAGTGTTACTCAAAGTAACAACGAACTCAACCGACGGCAAGCTAAGGTGACAAGCATATTCGTCCAGCCTATTTTGTACCACGGCATGCCGATACTGGATGGTAGATACTCGGCGGGATTAGAACAGGTTCGATGTCGAATGCAAAAGATGGAAAAAAGGAAGAATTAGAAACGCAACTTGAAACCCGCACGCATGTTCACAAAATATAACACTTTCGGCTTTAAGCGATAGACGATATTAGTCACTTGTCATTGCGCATCAAAATGATCTGCCATAAACCACCATCAACAGAGTTAAGAAAAAGTGTTTAACTTTTGAAGAGAACGGTTGGGTTATAGTATTAAAAGACGCAGATCACAACGATCTCCTACCGTCCTTGTGAATCTATTACCAAACGATTCAAGTAAAAAATAAAAAATAAAAAAGACGGACATGTAGCAGTCAACTGAACAGACAAAGCCTTCGTGGTAACTGGAACCGCTTCGGTTGGTTCCTTTCTAGTGGGTTTATACTCTAGAGGGGAGTAAACAAAGTCTTAAATCTACACTCATGTAGCAGATCTCTCGTTCACGTCGACTTCCCCAAGCTCCTGTCAGCCAACACTGGGAAAACGAAGTGATGTACTGTAATATCAACAAAACCGGTAATAAATCACATCAGCAAAGAATAAAACGATAATTTATTATCGCTTGCTTGTGACTGCTAGGTGTGGTATAAGAGGCAACCGTTTTGAAATGTTGTAAGCTCACCAAAAAGAAGAACTTTCCAAGTTCAAGAAGCGATGGTGATTCGCCTCTGAGTTTTCTATTTCCCAGGTGGGATATGATTCTATTTTACAGGCTCTCACTGATCTTCCGTGGTCCTAAAGCGTCGTGTGTTATATTGTTAACATATCAGTGCTACCATCGATGTTTTGCATTAGATTTCACTACAAAACTCCTTCTGGGAGAACACAGACTATTGTGTTGTGGCGGAATGTTTATTCTATGTTTAGCCTAATTTTATTTCTAATGTACATAATTTATGAGCGTTTATCTATGATCGACAAGTGTTTTCACAATGAAATGTTAGGTTCAGGACGAAATGATAAAATTGTATGTGTTTTAAATAATAATTATAAAAGGTTCCGCTTGAAAATAAGTGATTTAAAATTCGTAATAAGAAAACTTGACATGAGTTTAACAAAAAAAACTTGTAGTTTTTAGTGCCCATTTTTTTGAATGTTCTCTTTTTTATCAATCAAATCCATTTCCAAATTCATATTCGTCGCATACAGTCGATGATCCACGCATTGTTTACTATCCTCGTTTTCTGTGCACAGCTGCACATTTTAATCAATACATTTAATGCTCCCTGTGCCCTGTGACGTGCATAGTTCCCACGGTGCAATTTGTCGCCACTGCGGCTCCAGCATAGATCGGAAGGTTGGACAGAATTTTGGGAACAAGTGAATAAAAAATGAAAATCTCTTCAATTTTCTCCCCACCGCGTAGAATGCGATAAAATTATTCATATCAAGTTTATCCCAATTTGATCATGACATATAATCATATTTTCCTCTGCTATGTTTGGCAAGTACGATAAAATACTCACCATGTTGAGAGGGGTATGATTCCTTTCTCTCATCTTCTTCCTATCTTTGCCCAAGCCTTATGTCTTATGTCACCGGTACCATCATAAGACGCTTACCGTGACAGCAGTCGCTTCTGTACAGCAATTGAGGGTGGTCGTTTTAGGGTGTGATGCTTTGTTAAACATGGGAGGAGGCGTTGGGAATACTGTAATATCTCCACATGAGCCCCATCGCGATTTTTCGCGCTATTAACGGCTGGTGATGGAAAATAAATGGGCCCTCCATGTGCCCATGTGCCGCGGTACACAGCTGATTAGGTGCGAGTTACGATATAAAACGATGTCGCTTCGCTAGGAAATATAGCTTCATCGGCATCCAAACATCAAATCTGCTTACCGGCAATGCTCTCAGCATAATTCGTCATCAAAACTGGAGCACAGGGGAACGCCAAGCACACAACCATACAATACGCCTGAACACGGTCATACCATACACTGCGGGTGGTAACACTGTTGCTTGCCATCCCTTCCACCTTGTCGTTGGAAATACGCACAAATCCTTCCTCCTCGCTAAGAAAAATGCAGTGAAACGGAGGGCTGAGTAAACATCAAAGAAATAAGCAGGCCAAATGATCGACTCGGGTTGCTCGTGCTCTTAAACGGTGCCTTTATCTCGCGTTGTATGAGATCAGCCCATCACCGCAGAAGAGGCAGGCCATGTTAGCAAAGGCGACGACGATGATGATGATGATGATGATGATAGGAGGTGTATCAAAATTGTATCGAATAAAGCAGAAAAAGTGTGGGGTTCGAGGAAAGAGATAAATGATTCAAATGAATCGAGATGACAATGTGGGAAATTATTAATCATCATCCTACCAAGAGCGTTAAACCAACCACCACAGGGGAAAGAAGCTAAGGCGCGAGATAATCCATGCGGCATCAATTTGATTTAAAGGTAAAGGGGGATGCAAGCAACACCACCGCAAACACGCACGACTTTACGGTTGCGAGGGCAAGATGATGGCAGGCGGACGGAGAAAGAGTTAAATTTCGATAAGATTCCGCCTGGATCATCCATATCCCGTGATTAGAAGTTCATCATTGCCGTCACAGGGAGATTCAACCCCGCTGACTCCACGTTGTCGAAACAATTTGAATCGGACTTTTCCGAAAGCATACCATACGTACCGACCCGGTCGAAGAACCCAGGAGTAGCAGTCTAGATTCAACACGTTGATCGATCGTTGTCCTCTGGACTGGCATGGGTGCGGTACCTAAAGATCAAAGCGTCCGTCATGGTTCGGTTCGATTGTTTTGGCGCAAATATGCTTCAACTAGCGATCACATAGTTTAGCTAGTATCTCGGCCGAGGGGACTATTCATTTTCTTTTCAATTGGTCTCTTTAGACTCTATTTGAAAACCAACTTGTTTGTGTTCAGTGAACCAGATTTGGAGATGACCAGATGACCAGAAAACTTCTCCGTATGTTGCAGCCATTTCATACTTGCGCCTGTCTGGTTTACATTCCTTCATTTGTATAAATCAAACCAGCATAATCATATTATCGTAATAGCCTAAATATGTACTTCAAGCATCAAAACTGCAATCAAAATCCGTGCAATACCACGTGCGATGCTTACTAGGAAAAGGGAAAGGGAAGGAAAAACATCTTAACGAAATAAAAACCATAGCTAAATAATACAATGAGATGCACATAGTTCACATCTACTGGAACCAACTGAACAACAAATTTCTCCTCCTATCAGCATCATCGGCGAGGTGAAGAGTAAAGATCCAAAAGAGCAAGACAAAGTTTGTGCCCATTTAAACGTGTCCACGAACAGCGGATGTGCGCATCATGATACGCTGCAAATTTCAAGCAAAAGTTTTCGGTCGTGCCAAAGCACCAACCGAGCAGTGGTCGACCAGTTGAAATAACCGAGGCGTAACTTGTGAAGCGGTTTCCATACACGTTTGTATGTGATCAAAGGCATTGCTTTATTTTTTATGTTTCATTCGAAAACGCTATTTAAATGCAGTCTATCCTGGGAGTTTCTTCCGGTGTCTCCAACCCTAAACGATGTGGTTGAACTTACACATGTGATTTAACTTGACAGCAAGTTTGGCTAGATTGAATGTCCATGGTGTGGAGTTTACACTGTGAACCGTTCTACGTTTCGTAATAGAGTTGTTAAACATTATTTGAAAGGGTACTGAATTCACCTGCATGGTTTTTACAACCAAGTTATAACCACTGAATCCCGTACGAAGGGACACTTGGCATAACTATGTTTCGAATCTACAGATAATCAAATGTCTCACGTTCAAGGAAATATAACTATCATGGATGAATGTATAGTATAAGAACAACAGTGCTGTAATACAATGGTTAATACCGCGTGTGCAGCCGATCCTTAATGTAGAGCAATGCAAAACACGAAAACGAACGACAAAAGCCACCGTGAGTGCATTATATTGGTTTCTACATGTTTTTGCTAAATCTCTCGGTTTCACCAGGGGATGTAAATATATTTTCTTAGACTTTTCCTTCTCTTTTCGTTATGCTTTGCGATCAGCAGTAGCAGGATGCGGATCGAATAGGAACAATCCTTTGGCTCCGTATGACTCCACTAGAAACTTTGCCGCCAACAATTGACTGTCGACCTTTTTACTTTCTGTTAGCACTGTTTTTCTTCAGCTCTTTTTTAGCGTCAGTGAAGGGTAGACAAACATGGTAAACAGACGTATTTGTTTTTTTTTTCACCCCCTTCTATGCTCGTTGCACAATTTATAGCAATTTGCTGTAAGCAAATAAACAAATGTGCCACGCCACAGTGGATTACTGGCTTTGGCTTCAATGGATGCATCGTAACGACAGAGCCATCGATAAAACCACCCGGTGAAAACGTAGAAGGAAAAAATGTACCAATAGATAACCGTCATCGCAAACGATCAAGATAAATCATCAATCAGTTCCGTGTGCTGATGGCGTTGCTGTGCGAATTGTTCGTTCAATCTTATTCCTGGTACACATAAGATGCACAGAACCAAAATCTTTGGCGGTGGGTGAAGGGCAATTTGAGGTGTATTTTGGGTGGTCCGGAGGGACGGGCGCTGCAGTCAACCGAGTGGGACGGATCAGCGATGCTCACAAACCCATAAAGTGCAGTGCATATGCAGAGTAAATGTGAGCAAAATGACTATCATTATCTGGCGATATGTTGGCGAGCTATGAACTATCCTTAATTTGAAAATTGTTCGGCTTAGTGTGCCCTTTCCATTGAATCGAGTACCGTCGAGATGCCCTGAAGGTGTTAAATGTGCCCAATCCCTAACAGATCCTTTCCGTTTACGCTGCCTCGTTCAAGTACAGTGCCGAGATTACGATATCTCCAAACCCTCGGGTTGCTCAAGCTTACGAGTACAGTGATCTTTTGGGTAGAAAATTGAGTAATTGAATGATTGTATCGGTCGAAGAGGAGCGACCAAGTATAATAACTCTATTGAAAAGAACACGTTTGACCGATCGATGGCGGTGGTATTCAAACAGTATTAGAGCATTGGCCCACATGAAAGGAGCAGCAATTGTTTTCACAAAGGTTAGGGTGATAAATTGCTGATAAAACTTAATATGCTACGAAACTAGTCGAGTAGTCAATAGTTAATAGGTCAATCACTATTTTTAACAACATGTCGATATGTTTCGATGTTGAAGTTCGTCATCTATATTAGTTTTTAATTTTTGCGAAAAAATACAACGAACCAAAATTATAATGTCAAATCAAAACTATATCTAATTGATACATAACTTTGGATAACACAAGCAATCGTTAGGAATGGTTTTTTCAAGTAATTAAATTTTCTCGTGTACATAAGCTTTTACTTAAAACAACTCAAACAGCTCACAATGATCAGTCTAAAAATCCTTTTCTTCAATTTAATTAAAATTACGGTTGCTTCCAATGTTTCTTTATTCTCGTATTGGATGTTACACCGAAAGAATCTATCAATCCGTTAATTCGACTCGCTTATAAACCCAATCATATGGACTCATTCATCGTATGGATCGAAACATCGCTTTGCCTATCGATTTTAGTCTTAGTTGATCCGGAAACGTTTACCGGTCGCAGTTCCGGCTGGTTGGGAGAGAAATACCCTAACACACAGGAAGAATGTAACAGTACTGCGTGCTAGGAGGAGGATTCGTTGATACGTCAATCAATTGCTGGAGACTCACTTAAACAACCGTTTCGTGAGGCGTTCGATTTTCCCATAATGTAGCACCAAGGCAAACTTACCTTTCGAAAGGCTTCATCTGGCTTTCAGAATCTCTATGTTGTTTGATCGCATGGCGCCAAAGTGTGATCCACAAGATCTTCCCCCTGCCAGCTGAGAGTCAATAGCAACGGAAAGCAACGGACCACAGAGAAGATAATAATACACCTTACCTTCCTGGCGATTGTCCGACTAAAAGAACGTTTTAGCATTATTCTCACCTACTTCCGTACATCTCACAGCCACAGACGTTGACTACCGTTTTTACCTTACTTCATTTGGATGAGTCGGTCCTTACTTGTACCATCGGACGACTCTTATGTTTCGGTTTGTTGGGCGTCAAGCACCTTTTCACGTTTTTTGTGTTTTTCTTAAATTGCCTTTCATCCGCGCGTCTCCTTTCGTATCATTCCGTGTTCCATGCTTCGGCTTTCGGCTGTCGGCAGAGTTTCCTTTGGGCTTTCTTATTCAATCTATTTCGTTTTCTTCAATCATTTCGATTAATTGCATATTTAGACATCACCACCGAATCAATCTTCACTCTACCAATCATGCCAGCCACTGGTTAGGTGTGTTGACTTATTGACGAAATGCGGAAAGATGTGGTCAGCAGCTGGGTCCAACTTTTTTTCGCAGCTGTCTGCGCAAAGTCTGTGTAATGAAATGAAATGAAAATACATCGTACATGAAACACTTTTGAACTTTTTCCATTTATGACAATAAAAATGCCAATTTCAAGCTGATTACTCCGTTGGTTTAAATTTTGAGTTCAAGTCTAGAACATATGGCTTCTGGACATGAAATTCTAGATGTATCACCCTATATATTCATATCAGATTGTATTATACAAAACTAATATGGTTGCCATTGTACAGAGCGAAACGCTTCACCCCTTGCAAAGCCTTCTCCAGTAATTCTTCGGAAGTAATGTGGTAATCGAATGTACGAAAAAATAAAACTCTGCAATGAGTAATGGATTAAGATGTAGTGCAACAGACAATTTCTGTGGTTGGAAACGATAATCATCGAATGATATGGCGGTGAAGGAGGCCATCATCAAACAGACGGATAGAGATTGGCAATCGAATGACGAAAAACTACAGCAATCCCAAGGCAGAAGAAAGATTTAATAAGAACTGGCAAAATATCCCGGGATCAGAAAGCCACCTAACGAAAGGATTGAGCGGAACGAAGCAAAAGATGAAATTGAAAGTAAAGGACTTTTATCTGGCTGTGCGGTTCACACGCTTGTTGAAAACATAAAAAAGATGAATCCAAAAGTCTCTGCTGGTACTATGTTACATGCATTCGAAAAACACAATAGTCAGTGCAGAAAAACTTGAAATATATATTGAAAAAACCAGGCTTGCACCTGGCGTTGGATGTTTGCACTGTATTTGGTTGAACGTGGATGTAATTACGAAAAGATAGAGTGAAAGAGAAACAGAGAGTGAAGAAATGCTTTGGCGCCTAGTCCTTACTTTAATTTTAGTGAGAGTAAGAGAAGATTAGTCATGTTTTTTTGCAAAAGAAGATCAGCGGGATGCTGGGTAATGTAATTTTTTAACCTGGACAAGAAGCAAAACTTACGAGCGACCAATCTAGAAGCAAAGAAGACTTCACTCATGCTTGGAGAGCCATGACTTTACTTGCAATCGTCGAGCATTCTCTCGGAAAGAAACGTAAAGGCGACACACCACCAGGTATTGAATGTTCTTCTTAGTATTACCTCTTCCATTTGTCGTTGTGGATGATGCCGCCTGACGATTGGACGATCTCTTTTCCATTGTTCCTTGTCGGGCTGTTTGGATACTGGATACCGTGTATGTGGACGCTTGAGCGCTAAACCGAAGCCGACGTGAGTGAAGGACGTAGGTTTTCTCACCTCAGAACGGAATTGAATTAAACGTAGCTTTTGAATGCCGCGGGTGAAGATTCATATCCGGTACACGCTTCGTCCCCCTTTATCGAAAAGTGCGATGAGCTCGATTTCCAGATGATGGCTGTGGGAATCACGACTTTGCTGTCCAAATCCTGTCAGTGGGCTCGTGAAAGATGCATACAATTCATTGGAAATTAGGTTAGCTCTTCTTTGCCCCATGCGCTTTGAGAAATGTGTAAAACTTATCCTACTCATCTAAGAGCACTTGAAATACTTATTTTCTCATTTCATTCTTTTGGAGCAGACACGTTTGAATATTCCATCGTATGCCCTAGTAGATATTTACCGTGTATTGTTTATTGAACGTGTATTGGAATGTTGTATCCTGTAAAATTGGAACGTGTAAAAGTTATGTTATGTTTATCATCATTATCATTATTATGTTTAACATTTCGGCTTCTCATTTTAACTAAACAATAAGTGAAAACACAATTCGAACCAATTCATCGAAGTTTGATATGATATTATACAATTCCCTCTATACAAATTGTCCCTTTCGGACATTTTTTGCATATGAAGCTAAAAGTCCCTTCTATTTTACATAGACTGGAGGTGATGTTTCTGAGCAAAAACAAATCTCTTGGTCGGTAAATAACGTTTAGAGATCTTGTAATAAATGTTAAAACTAATATTACCACAACTATTTGCAAATTATGCCTATGAAATTGTGTGCTACCCAGTTAGCCATATAACCTATATCTTATGAACATACAATTTCAAACAATCGTCTTGGATCTTAACAGCAAGAGCACTGTAGTTATGAATAGGGAAAATAATTTCCTTTTGCTGCACGATCATGCTGACAGTCTACATTATCAATAATAATACTTTTCACCCTTCACACATATCCCATTCGAACTAAATTGGTAGGCAAATCTTCAATTTGCGTTTTATTGAGAAGAGCAAAAATGCTAACAAGATGTGATGTTCCGCCCGCAGCAAGATCAAACCGGTCTGTCTGCACGATTGGGGCTGGCCCGAGGCCTGGTAGGGTTCCCAAAATATCGTCTATGAAGTGTTCACAAAATACATAGATAAACGAAAGTGCCAAGTCGCTAAAAGGCTCAAAAGGAATGATGCGAGTGGTGAACAAGTCATGATGATTCGGCGAATTCATACCTGCAGGAATGGTAACAGGCCGATCGATGCGCTTGAAGCTCGATTTTCGAGAGAAAGCCAGAACTGTCAGAGCAAGTCAATGCACAGCACAATTCGTTAGTGGCAACACCGTTTTCCTCGCCGATATAGTCAGTAAAAGTATTGGAATCTCTGGCATTACCTTACAACACCGATTTACCCTTCTCATAGAAAAGGTTATCACTTGTTCGAGCAATATCGAAAGACACATAGAGTTCATGCCGGGAAAAGCGCTAGTGGGAGAAAGTTAATCATAAGCATGGATGGCTGGCTGATGAAGTATCATCGAGATTAATTAATTGATCGGTATTGAACTTGTTTTCGTAATTGGACAAATGGACTACCTCCAAAGTGTCAGACGTACATCTCTCAATAGAAACGCTGTTAACCGTGCTACCAGCACAAACGGTAACCCGTGGGATCTACCGAATGGTTCCTGCTTGGTCACGACTTTTCTCTACCAGTAGTATCTAATCGACTGGATGGGTGGTACAGATCTCATGATCTAAAGATCGATGCCGACACCACCGATCTGATGGCGAACAGTGTTGTAGAAAAAAACAAAAATCAACGTAAGAAGAACCTAATGGTTCACTGTCCCGTAGATAGTATTTTTCTCCTATTTCTAATTTTTAAAGAAATGCCAAAAACTGTAGTGTTTCCATTTATCCTTATCGACACCTATTTCTAATATAATTTTTAAATAAATTTTTACCTTATTCTCCTGTACGTTTCAGTGAACCGACCAAAGGGGCAGCATTCGGCACCACGAGGCGGTCCTCCTAGATCTTGGACCAACGCAGAGCTAACTGAAGCTTTACAGCACGTATGGAACAAGAAGATGACCACCAGTCAAGCATCGCGGATCTTCGGCATTCCCTACAACTCGCTTCTTATGTACGTGCGAGGCAAGTATGGGAAAAGCTTAAAACTGGAGCAACTTAGGAAAGATTGCATCAGTGGACCACCAATCGAACTACTGCAGATGGGAGTCGGAAATAACAACAACAAGGATAAGAAAGAAGCAAAGGACAATGAACTGCATCATCTCCACTCAGCAAGTGGAACCGGTCAGGAAGGAAACAGTGCCCAGAACTGCGGAAACGGAGGAGGTGGCGGTAGTGGCGGTCATAGTTCCAGCGATCTACGAGGACCTAGATCAGCATCGTCGGAGCCGGAACTTCTATCAAGTCCTAATCCGTTGTTTAATCCATTTCCCGGAGGCTTCTATCCAGATTTTCCGGGAGGGTTCCCGGGACTTCCTCTGAGTATGCTTAATCTCCTGCCTCCAGAACGGCATCAGCCACACTCACTAACAATGGGCATCGAAGAAGACTGTAAAAGTGATCGTTCGAAGCAGTCAATGGATGAAGATTTTCCACAACCACTAGCTCTCAACCGACCCTCGTCGGACCAGCTAACGGACAGTCGTAGAGAGATATACCAGCAGAATGGGCAGGACTAATATTTAAGATTTGACGGCCTATTCCCCTCGGAAACCTGCGCTTAAAGCTGGATGAGGTCAGGACAAACGGAGTGATTTATATGTGAGGCTATGAATGTACTTTTACTGGAAGCAGCTGGCAGCACATTTTCGATAATACTTGTATTTCAATTTGATTTAAAAACTTGTTTGTATTAATTTCTCTTCAATGCGTTCGCTTCAAACAAGACCAATCTTTTTCACTATAATAGACTACATACCCCTTTTTTTACCTTTATAACATTTTCATTATCTCCATACACCTGGGTCAAAAAGGTAAACGATGAACAAATCGTAAAATGAATCTCCACTTTAAGTTAAATGATACAGCGAACCTACTTGTAAACTCGTCCGAGACTCTTCCATTGCTTTGTTTCATATATTTAAGTAAACTTTTAGGTTGTGTTTTTTCGGAGGCAATATCAAATATTAGTTAAATTATTTTGTTACTTCTAAGAAGGAGAAACTAATGGCAATATTATGTAACACGAAGCAACGTTAAGATATCCAAACGTTGCTGGTAAACGTTGTTGTTTGTAGTGAAAAAATCCGATGTACCGGGAAGGGTTCCAATCGAAAGGAGGACATTATTTAATCTTTTTATGGCAATATTTAGAAAACAAAATGGCAACCAACCCATTGTAGTCGGCTAGAATCCAAGACTGGAAGATTTGAACCCAAGTGCAAATGCTTCAACCTAGTGGGATCTGGAAGGAACTATGCAGAATCGCTTAGAAAAGGGAAGAATAGATCTGAATGACGCCATTTTCACGGATGACGTGTGTCACAAAACTTTAGCATCAAATTTATTCGTTAGTAGGTCACGTTAGGCTGTTTACAGCCCTGGTTTTGTATTTTTTAACGCTTTTCTTTCATCAACAATTCGCTTCAATTGAACTGACGAACGCATACGGACGTCACAAAACAGCAATTGGATGAACAAAGCTCTTTTTTATTCCCTTACAGTAATAGGGAAGAGTACAACGTGCATCAATACAACGTGTCAAAAGTTATTGAACAGTAACATAAACCAACATTTACAAAGGACAGTGCAACGACAGCTGTGGTATGCTAATGGTGGTTGTACATCAAATAGACATAAACCGTGCTTCCTAAAATAACATTAAGTTTTGTGTAAGTTTTAAATCAAAGAATCAATAGTACCAAGCATTTTGGAAGAGTTCGAAATAAGAACTCTTACAGATATTCATGCACTGATCGCGTCCGCACTCCAAGATGACAGTCTATTGTACAATTTTCTGTTGTAGCAAAATGAAGTCGGTGCGTTAAACAGAGCGCTAATGGCTATTATTATTTTTATCCAATTTCGCTGTAAAAGCGCATATGCCTTATTTTTATCATCGTTAATTTGAATAGACACTCGTGTAACAAATGATGATAAAATATTAATAATTTTATAGTTTTCTGATTTCTATCTGATTCCTATTATGTTAAACGACTTGTTAAGTAATTTAATTTTGTTCTACATCTCGCACGAAATCGCAATCGATAGAAAATACTACGGCATAACTTCGAAGAAGAGCTAAACCAGATGAATAATACAGTATTAATAAACCATATATGTTTATAAAAGTTCATCCATTCTGTTATACTTTGTGTTTTATGTTGCGTTTTAGTTTTATTTTTATTTTAGATATTTATTTCATCCCATTTCGTAGGTTTTTTTTTCTTATTTTCATAACAATTTTATTTTTTTGCCATTTCAGTATCGTAACAGTCGTAAGCACAATAGGAGGATAACCCCGAATCAAAAACCTAGTGGATATCAAATCTCATGTATTCGCTTGAATGAGAAGACTGAGAGAATTTTATGTATGACACACACACACACACACATAATTTTTACATGTACACATGTTTTTCACTTCTACGTGACACATGCCGGCAAATATAAGTTTCAAGGAACATAATTATATGTGTTCAAGAATGCAAAACAACATCCGTTTTACCACTAACACTCATGTATATGTTTTGGGAATACTATGCAACAGGAGATAACATATTCAAGAAAAGTACTACAGTACACTCAGTCAACAGCGCTTCTTTGAATCGCAACATCTACACATTTCATGGCTGGACTCCAACTGATTATTTATTTTTCATTTCATTGTGTACCATAAACATTAAACTGCACTTTTGTGCTGTAAAACAAAACTAATCTAATCGACAAAGTTACTATTAGAAAGCATGCATACATTCGAATGAAAGTTAATTTATTCGTACCAACGTACGGAAATAATACAGGCAATGGAAAAACCTACCAATTTCCAGAACGCAAACTGAAAATAGTACTAACAAAATAAAAACAAGCAACCACAACCAATAGTTCCTCAATCAATTTACATATACAATAAAACCTGCAACAGTTATTTGTTGAAACATATTAACAACTAAGCCAAGCAAACAACAACTACTAGCTTCTCCCAAGAAGCGTTTCAGTGCAACAGAGATCCATTAAACCGACATTAGTCGGAATAAGGTTTTCCTCATTTAAACACCACATCAAAATGTGACAACTGAACTTGATATATCTGTCTATTATTTACAAGATAGCGCCAAACCTGTTCAAAACAGTTACAATATCCATAACCATACTACTTTCACATTGCTGTTTACCGGATCAGTCTAACAAACCGATCGGTAACTATAGGAGTCAACATTTTTACATATATTTTTTATACAAAACATGCATCATGATGCCAGAAGGAAGATGAATCTTTATTGACTAAGAAAGTTTACAACTTTACAACGACCGGATAAAACAACTGCATCATTCTTAAGCTACAATATAAGACTAGTTATATCGATTGGAGGGAACATGTCGATCAAGGTCACAAACTGACTTTGCTACGGCAATTGAGCAGAACAAAACATTATTTTACTTATTATTTATAAATAATTAATAGATTGTCTGATGAGGAAAGTAATTCATATGGGCATGGTCAAGATAAAGAGTTTTATCAAAGGTTATGCCACCAGAAGAATAAGGTTTTTCGGGAAAAACGATTTATCTTTGACCTTGAGAAAAAGTAAAAATTCTCATCACATTTCATTACGTTCAAAACACTACATAGGGGATGAACTTTGAATATAAAAAATGCACAATTTTTTATCAACCAAAGCGTTTAGGCCCGTATGTTTATGTTTTAAAAGCAAAGAATTATTCGAAGAAAATAATCCCTTTAGAGAATGACTAATTTTATTTAAAAAGTGACATTTTCGTGAATCCCAAGCCCAAGATTAAGCCTTGGATTATGTTCATGAAGCAGCCTGGTCCAATTTGTATTGCCAATCATGTTTCTCCAATTTCATCTTTAATAAAAAAAAGTGTTTGAAACGAAGATAATTGTCATGTTCACTGTAAAAAGGTAAATGTACAAATAATCTAAAGGAAATCACAATTCGCAGGTATCCTGTACGAGGGAATATATAATCTTTATCATGTTTGAGTTCATAAAAAGGTCGATGTAAGGAAATTGTTGTGAATATCAATACTAAAAAGTGGGAAAAAAATCGATTTGCCCCGAAACATTTTTTTTATTTCTGGCGTGTGAATAATTTCAGTTATGAGTACAAAATTTAAGCAAAACAGACATTCTAGAAGCTCAAAAATCATATTTAGAGTAAATCAATGATGGCATCACTTCGGCACCAAACTGCTACTAACATATTCTCTGCCAGTGTCATCGTAAACGTCATTCGTATATTAAATAGTATACCAAGGTGGGTTCTAAGAGTAATCACTTTGTAGTATACGAAAAATGACGCTCCAAATAATTTTGAGTGGTATCAGTGTTCGTAAAAACCTACAACAAATATTCTTAAAAACTTCTAGCCAACAACAAGAAAAACTGTGAACTTAAGAAACAAAACTGGAATCGAATAAAATATTCTGTAAACAATATGTACAAAGCTGGAACCCGATCCTAACAAAGCCCCTAATGCGAGCGTGTGTGCAGTGATGATTGATTTTAAAGTCTTTCAGCTCAATCAGATTTACAAACCAAACCAAACCCTCAATCGATATGCCGCTTTTACAGTACACATGTACCAAACCAAGAATCCTGATATGGAGTTAGTTACTTACTTACATAGGCGAATCTACAATTGCTGAGCGGGTTTGGCCTGACAAAGCTCTTTCCAAACCAACCGCAAACACACTCAAGAAATAGACAATCTAGAACCGAATTTAGTTACATCAGTGTTGTTTTTGATCACAAACGTACAGTTTATCAACCCCCAGTTACAGATTTATTTCGTTATCCATGAATGGATTTCATTGACTACAACTACCCGGATAGATGTTTATTGTTATTAGGTAATAGTAAAAATACACTTCATTTGATTACAAACAAACACACACACTCGCATTGGATATTGGGAAATTTGAAGCAAGAATTGTACGGATCATACAAACAAATAGAATATGATAACAAATGCATTAAAACAGGGTAACTGAATGAATTTCATATACATTAAACCAATGTTTAAAGCGAAGCATGCTACAGTGGCTCAATAAAAATAATTGAGACGAGATATTAACGTATGCAACAGTTTACTAGGAACCATCCAATACCATTCAACTACGCTGAATGTGGTTCATAAGTAAGGCAAGGGAAAGATAGAAAGATTCAATAAGAACTATTACAACAAAAACACAAGAATAGAAAACTGGAGCAGCTGAAGTATCGACTGCAACTGAAATCGTCACAAAACTTCTATTTTTACAATGGTGAACTAGCAACGTAATCACTGAACGCCGATACTACAGAATCCAGAAGAATTTGGTATAAAATGTAGCCTCAACCTGATTCTTACTAATACAGACATAACAGTCGCGTAACTTTATAAGGCGATTAGCAATTATAAAGTCGAGACATAATGATATAGTTATTTTATCCCTTGAATATGATGTGATATGTACATGTGAATCTTGGTTTCTTCATTACGATACCAACGGTTTTAGGTTCCATGTTTATTTCTCTGTGAAAAATACTCTTAGCATGTTTCAGCTGTGCAAATAATCTTCTTTTTTTTGCTAGTTTTCAAGCCTCTTGTACATACTTTCCAAAAACTATATGGATGAAATAAATTATTAATGTTTGGAAGAAGAAAAACCACGTGGATAGGGTAGTCTGAGAAACAAACAAAATTTGCATTAAAATCTGTGCGAACATAAACTAACATTAAGAAGGAAGACTTTAGGAAAAGTAATTTAAAAATCATTGTTGTTTAGACAAAAATTATGATTCAAGTAAATCAAACACACACAAAATATTCATCCAAAAATGTAACTTAGTTTTACGAAAAGGTAAGAAGACCATGCATATATAAACAACAGAAATTGAAAGTATATTTGAACACAATTTTCGTAGGATTTGTAAAACAATGGAAGCATAAATTAACGTTAATGTAAATTATTTGTACAAGGATAAATTGGATAGTTTTATGTATCACGTGTTAAGTGAAGTGAAAACAAAGGGATAAATTAATGATATTTGAAAACAAAAACGAAAAATAAAGCAAATGGGCAAATTATTCATAATTTTTGAGTGAATTATAGGTTTTTTCTGCGATGACGGTCTACTGCAAATTTTATTTTACATCTCCTACATCGATCCTCCTTCAAAGAACAGGGATACAAAAGTGAAATATAATAGCCAACCTAATATCTGTCAAAAACATAATTCAAGAATGATGTAAGCCATGCATCAGTAAATTTGTTAGCTTGAGTTTTTCTCTGTTTGATCTCATACAGTTCTTTATGTTGGCGAGAAATCCTCATTTTCTGTAAATATGATCGCAACATTCATTAAATAAATAACATAAACCAAACTAGGTGCAAAAATGAACAAAAACTTAAAGTAAATGTGTAAAACAAAAACTTTGAATCTAAATTGAATAAATTAAAAACAAATGACATGATAAGATTTGGCACGAATTGATATTTACTTATGCTTGTTATATGAAAATTTAATATAAAAATAAATATAAACACGTTCCGTACCGCGTCACCCAAATATGGATGACAGCAGTTCTAGTTCGAAAAAGTTGTTGACCCATAAAAAATTAAAATTCAACATAAAAATTATTGTAATTTTTTGGAAAGCTAAGTTTTTGCTTGGCCTTCGAAAACAATCGGTTTAACAAATATTATAAACAAATTGTAATTTAAAAAATTGGACTAAAAATTGTGCTAAACCGCTTGGTACGCAACGTGTTAAAATACAGCAGGTAGTAATGTTTGGGACCAAACGCAGTAGCGTACCGTATATTTGAAATATCCTAAAAAATTTTAGGATATTGTTTTTTATTTATTCTAAAGGGAAATGTTTGTCAATGTTTTTAAGCAAGTAAATCTTCGATGCCATTTGCACTGCTGGTCCTTAAAATGTAACTTGGATCCATTTCTCTCCAAAAATGTTTTCCGGAGCCTTGTCATACTTGTTTGGGGTTTAGTGTAAAAGTTCTTGCACACATTGCCAATGTTGGCGCCAACTTTCACTGCCAATATGCAGATTCTATGGTATCGCCATCTGTCGGAAAAGTTTGCAACCAAATCTTGCTCAACCAAAAAATTTTGGTTGCAACCTCGCCAATGTTTGACAATTCAATATTACCTAGTACAGAAATGGTAAACAAACCAGTATACCAAGCGTAAACAACCATTCGCATTCAAACACAACTGGTGTTGTTTATTTTTAATGTAAAAACGAGTATAGAATGAAATTTAAAACAATGTTGTCGTCGCCAACTTGTCGACAACTTGCGCTGATACTTCACACATGAGCAATGCCAAGGTAAGCTATTCTGACAGAAAAACAGAGGTTGTCAAGTATTGCTTTGGTATTACCTTGGCAGGCATTGCTCAGGTGTGCAAGAGTTTTTAAAGACAGATTGTCTTTAACGGGGCTCTAGGTGGTACGAAGATAAAAAAAGAAAGCAACCAGCTTTTCTTGCCTATGCGAAATTTTATTAAAGCTACAAAAGCCAAAACATCGCCTGGCTTTCTCGTTTACGTTTTACCAAGAGGACGAAGGCGCATTTTTCGATCCTTTTTATACATTTACAAAAACATCGCCGTCGCGGCGACGTTTCGGTTCGGACAGCTTCGTTGGACCGATACATTACAACGGTTCCAACAGTGACATTTTTTGAAACCTCAAAATAACATACTTAATGAATTTTTAAAATGAGTTTTTCTAGGCATTCTAAAAGTTTCATACCGATACGTCAATCCAATCAAAAGTTATTTGAAATCAAAATTCCAAAAACTACCCGGCTAGGCGGTTGAACCTGTGGTCACAGCTTTGCGCAACCGCATGCGGTTGCGTTTTTGATCTGTCAAACAAGCACAGCTTTTTGCCAAAAATAATACTTTAATGTTTAGGAACAATATTTACTGTCTATATACAAAAACGCAAGAGTCTGCGGCAAGAATCAAACCCGTTTGATTTTTCAGTACAGAAACCGCCAGGTCCTGCGTCTGCGGTGACAGCCCCTATCTCTCCCATGGGAACCGCGGTGTTATGCGGTTGCGCAAAGCTGTGACCACAGGTTGAACGGGTAACGGTTAAACCCAAAAACAATCAACAGACAGGTCGGGTCAAAGCTGTTTTTTGCTCCGCCATTGTTGTGACAGTTGGTTAAAAAAGTGTTTACAAACATTTCCAGCATACTTGTGGGAGATCTCCACCAAAATCTTCGCGAAATAGGTAGTTGATAATTCTAGATCACACTATCCATGGTCTTGCGGATAGAAACTGCTCTTCTATATGAAATAATGGGATATGGATCCTTTTGCTCGCTGTGATTGCCGAAATTAAGTGTGTTGGTCTGCCTTATACGCAGCCTTCCTCCAGAACATATTTTGAACGCCTCAACTCTTTTTTCCTCTGTTAATGAAACATACCAAATTTGCAGTTTTATCCCACTTTCTAGGCTGTTCGTGAGAAGTAAACAAAACTTTAACCAACTGTCAAAAATTTTCCCACGGTTTTCGGCTCGTTACATGGTATGCTGCGACCTGTCTGTTAATTGACTTTGGTTAAACCAATTGAAAATGTGAAACGGTAGGTTTGACCTTGAATCCCACGCGAGTCTGTGAATCGGTAACTTACCGGTACCGGTTCGTGTGAATATCACAAATAAGTGATGGAAAACTGAATCCCTACAGAGATTCGAATCTTTCGATTCAAATCCATTCTGAGATCCGGATCTTCGCACCCGAATCCCAATCCGTTATATTATGCGTGCTTACCAAACTTGCCGATTTTTCATATCATTTGTTACTCTAACAAATAGAGAATCAATGGTTGAATTGATCCAAATTGATTTTCCAGGACTTATATTGAAAATGACATTTTGAACCGGTAGTTGACCGGCGGCCGGTGGCTAATGTCGAAATTGGCAATGCAGCATTAATTTCTCCAAAACTGGAAACGATGGATAAGGCTTTACTTCCACAAAGATGTTGGCCTGCAAAAGACCTTTCGTTTGAGGCGTCTGTCGAAAAAATCGGTCCAACGAATCAAAAGTTATTGGCAAATTGGCTGTTTTGGCCATTTTTTCATACAATATCATTTCGCAAAAACTAAGTAGCCTGGAAAATTTCACTTTCGTTAAAGTTACTCGTCTTGACAAACCTTTCATTTAAAGGGTCGATTGTGAAAATCGGTTCAAAGAATCAAAAGTTATTAACATATTGGCAATTTTTTCCTAAATGGCTAATCAAAGTATTGAGTACCTTGTTCCGGTGGAACCGGTAGATTGCCAACAAATTAACAAAATTGTTACCGCGTGACTACATTGAGCGTACCATACCAAAAAACTGGTACGCTCCAAGTGTCAAAACCCGATTTTTCTGTCAGAATCGAGCGTTGCAAGTGTAGTCACAAAACCTCTCACTCTAACCCTATGCTTTGTCCTGCTCACCTTATGTATTCAAACTGAATCCAGCAGTTTACGGTTACAGATGGTAATTACAGGCAAATAATATCAATAAGATTCGTTTTACCACATTGTTTCACGACTTCTTTCAAAACGAAATAGTTGACGCTCTCCACAAATTAACTGATAACTGCTCGACAAGTTCTTACCAATATGAAAAGTCAAGCTTTTTATCGAGCTCTGTCGAGCACACCATTGTCAGCCAACCCAGAAGTGCTGGGTTGCATTTGGTATGGTACGCTGGAGCTCGACCGTACCAAGTTTTTGGTATGGTGTGCCTAATGTAGTCACGCGGTTAGGCTGATTCGCACGTCGGCAAGTGGCAAGTGCAAGTGGCAAGTTGCCGCGTACCTACCCCGTGCGAATCAGGACCTAGCAAGTAGCAAGTGGCAAGTAGCTACTTGCCACTGGAATAGAACCGAGTCTATTTTTCAGGCAAGTAGGAGGATGTATTGGTTGACAACTCGTGTAATTACAAGTTGTCTAACAAAAACTGTTTCATTTTCGTGATTTGTTTAGGATAATTTTGGACTAATGTTCGAGAAATATTATTTGATCGTTACGTAAATCGATCTTTTTATTTATTGATTGGTTAATATTGATGAAATAATGGT